>NC_058130.1:307781130-307812085 GCF_016433145.1 Gracilinanus agilis | reverse complement strand
ATCTAATTTTTCTAGGACTTCATTCACCTCTCTTACCTCTTTCTTATTTATTTTTTGGTTTGATTTATCTAGATCTGAAAGAGGAATATTTAGATCTCCCACTATTATGGTTTTACTATCTATTTCCTTCTTGAGCTCTGCCAGTTTCTCCTTGTTTTTTTCCTCATTGTTTATACTGCCTTTAATCTGGATGTAATGACCTTCCCTGTCTTTTTTAATCATTTCTATTTTTACTTTGGCTTTGTCAGAAATCATAATAGCCACTCCTGCCTTCTTTTTTCTCATTTGATGCCCAAAAGATTTTGCTCAAGCTCTTAACCTTAAACTTGTGTATGTCCACCCGCCTCATATGTGTTTCTTGTAGACAACATATGATAGGATTTTGGTTTCTGATCCATTCTGCTATTTACTTCCGTTTTATGAGTGAGTTCATCCCATTCACATTCAGAGTTAAAATTGTCAGTTGTGCATTCACTGACATTTTTGTATCCTCCCTTAGACCCACCCCTTCTTTTTACACTATTTTCTTTTTTTTAAGCCATTGGTTTACTTTGAGCTGGTGTCCCTTATCCCCTCCCTTGATTGACTTCCCTTTCTTCCCCCTCCCTTGTTATTCCCCTCTTTTTGTTTTTTAAAGGCCTAATGAATTCCCTCCCCCTTCTTCTCCCCTCCCTTTTTTGACCTCCCCACTCCCTTGCTCCCTTTGGTTTATCCCTTCTGACTTTCTCAGTAGGGTTAGATAAGGTTTTTTATCAGAATGGATAATAAAGTCACTCTTCCCTCTTCCGGTTGATTACACTGAGAGTAAGGTTTGATTATTATCTCTTAATGCTCTCTTCCTCTCCTTCTTGTGATAGAATTTATCCCCTCCCCTTCCCATGCCCTCTTTGTGTGTAATAGAATATCCTATTTTTCTTATTTACTCAGATTTTTCTTGGTGTCCCCTACTGTTCCCCCCTCTTCCCCCCCCCCCGCCCCATGTCTTCTTAGAACATTCAGTATCCTGTCCACTCCCTATGAATTATTCTTCTGGTTGCTATAATAGTGAATATTATAATAGTTAATAGAGTTCACTACAGAGAATTATACATAGCATTTCTCCACCTAGTATTACAGATAATTAGATCTTTTTTAAGCCCTTAAAGAGTCAATATAAAAAAAATTATGAGCTTTCTTTCTTTTCCCTCTGTTTCTTATTTACCTTTTCATGTTTCTCTTGGTTTTTGTGGTTGGGTATCAAACTTTCCATTTAGTCCTGGTCTCTTTTGTGCAAAAACTTGGAAATCTTCAATTTTGTTGAATGCCCATACTTTCCCCTGGGAGTATATAGTCAGTTTCTATGGGTAGTTGATCCGTGGCTGCAGGCCCAGCTCTCTTGCCTTTCTGAATATTGTATTCCAAGCCTTTGCAGTCTTTTAGCGTGGAGGCTGCCAAATCCTGTGTGATCCTTATTGGTGCTCCTTGATATTTGAATTGTCTCTCTCTGGCTTCTTGTAAGATTTTTTTCTTTTACTTGGAAGCTCTTGAATTTGGCAATTATATTTCTGGATGTTGTCTTATCTGGATCGAGTGTAGAGGGTGTTCTATGGATCTTTTCAATGTCTATATTGCCTTCATGTTGTAGAACTTCAGGGCAATTTTGCTGAATAATTTCTTTAAGTATGGAGTCCAGGTTTCTATTAATTTCTGCCTTTTCTGGAAGACCAATGATTCTCAAATTGTCTCTTCTAGTCCAGTTTTCTTGGTCTGTCACTTTGTCATTGAGATATTTCATGTTTCCTTCTATTTTATCAGTCTTTTGACTTTGTTTTATTTGTTCTTGTTGTCTTGAGAGATCATTGGTTTCTAATTGTTCGATTCTAGCCTTTAAGGCCTGGTTTTCGGCTATAATCTTTTGGTTTTCAGCTATAATCTTTTGGGTTTAGGCTATAATCTTTTGGTTTTCCTTTTCAGTCTGGTCATTTCTGGTCTTCAGTTGACTTGCCTCACTTTCCAATTGCGAAATTCTGCCTTTTAAACTGTTATTTTCTTGCCAGATTTCTTC
This sequence comes from Gracilinanus agilis, assembly GCF_016433145.1. Classification (NCBI taxonomy): domain Eukaryota; kingdom Metazoa; phylum Chordata; class Mammalia; order Didelphimorphia; family Didelphidae; genus Gracilinanus; species Gracilinanus agilis. The sequence goes on along the minus strand of NC_058130.1, from coordinate 307,810,041 downwards.
CATCTTCCTCAACATCTCATGTTTGAACTCTTCAGTATCTTGTGACCAGCTTTCATTTTTTGGGGGGGGAAGGTTTAGTTATTTGTTTGTCCTCCTCTGTGGTCCGGATTTTCTCTGTGTAAAAGTTGTCGAGTGTTCCAGCATTTTTCTTACTATTCTTTTTCTTCTGTGTTGCCATTGTTAGCCCTGTCCCTTTTCAGCTTTGTCTTCACACTCAGGGTCTGCCTGCCCCCTCTAAGCTCCCGATGGCTCCGGTCTTCTTGTCCTGGGGTCAGGCCTCCCGGTAGTCCCCAGTCTGCCCCTCTGCCCAAGGCTCCTTCAGCAGTCTCGGTGGCTGCTTCCACAGCCAGGCTCCCGTCTGCACCGGGTCCTCACTTGATGACCTATCCTGCCCTGGAGATCTCAATTCACTCCCAGGGCCCTACCTTCACCCGCACATAGGCTCAGGAAAGTCCCTGCTTTAGGGCTTTTCATTCATGCCCCAGGCAGCGCTTTCACCCACACAAGACTGTGCTGGGGAAATTCCCTGCTTTAGAGATTCACACCTGGGGCAGCGCTGCAGGGGAAAGTCCAAGTCCCCCCAGCCTCTTGGGGTCCCACATCTGGCAGCTCACAGGTACAAGCCCTGGGGCTGCTAGTGGTTTACTGGTTGCCCTAATCCTGCTTTCACTCTTGTGCGTTGGCTTTGGCGTTGTGTGTGGTGTGTGTGTGTGTGTGTGTGTGTGTGTGTGTGTGTGTGTGTGTGTGTAGTAGCTTCTTCCTCTTGCGTTTTAGTGAGAGCTGTTTCACCCCTTTATAGCGTGAAAATGCCCCGATTCTGCCTACCTTCAATGCTGCACCCCGTTGTGGTGTTCCTTTGATCGTTTGGGTTTGTTTTTATGTCCCCTTGAGGAGTTTTGTATGCATTGGTTAGGAGAGATCAAGCAGCTGCTCCTTACTCTGCCTCCATCTTAACCGGAAGAAGGAGTCTTGCATTCTTGCAAAAAGTACCCTTCTGGAACCCGGGATGTTCACCTCTGCACTCCACAAAAACAATCATATGCAAAAAGCTAGGAAAGGTTGTGGAATTTCATCCAAAAGGAAGAAAGGGAAGGTAAGGGGAGGGTTATTAACAAAATGCTTACCAAGTGCCAGCCACAGGTGCTAAGTACTTTTCACAAATACCTCTTTTGATTCTCAGACAGTAGGAGGAAAGTAGTTACTGTTGTTATGCTCATTTTTATAGTTGACAAAACAGAAGCAAATAGAGAGTAAATGGCTTGCTCAGTATCACCACACTCTCTGAGCCTTCTGTTCCCTAGGTATCTCCATGACTAAAGTATCAGACCAGAAAGGGGCTGTTTTTGGATTTAGTCCTCCTTTGTCTGGATAGATCTCCCACTTGGGCCAGACAGACTCAGTAGATTTTCCTGTCCTTGTAATGATACCAGCATCCAGTTTCTTCTTTATCTGAGTCTTAGCCTGTGTAAAGTTGGGATTTGTGCAAGGGGGATGGGACCAAAGGAGCCAGAGAAGGCAGTCGAAGACAGTTGTTGACATTTGAGACTAGAGAGGATTCTGGGAATTTCTCAGAGGAGGAGAAGGAAGAGCAGGAGGAGAGGTCTTTGGGGGAAGGACTGAGAGGAGAGAGGAGAAGGATATCCCAACTCTTTCTTTTGGAAATTGAAACCCTGATTCCCTGATCAAAGTCATTCCATCGCATCTTACCCATCAAGATTTCAAATATCGACTCAGCTAAGTTTGGACTCCATTTTGGGAGTGATCTCTTACTCTCCTTCACCCATTCCCAACCTTGCTGAGAGATCCTTTTCAGTCAAATCTTGCAATTATAATATATACATATATATGTATATTAAAAAACCCACCAAAATTACAAACAGTTGAATTTTATAGAGCTGCTCCTCAATGTCTACCTCATTTTGACATCAGAGGACCCAGTGTCTAATTAATCACTAAAGCCCTTGACAACCTGATTTCAAAATAAAATTCCATTGGACAATTATTACTAAACCTCAGAAAAAAACAAGAGATTTTTAGAAAGCAAGTTGAATTGTGACAAAATGATATATAATATTATTTCATATGTTTTGAAGATATAATTCACCAACACAATAAAGCTAAAATCTTCAGCATTAAAAAAAAAACACAAAAACCCAAAAACTTACAATTATAGAAAAGAATAGAAACAGAGAAATAGAAATAAAAGGAGAAGGGGCAAGGGGAGAAGCTTAAGAGTGGGAACCATTGGGTTTCCCACCTAAGTGACAGACCCCATAGGAATAGCTAAGAGGGCACCCCCAAATCTCTCTGCCCTTCACCCCTTTCCCCAATCCATGATTTGAGAATAATAAAAAGCCATTCAACAGTCAGATAGTGTTCCAGAGTGTCTGAGAGACAACAAGGGAGAGGGGAATCATAGCTTGGTCTGGCTGCCTCCGTCTTGAAGCTGGACTACCCGCTGTGGGTTTAACTGATTGGGGAGAGGTTTGTGTGAACCCCGTCCTTATTCAGAATCAAATTGGGGTACCACATACCTCCTCTTATAGGGAAGCCTTGTCCCTGACTCCTGAGGGGCAGCACAACCATCCAGGTCACCCAGTTTTGGGGTGACATCCCCTTAGAGTCTACCAATGTATATTCGGCCCCAGGGGAATGCTGGGAGAGAGATTCGCCACATAGACTTTATCTCCCTTCTATCAAACATTCATGACTGGCCTTTTTATTGTTACACCTGCAGCATTATTTATCTCTAATATTCTCTTAGTAATTGTGGAAGGAGCTTTTCTTAAAGTCTTGTTTTACTTTCCAACCTTCATTCCTTTTGCTCATGAAGGAATTAAAATAATTTTCCAGAAGTCAATAGTGATTCTCTTTGGAAGCTTTGGACCAGTCTTTGGGTCTATCTTGTAGCCTAGGAGGTCAACCAATAATTTTTGTCCCTACAGATGTAGCACATAGGGCATCTGCTGCTCACACTGGGAACCTCTAGAATGGTTCTACTGGATGCAAAGCACTATGTAGCTTTACATCCACTCAAAACCTCAGCTTACAAGTTCTCATTTAGATGCTTGCTTTTTAAAAAATAGTCAGCTTGAAGATTATAACTAACTCAAAACAATGGCATTTATAAAAAAAATAATAAAAAATAGCAAAAACCATTCTCCTCATGATTATGGAGTCTACATTCTCATAGATATACATCCACTAGGACTATACACTAGGAGGAAGAGTGAGAATGCTTATGGATCATGAATGAGGACCTCCCCCCTCCCAGAACCCAAATGATCAAAGCACATATTTAGAAGGATATACACATAGTGAACATATATAGCCACAGGTAGATGGACAGAAATATAGAAAAATGAGTGATCTAAGCACATTTGGAGGAATGCATAAATAGTAAAAGGGGAGCTAGGTGGTACAGTAGAATCCAAACTCAGACACTAGCTGTGCATCTCTGGGTAAGTCACTTAACCCTGTTTGCCTCAGTTTCCTCATCTATAAAATGACTTAGAAAAGGGAATGGCAAACCACTCCAATATCTTTGCCAAGAAAGCCCCCAACAGGGTAAAAAAATTTCACACACAACTGAAACATCATGTAATAAAACATTGGTGGCTTGGGCAAACATGTCAAGGTGAAATCTGCTTATAACACTTCAGGGGCGCTTTTCTCCCAAATCTCTCCCCACTCCTTTTAGATTCCCCCTATTTTTGAGGTCACTAACATTCTCCTTGTCACCCAGTCTTGAAACCTTACTGCCGTCTTTGACTCCTCATTTTCACTCCAAATATCCAGTCCCTTCATCAAATCTTGTTCTTTCTATCTTTACAGCAGTTCTTGAATAGGTTTCCTTCTCTCTGCTCAGACAGCCACAATCTTAGTTTAAGCCCTTATTTACCTTTCATCTGGACTACTGAGAAACATAGTCTAATTGACCTCTCTGCCCCAAGTCTCTCCTGACTGCAGTCTTCACTCAGCTGGCAACAAAAATTTCTTTAAGAGAATGTCTAAACTGGAAAGCCCCAGTGATACTCCACTCCTTACTCTCTAAGGACAGTCCCTCTGCAGTCTTACCTCCATGTGGACTCTTTCCTTTCCTCCAACTCCAGTTCTAAAATCATTAACTGTGATCATCAGACAAACTATGCCATTGTTCTTGAATGGGATTTGCAGACATACTCTCCAGTGTCCCCATTGACTATTTTTACAGCCTTTCCTCTCTGGTCATCACACCCCTTTGTGTTTAGTCTTCCACATTAGAAAGTAAACTCCTTGAGGGTAGAGACTGTCTTTGCTTTTGTAACTGTGTCTCAAATGGTTCTGTTTGGTGCATAGTAAGTTAATAAATGTTTTTTTCATGAAAAAAAAAGAATATGTTTAACCATATTACCCCTCTTTTCAGTGTTCTCCAGTGACTTTCTATAACCTCTAGGTTCAAAAATAAATTCCTCCTTTTGGACTTTAAAACTCTTCATAAAGTGATCCCCTTCTTCCTTTCCAACCTTCTTTATGACTCTTCCTCACCCCTCTGTAATCCAGCCACAATTGTCTACTGATAACTGTCCTAGCAACACATTTTCTTTCATTTTATGCCTGTGGTTTACCACACAGTTGGAATATTCTACTTTGTCCCTGCAATTTCCCTGTTCCTGGCTTTCTTCAAGGCTCAGCTCAAAGTCTACTGTTAGCAGAAAGCCTTTATACTTTCTTCTGCTACTGGTGCCTTCCCCTCTCAAATGACCTTTTATCTATTCTATAATTATTGTGTGCATTTTAGTTATCTGTATATCATCTCCCCTACTAGGATTTATGCTCCAGGAGGGTAGGGACTGATTTTTTTTTAACTATCTCTGGTGATGTTATCAAGTTGCTCCTCATGGGTTTGCTTCTAGCAGAAGATGGCATTTTAAATATATTGCTCACTGGTCTTTTGGTAATTGCTTGGCACATAACTTGCCAAATATTGATCAGTTGTGGTGGCTCCTAGATGTGTAGTGTCAATTGCTCACTGCTACCAGTTTTTTGGTGTTAACCAAAAACAGAGTTTCCTCATTTCAAAAAGAAAGTAATGGCTAGAAAACATAAATGATAAGTTTAGACTAACAATTAGTCACAGTCACTACACCCAGTAAGAAAGCCAGATAAAGTGACTCCCAATTAAGATTGCTTTTCTTTCTTGTTTCAGAGGCTGAGAACATAGATCTTTGTCTCAGACAACTATCTAACAGTCTTAGAAATTCCCAAATTCCTCTCTGGGTTGTTAGGTAAATAAATTTGAGGTGGAGTAAAAGGTAAGTGAAGTATTAGAAAGTATCCTCCAGTGAGTTCAAGTCATTTGACTTGCCAAGTAAATTGCATTCTAGGCTGAATCAATTGGCCAATATAATTGTTGAACAACTGTCAGGGATCTTTAAAAAATCATTGAGATGACTTTGAGTTATCTCAATATTGGAGAAGAGCATGTCCTTTATTTTTCAGAAAGAAAAGAGCATGAAGTGAAGACTATAAAGAGATGATGCTTCAAATTCTTACCAAAATTCTAGAACATATTGTTAAAGACATGTTTAGTGTAGGTCAAGGAAAAGGGAGATATAATCACAAAGATCAAGTATGTTTACATCAAGATGAAGCTGTACAAAATGAGATTAATTTGATGGGCTTACTAGATGAGTAGTTCAAGTGAATACTGAAAAAATTAGCTTACCTAGATTTTAGGAATGTGTTATAACTGATGAAGTCTCTTTAGATATTGATGTGGAAATCATGGAGAGATATGTCCTAGTGGGTAACACAGGTAGGTATATTTGAAATTGGTTAAATGGATGAACAACAAAGAATAATTGTTGCTAGTTTTTAAGAACATAATCCATGTTAGTGAAGTGCCCATAGGATATGAACTGGGTCCTGTGCTATTTGACATATGTATTGATATCATGACCAAAGACAAAGATGACTTATTTTATCAAATTTCCAGGCAATACAAAGCTGGGAAGGATAATCTGAGAACACTGGAACAAGTTGATCAAGATTACATTTTGTCGATCTTTTTTTCCCCACATCGTTCTCCAAACAAAATTGAACTATTTCTTGGGGGAGAAAAGAAAAGAAAAATAATTTAACATCCTCCCCAATCTCAATATAATGGGTATATCTGAAAATGGACATAATATTCAGTCCTGCTTTTCCTCTGCCTTTCCCCTGTAAGGAGAAACTTAAGTCCCATTTTTTGTTGTTGTTCCTTAGGTCCATTATTGGTTTTAAAATTACGCAGAGTTTCTTATACTCATTGTTTCAGTTGTCTAAGGCAAAATTTAATGGAGGAAAAACATGAAATATTGGAGAAGGAGTATGCCAGGGTGTATAGATTTACTGAGGGCTTGGAGTCAGGAAGGTCTAGCTTCAAATTCTACCTTTAATTCTAGCTGTGTGACCATGTCAAGGTACTTGATTTCTTTGAGCCCCAAACACAATTCTCTAACACTCTTAAGATGTTGATTGGATGTGACCTTTGCCAGTAGAGAGATTTCCTACGGTTCTCTTTGACATACTTATGTAACTGCAAGGGGGTACTGAGACCATATTTTGTGTGCAAGAACCCGATGTTAAATTTTCCATGTGAATATTTACACCTCAGAAGTCAGCAAATGGTACAAATCCAAGCTTGATTTATTATTTTATTGATTATCTAGACTTAAGAATAGGAGGAAAAGATGTTAATAATTCAGATTAAACTTAAAAATGAGTCCTGATTGTTAGAGATTTATCAGTGTACTCCTGAAAAGTAAAGTCTTTTTTTGGGGTAAGAAAAGTTCTCTTCCCAATGAAAAGTACATAGGACTTAGTCTGAAAAAGATCTGAGCGTTTTAGTGAAATGCAAGATCAATATGAATCACAGTGTGATATCATAGCCTCTAAAATTTTAATAAGATCTCAGGCTTCAATAAAAGACTCCAGGACTAAAGTTTATAGTCCCATTGCCCTCTTTCTCAGAATTGTGTTCATTTTTGCATCCATCCCACATTTTTGTTGTTATGAAGTCTTACAGTCATCAAAAACCATGAAAATTTCATTATACAAATAATGAAAAATAGGATTGCATATGAAATTGTGAACTTCTATTACGTTGTTTTAAAGTATATATTTAATTTAACGCTGCAAAAATGAATGGTTCTTTTAATGTTACCTTCTAAATTTCTTCTGGTTTTCTGCTATATATTTTAATGTTGTGTTGATGCTTTCTCTTTTCTATTTGTACTTTGATTACTACCCACTTACCCATTTCCTGTCACTCTCCACATAAAGAAACTATCCCTTGCAACAAATGTATGTTAGATCTCATGCTCTTGATGACCAGTGCTTTACTGTCTATCATTTGGTAGCTTTCTTGGATTTATATCTGTTTCTTGGTATAGCTAGTTACTTTTGTGAGAAGGGTTTCTGTCTACTAATAAGCTCTCACCTATGGCTCCAAGAAACAATAGCTTGCACAGAGGCCACACACTGGTAAAACATCTTGGCATCCAGGCTAAACAGATTGAGGATAATCAACATTCTCCAAACCTATCAGTTTTGTGTGTGTGTGTGTGTGTGTGTGTGTGTGTGTGTGTGTGATAGAGCTTGGTCAAACAATGAAGAATGCCAACGTCATCTGCTGCATCCTGGGCCATCATCCTGTAAAAGGATGTATTAAATTAAAAGTATTATTAATCAAAAGTAATAGGGGGAAAAAGATGGAAAAATAGGAGAGAGATAAAAAGTACTTTGCTTATTGCTCCATTTAGCTTGCTATTCTGTAGCCACATTAGGGATCCCCTAGCCATGCTCACAAGGCAGTCCAGTTAGTAGTCAACACAGAAGAGAAAAGAATGAAATCCCTTCTTGCCTCAGTTTATCAAATCAAGTTTTTCAAAGCCCACCAACTCTCACATGTCTTGGGAGCCAACTATGGCTTTCTATTTTGTCTGGGCCATTCACAGGGCAGCCCAGGGGCAGTGCAGGGGACATCTTCCTGTCCCCTGTCTCATGATCTCTTGCTGACTTTTTCCAGCTGCCATTCTATCCTTGTGACTCAATTCACCCAGTGATATCCTTGTATAATATCCGCTTCTGGGTCAAGATCACTCAGGCTCACATCAGTAGTTGTACCCAAATGGGGAAGGGCAAATTTCCTTCTCACAGTCCTTCATCCTGACTTTTGTCTTGCCTCTGGATTTGGATGACTCTAGAAGAGAGAGTGAGGCTGACAACTTTGTGCAACTCTGCCTCACCTATATCCACTTCATGCCCAAGTCAAGACATCACCCCATGATGCCATTTGTCCTCTTAAAAAATGAAGGAGAAACAAGGATGTGGACAAGAGAAGGCTAGATGCAGAATATTTCCCCTATCCTTTACCTCCAATATCTCACTTCCTTTTAATCCTCTTGGTTCTTTGAAGTTCTCTGAAGACTTTGAGTTCTTCAATTCAAGCTTCAGGTGACTGAGAAGTACATTCTCCTTCTGTACTATACAAGTAGCAGCTGAAACTGACTGCCCCATTCTCCTTCTCTGAATTTTAGAGGAGTTGGATATTGAGAGATGGAATGGGGTCTTGTGAGCTATTGAGATGGAGATAGAGTGGGGACATTTCAGTTACATGACACCTACATTTGCCTCTGTATTCAATTTTCCCAGTTTTGCCTTCAACTAGAAAAATCCCTCTTCCACATGATAAGAGACCTTTCATTTACCCCCAAGTCTTTTCTCTTCCAGGCTAAATCCTCAGTTCTACCTTAACTAATTTTTCTATGACAGGTACTTAATGCCATTCATGATTCTGTTTTCCTTCTTCTATACTCTCTAACTTATTAGCAATGTCTTTCCTAAAATGTGGGATCTAGAAGAGAATATAATAAGTAAGATGCTGTATGATCAAGGCAATATTATGCCCACAGACACAATGCCTCTCTCAAAGTAGTTGATTGTATTTTTTTTTTTGCTTTCAATGACTTTATCATTTAAGTAGCTATGCCACCTTACCTGACTTGATAGCTATACAAATTTAATCATAGTTTCTATTGAAGAGGCCTTAAAGGATATCAAATGTTCTAACACTCATTAAGAGGATGTGGTGGGCTCTGATATTGAAATTTAACCAGCTAATGAATGTTTCAAAGTGAAAGTACTCTTACTTTTGACTAGATATATCTTACAATAGTCATATTTCAACTTTAACTAGTCATTAATGATAAATTAAGTTTACAACTATTTTTTATAGTATACATTAAGGGGTAAAAATGATAGAAAACCATCCTTTCCCCAGTTTGCACAGTCAGCAATTTACCATTCTATATGAAATTTTGTGAATTTCTTGTTTCCAATGAGAAACATGCTTTTCTATGAGACATAGTATCCTGTAGTCCTGTAATCCATGATTACAAATCCTAGAGTTCTCAAATTGTTTTCTTGGCTGCTGCATCACAGAGTTGACTTATATTGAACTCATAGTTTATTTATCTCCCAGATTTAGCCACGCTCCTCACATCTTGTATTTTTAAAAAATAAAATAAATAAAAATTTTAAAAAATAAAAATAAAAAATTAAAAAAAAAATTTTTTTAAAATATAAGCCTTTAGAGGGAAGCTCATGGCTTTCTCTCTCTCTCCATCTCCCTATTGGCTTGCTCACCCCAACCTACCTATCATTACAACAGAATTTGTATTTGTATGAGATTCTTGGAAATGAACCATCAATTTTCAGTTAAAACTTTAAATTATCTTAGGATCCTGGAGTATACCTGTTGTGGAGAAAGATATATATCTATTAATTTTCACTGTACTTCTTAAGCCCTCACTCTGTAATTCCCATTTATACAAAATAAGTCCCAATGATACTAATAACTCCTTTCTTGCTGAGTTCTTCATTTTTAATAACTCCTATTAGAGCTTCCTAGTGCTCAAAGTCTCATCATTCCCTTAGGAAGCAAAACTCACAAAATCCAACTTTCTATCATTTATGAAATCAATAGTACTTATTCAATCTTACTATAGCCTCAAAATAGTTATTTGCTTTACCACTTTGTGAACTTTAACCTTCCAAACTCTAAAATAAATCTATACAAAGAATCTGAGGGAATTCAATGTTCTCTAACCTTGGTCATTTCTCTGAACAAGTTCTCTTAGTTCAATCATGTGATAAAGAGTTTGCTATTCGTTCTTAATAATCTGACTCTTCTTACAATTGAACAGGAAAGCTATTTCTCTACATGTGGAGTTCATCTATTCTTCATGAACAAAAGTTCTTTTTCTGCCCCTTTCAGCAACAAACTGCTTACATTTAAGAAGTGAGGTGCTTCCATCTGTTTTCTTACACAAAAATTCATTTTTTGGCCCTTGAAGCAACTGAAACATTTGCATATGAAAGATTTGATGTCATATAACAGGTTTCTAATTGTTGTTCAGTTATTATTGTTCAGCCCTTTCAGTCCTGTCTGACTCTTGGTGCCTCCTTTTTGCATTTTCTTGGCAAAGACATTGGAATGGTTTGCTATTTCCTTCTCCAGCTCATTTTGCCAATAAGGAAACTGAGGCAAATAATGTTAAGTGCTCAGGATAACATAGCTAGTAAGTGTCTGAAGCTGGATTTGAACTTGGCCTGACTGCAGGTCCAGTGCTTTATTCACTAAGCCACCTAGATTTAATAGGATCATAGATCTAGAGCTGAAAGAGATCTTAATTTAATTTAATTTTTTACCTCAATTACATGTAAAAACAGTTTCCAAAATTTTACAAAGTATATTGAGTCTCTAATTCTCTCCCTCTCTCCTCTTCAACATCCCTACCTCCCCCTTGAGGTGGTAAACAATCTCTTATAGATTCTACATAGATTACATGTGCAAACATGTAAAACATTTCTGAAGGAGACCTTAGCAGTCATTTGCTCCAATCTCTTCATTTTATAGATAATTACCTGAAGTTTAGAGATGTGAACTGACTTGGTTTAATAGTCTACAATCTGAACTTAGGTCCTTCGACTCCAAATGCAGTGCTATTTCCACTGTAACAAGAGGAAAATGTGAAGTTTCTTATAGCATAAAACAGAAAACAGATTGAAAAGAGGAAACAAGACCAGAAAAGAAGCCTAGATATTATATTTCAAGAAATCATAAAAATAAACTGCCTATATCTCTTCAGAGAGCTAAGTGCAAATAGAAAAAATTCACTGGGAATGTACTAAAAAAATTATTTGAATGAAAATTCTCAGAAGCATTATAGCCAAAATCCAATACTTCTAGGTAAAAGGTAAAATATTCCAAGAGCCAGAAAGATAGAATTCAAGTCCTGAGGAGCCACTGTTAGGATCACACATGATTTTGTAACTACCCCTGTAGAAGACCAAAAAATTTGGAATACAACGTTCTAGGAGGTAAATAATATATGCTCACAACCAAGAATAATCCAGCAAAACTGAATAATGGTATAAGAGGAAAAAAATGGATCTTTAATGAAATAGAGGATTCTCTGAGTACTCCTAATGAAAAGGTCAGTGCTGTGTAGAATTTCTGAAGTGCAAATATAGGATTTAAGAGAAACACAAAATGATAAACATGAGTGGGACTAAATAAACTATTCTTTTTTGTCAAACTGAAAAAATACAGAACTACTAAAGTAGTTATAATAATGGTCTATACTAGAGGTAGAAAAATTAATCTGGGAGGGCACACAGAACACCAGGGATTTCCACTGAGCTACAGAATACAGTGTGTTTATATAGATTTTGGAGAAGGAGGAGGATTTATTCCCTGTCACTCACTTGGGACCTGCACTTACCACAGTCTAAAATGACTGAGAGAGGCCTAGATGCAATAGTCAAATGCTAAGGTACCTAGGAATAGCCTAGATACAAAAGGAGAAACTAAAATAAAAACAAAAAGGGTACTTCAGACTTTATTATATCTGCTAATGCTATCTAAAGTGATTGAAGGTGCTTGAGGGTTTGTGGTTCAGTCTGGGGCAAGGGTCAGTAACAGGGTTTCTTGAAGATTATTTATCAGGGTCAAGGGTCAATTTGGAGTTTCATAAAACCATGTTGTCAGTGTTCTAATATGGGGCAATGACACATATGTCCCCTCAGAACTCTATCATCAATAGTGGTCATGGAGGGAGTCAAATTAGCTGGTGGGCCTGGGAATGAAAAAAAGAAGAAAAGAGAAATATACTAACGAGGAAAAGGTAGAGGAGGAATGGGGAAAATTATTTTGTATAATTGGGATTTAAATATCACAGATACACACACACACACACACACACACACACACACAAGACAAAGAGGAAGAAATAGAGGGAGTGGTTGATACTTAAACCTCATTGTCATCTGAACTGATCAAAGCAAAGAAAAACATATACATAGATGGGTACAGATATAGAATTCATTCAGTTGGGGAAACAAGAGGAAAATGGGAAAAAGGAGGGGGAATGAAAGGGAGGATTGATTGAGTGGGAAATGTTCCAAGCAAAACAGACTCTAAGGACTTAAAGCATCTCTTTTTGGGGTCATAAGGGATTAGAAACTGAAGAGTTATTCATCAATTGGGAAATGACAGAAAAAGGCATATAGAAATGAGATGGCATACTATTATGTTGAAAGAAATGATGACAGAAATGGCTTCACAGAAACCTAGCATGACTTGTATGAATTGAGGCATAGTGATGTGTGTACCATGAGAATTTTTGTTTATACAGGGACAACAATATTAAAAAAAAGACAATTCTTAAGGACTCAAGAATTCTGTTCAATGTAATAATTAACTATGATTCTAGAGAACTCATGATAGAATATGCTGCCCATCTTTTGATAAGGAAGAGATAGATTAATAGTGTAGATAGAAAGATACTGTTTTTGGACATGGACAATATGGGAATTTGTTTTGTTTGACTATACATGTTTGTAATAAAGGTTTGAGGTTTTTCTTTCTCAATGGTGATTAGGTGGGAGAGGAAAAAAAAGATTTTTAATGACTGCAAAAAAACTCAATTAAAAAAAAAGAAACATTAAGACTACTCTGTGGTTCCACTGATTTGAACATTTCTAATTCCAAATCGTAATTAGGCAATCATTTCAACCATTCCACAAGCATATTATGGTTTATTAAATGGTTTGCAAATATCTAGTTAAACTTAGTTAAATTGATTAGACATATTCAACTCTCTATCATCCTATTTGGGATTTTCTTGGCAGAGATACTAGAATGACTTGCCATTTCCTTCTCCTGCTCGTTTTACAGATGAGGAAACTGAGCCAAACAAGTTTAAATGACTTGCCCAGGGTCACATAACTAGTAAGTGTTCAAGGCTAGATTTGAATTCAAGTCTTTCTGACTCCAGGGTAGGCACTCTATCCATTGTACTACCTAATTGTCCCCTCTAGGTTAAAGTATATTTATGTTTATTTCTTACTAGCAGTAGTCCAGCAACATTCTCCAAAAAGCAAATTAAATTAGTCTGGCATAACCTGGTCTTGATGAGGTCATTCTATGATTACCATTTCTAGAAAGAGCGTTTATTACTACAATTTTGCTAATATGTTCTAGAATTTTGTCAGAAATAAAGATAAAACCTAGTGTGGTAAAATTCCTGTTCTTCACAATATTTCACTGATCAACTTCTTATTCTCAAAAAGGATTACTTATTCCCTGACTAGATCTTTGTTTAATCACTGGCACTTATTGTTCCTAGTCATGGAGTATAGGTTGGAATGGAGTGAGAGTAGAAAGAAGATGATGTAGGGAGAATAGGTATAATCATAGCATGAAACATAGTGTATTGGGAAAAGCATTACAGAGAAGACTGAATTTCTTTTAGGACATTTTCTCAAAGTATTATAGAGCATTAGATACATCTCTATCATACGATAAAAGGGGTGCTTTTGTAAGTCAATTTGTTATTGCTTTTGCATAAGAAGGAGGCAGGCTACATACTCTTGTGGGTAATGGAAACATAAATTACCTTGAACGTTAGCCCCTGGTCCTTTTCTTTCAATAGGAAAGAATAAAAGACATTTGTAGTAACTAATCCTTCTAAGAGTAGATGATTGTGGCCATAAAAATAAACTTCATAATATACAATTTGAAAAATAAGTAGGTTCCCTCTCCTTTGTGGAACGATCTTAAAGAACAAGAGAATCTTTGCAATTATTGCTGAAGTAGCACTCACCATTTTATACTGATGCAGACCACACCTAAAAAGGCAGTTCTGCTTGGAGGCTGAAAGGGGCTGGTGTTCTTATGTGTAGGCCCTTTTGTTGAGTGGGAATTGGGAATGTGATAGCCCTTCTCCTCAATCACTGAGGCATTTAAAATGTCATTTGTGTTCTCGAGATGCAGGGGGAGAGTAAATCGAGTTTCTTGTAAAAAAAATGGTGTCAGATTTTGTTTCATTCAATTCTGAGGAAAAAGTAAATAACATTGATCTTTTCAAACCCTGACTTAATGGTACAAAGCTGCTACCCCAGGAGTTGCTCCCTGTGAACTGTCCTCATGTTTGATCAGTCTGCTGGACTGAGGATTTGATGAAGGCAAAGAATTCACCCGTGGACGTCTATCTGTACAGTGGTACATGAAATCCACCTCCTCCCCCACAAAAGGGAACATATCAGCCTTCATGAGTTGAAAGAGAAACACATGAATATGAAAATTAGAGCTAATTTTCTCAGTTGGATTTTGGTTCTGAAAAGTTCTTGTGACAGCCAGAAAGTAATTTAGGTACTATGGTCACAATTTTCTTCTTTTTAAAAAAAGTCATTTACTAAGATAAATTCATGGAATTTATTTTCATAATACTAAGATTAATATGTGAACTCTTTTATGTTTGATACCTTGAATTTGAAAAGTGAAATGAATAGAAAATGCAACCCTTAAAACACAGAGGACAGGCCTTGTAATAAAGACAAGACAATCTGGATTCAAATCCTCACTCTGAGGCATAATGGCTATGTTACCTTCTTAGAGTCACTTCCTCTCAATTTCCCAAGTAGCTATTTCAGTCTAAGTTGCATATATGCATTGGTAGAGTAATTTTCCTCAGTGAGACTTGCCTAAACAATAAAATAATAGTTCTAGGTCCCAACCCCACATTTCCACAAAAATTAATATTTCAAAGACATTTGCTGTTGTTGTTCAATCATGTCTGACTTTTCATGATTCCATTTGGAGATTTCTTGGCAAAGATACTGAAGTGGTTTGCTATTTCCTTCTCCAGAATATTTTACAGATAAGGAATCTGAGGCAAACAAGGATTAGATGACTTGCCCATAGTTACATGGCTAGTAAGTGTCTGAGCCACATTTGAACTCAGGTCAGCTTGAATCTAGGGCAGATACTCTATCCACTGCACTACCTGTCTGACCCAGAGAGGCTGGAGTGCAGAGGAAAAAAGATACTTTGAAATTGGTAGTCCTTATCCCCTTTCCTGGTGTTACTTAAGATGAGTGTGACTGACACCTGTTTCTTAGGCATGTCCTTTTATTTTATTAAAGCAAAGGTTCTTAACACAATCTAGCTATCCACAGTTGATTTGTTTTAATTGATGAAGTTAAATAGACATTGGAATTGCTTTTAATTTGAATTTAATCTTATCTTGTGTCAACCTTGAAAAACAGAACCACCAAAGAAAGAGCAAGTCTTTAATCAGTTTGAGGGAGGGAGACAGTGCTCTATTGGATACCACACCTAGACAAGCTCTGGGAATCTGGGAACACTGTCTCTGGGAAAAAGCACCTGGAAAGGGGATTTTCCAATGAGTTGAAGAAATTGGATACCTTTTGGTGAATAAAGGACAGGAAGGACTGGCTTGAATGGAGACCAGGGAAGGAGGATTCCAGCCAGGGGCTGGTCTGCCTGAGAAAGGTCTAGATAAATGGGAGAAACTTCTAAGGCAAAAGGGTATTTAAGATTTGATTACATCTACTAATTCTATCTGTTTGGTAGTTTAAAGTTTATTGTTCAGTCTAAGACAAGGTCAATCTTGGGGCTTCCTTGAAGGCAAGTTCCCAAGGGACAAAGGCAAACTTGGGGGTTCCATAAAACAAGATCATCATTAGATTTAATTGTGGGAGAAGAAAATTAATCAGTCTGTTCAGGTAGCCTACATTTATAATTTCCCCCCCAACTACCACAATGACACAGTATATAAGCGAGACAACAGAGAAACAGATAGGAGGTCCAACTCTCACAGGGGCTGATTTCAACAACAAAATGTTTAGGAAAACTCCTTAATATTTTGCATTTTCATCTCATAATAATTAAAAAAAATTCTTTCTAAAGATCATCCCATCTGCCTACAGAATGATCACAGAAGTTTGGGGTTAAACTGGGTGGGCTCCCTAGTGGAGTATGTGTATTGGTGGTGGTGGTGGGAAGTGATATAAAACTTTGGGGTGGAGGCTTAGAAGGAAGTTTCCAACCTAGTTTAATTCTCTGGAATAATAAAGTGACTAGTTATGAGGTTCTATTCTCTCTATGGAAGCAGGGAAGTAATCAAGAGCCCAGAGCCCCGTTTTCCTCTGAAGTCACAAATTCCTATAATATTAGCTTGTCTGCTGCAGAGATGGGTATCAAAAATAAAATAGAATAAAATAGAGTCAAATTTTTAAACCCTCCAAATAAACAAAAAGCTCCACAAATAAAATACCAGCACTAAAATTAAATTTTTATTCATGAGAACTATAATAAGATGATTTGAAATAGGAAGACTTCAGGGTCCTTTCCAATCCCAAGATCCTGCAGTTAACCCTGAATTTGAAGTTAGAATATCTGAGTTGAACCCCCAGCTTTGTCAGGTAATATTTGGGTATTTCCTTCAGTAACATACTTTCCATAAGACTAGATGAGTGATTTCTACCTTTATGCAAAATATGTATAATCTCTGGCAGAGGAGTTCAGACCCATGTTTTAAATTCTGAGAAGGGTTCAGTTATTGTTCTTTTCAATTATCTAAAGAATAAATAAACTCTTTAATGGTAAGGAAAAATGAGTGTGAGCACTAAAGTCAGAGGTAGGAAAGAAATGTGAAGGCTAGGGCAGAGCATTATCCAGTAATTCATGTTGCCTCACTCTATTCTTAAGTTATTCAGGCATAAGGAGGATTTTTGTCCAATTTCCTCCTTTCAGATCTCAAGAATTATACCTATTTCTTCATGATTAAACCTTAAACCTTTCCTGAAGCCCAATTAATGCCTGAGAAACTTTATGTGTGATTCAGGTTTATATCTATATCTTTATGGGACCCCCAAAGCAATAGCATTTTGAACAGTTCTTAACCACTCTCTGAATGGCCTATGAAACAATGGAATAGATTAAATATTTTTATTTAATTAAAAAACCAACCATATTGGTATATAACAAAAACGCTAAGAGTTTTGACAAAGACTACCTTTGGAAGACTTAATAAGCAGAAATAAACTTTACTTCTCTGTTATGAATTCCCAGGAAGAGCTTTGAAGATTAGTGTCTAATAATAGTAAATAGACAAAGTAAATAGTACAGACATATTATTGATGTAATTGATTTAGGTTTGCTTTTAACTAGAGGGATACTAGTGCTGTTTCCATAATGCAAAATAAACTGAATTTTATTTTACTTCTACTTTTTAGATTATGCCATGTTTTCAACCAAATACTGCTAGTCACACTTCATCTCTCTGGTTCCCAGACTTCCTCTGGGATTTTTAATTTTCTTATTTATAATTTGAATAGGATCATAGATGACATATTTATCAAATGTGCAGATGACACATAGGGACATGTATAGTTGTTTTTTTGAAAAGCTGTATTGGGAAAAAAGAAGGATGAAAAATGATACAAGGCTGCCAATTGACATGAATATGATGATAAATAACTACAAAGAAGAAAGAGAATTGCTCATTTGTTACTTTATTTCTGTTTTCTATGTCAAGGAAAGGACTGATCTAA
The DNA here is from genome assembly GCF_016433145.1 of Gracilinanus agilis. Taxonomy (NCBI): domain Eukaryota; kingdom Metazoa; phylum Chordata; class Mammalia; order Didelphimorphia; family Didelphidae; genus Gracilinanus; species Gracilinanus agilis. The sequence continues at coordinate 307,792,095 of NC_058130.1, read as the reverse complement.
CACAGCTAATAGGAAAGATGATTACAGCAATAGTAGAGAGTCAGTAGTCTCAGTTAACTCTGAGTACTGAGAGAATAAGTGGATAATGTTTGCTGAACCACTGTCAGTGATTTTTGAAATATTATGGGCAATGAAAGACTTATTACAGGATTGGAAAAAGGAAATTGTGCCATTTTTTAAAAGAGAAGAGAAGAGAGCCTGCAAATTATATCAGCCAACAAGATTAACTTTACTTCTTGGCAAAATCTGAGAATATATTACTGAAAGTGTAGAAAAGGAAGAAATAAGCACACAGCTAGGACTGTTTCATCAAGAGCAAGTCTAAATTGACAATGATAATGTTGTAGAAATACTTTACTTAGATTTTAGCAAAGTGATAGTATCTAGTTCTTCTTGGAACTAGAAAAGATGTGGAAAAGTGTGGAAAAGTTGGAGAGGTGTGGAAGAGACAAGATAATTAGATGGATTTGCATATAGTTGAATGGATGGACCCAATGAATAGTCATTAACATTTTAATGTCAGTTAGAAAGAAGGTATCTCCTGTAGTGGAGGTAGCTAGGTGACAGCGTGGGTAGAGCACTGGTTCTGGAATCAAGAAGACTTAAGTTAAAAAAAATCTGAGCCCAGATACTTAATTAGTTATGACTCTGGGCAAGTTGCTCTACCTCCCCCTTCCTCAGCTTCCACATCCGTAAAATGGGGAATATAATACCAATTTCGTAGGGCTGTGATGAGGACCAAATGAGACATTTACCAAACACTTTACAAACCTTAAAGTGCTATGTAAATGCCGTTACTAATGACCTAGGAGTCTGTGCATCATCGTTAACTTTTTTATACTACTTACTATATAGTCAGGTACTGTGTTATACACTTTACAAACATCATTTCATTTGATCCTTACAAGTCTGGGAGGAAGGTGCTAGTATTATTCTATTTTATAGATTAGGAGCCTGAGGGATTTTATTTTGGGGGTTAGATCAGTTATAGATTATAAACAATAGCCTATTAATAGACTATAAGCAGATTTAGTTGTTGGAGTTGGTAGTTGAGAGTTGGATGGACCAGTAGTTAAAGAGACTTGACTGGAGACAAATCTTCTATAAAAACCTATTTATTTATATTTACTTCTATAGGAACTGTGATAGGAAAAGGAAATTGGAGATATTGAATTTGGAAAGGCTTAAGAAATGTATTTCTCTAAATCTAATTAATACTAGCTAACCAACCACACCCCAATCTGTCCTGCAAGGGACTTCTCCTTTGACAAAAGTCGAGGCTGATTTAGCTACTCTTTACTGTCTAATCTAATCCCCCAAATTATCTAACTCTCTATTCTATACTAAAATATAAACTTAATAAGCAGAGAGTAATAAGTCAGATTTCCTTCCAGCTACTTAGATGAAAATTCAACTTGTTAGAACTTCACTGACTTCTCCACTCAGCCTTTGAGCTCTTCTTTCACCACTGGCAAAAAGGAGGTACTACAGCACCACTATTCTCTTGTCTGCTAGAAAGTTTTTCAAGAGATAATTTCACCAGATCTTCTCCAACTCTCAGAGCAAGCTCCTTGGACAACCTTCCTTGATCTGGATAGCCCAAAGAGTGATCATTGGTTCAACTGACTTTCCCAAGTTCTTTTCCCATCATTCCTCTTTGAGATTTCAATCTCTCTCTTTAAAAAAATCCAACTCATTCAACTCCTCTCTCTTTATCCACCTATTTCCATTCTATGAAGAACTTTTGTTATTGCTTACCTAATTACCAAACAACCTACTACAAGGAAATAGGAGTGAAGTAACTTACACTTTCTATGTCTTGAATAACCAAATAAATAGCATACTATAATAAAATATATATTTCTCTTTATAATATTTTGGGACCAGAAGGTGGCAGAGTGGATAGAGCATGATCAGAAGTCTCATCTTCCTGAGTTAAAAAACTCAGACAATTATTAGCTTTGTGACCATGGACAATTCACTTGACCCTGTTTTTCTCAGTTTCCTCATCAATAAGACAATCTAGAAAAAGAAATGACAAAACCCCTCCAGTATTTTTGCTAAGAAAATCCCAAATAGAGGCATAAAGAGTTGGACAAAGCTGAAAAATAACTGAAAGTGGTATTTTGGTGTTTCTTAAACTACATGATTTTCTAGTGTCTCTTAAAATCTTATTTCACTATTTGAAACCCAAGTTTCTATTTGCTGCAGAAGCTTATTTTTGTTGAAACTTGTCATGGCTTGGCCTCCCTTGACTGATTACTCTGGCACCACCCCAGACATAGAGCCAGCACTGCCAAGGTTGCCCTGAAGCTGGAACATTGGGTGGTCCTTCACCACCCTGCATCTGGAGATAAGGTCTCTAGCTATTTGGGGGAAAATGCTTGATTCTTGCTTCAAGGTCAAAGAGAAGTGCCTCCGCCTGCCTCTTCACTTGAAGTGAGAAGGAACATCTCACTAGCCTCCAGATCAACGGTCAGCAACCTTTTTGGCCGTGAGAGCCATAAACGCCTTTTGAAGGAGGAGGATGGAGGTGGAAGGCGCTGGAATATGGGGCGGGGGCTGAAGGGCCCCCTGGGGCACATCCTGGGGCTCTGCCCGGATTGGCCGATTGGGAGGTGGAGCCAGATATGGCTTGAGAGCGATAAGTTGCTGACCCCTGCACCAGATGGTCAAAGTGCACAATGCCCTAGAAAGAAATACTACATAAATCTTATTGAAACTTCCAACCAGTGGAGCAATCAATGGCTGTTCCTGGACTTACTGTCTCCTGCTCTTGGTTGATGCCCAGAAATCTCCTTCTCTGTCCTTCAGGAGTCACCTAAACCCCTATACAAGCTTTACTCTTTCTTTTATCTGTCCCCAATTAGGTTTCACTGTTGCTGCACTGCTGACTACTACAGCTGCCTATCCACCAACTGTTAGGGCTGAGGTTAATAAAGCCTCCTGCAGTGACTCTTGGGAGTCATCTTTTCTGGGCAGAATCCAGATGAACCAGCTGGCTGGGGCCACAGGCACCTCCCTTTTAGTCCATGAGCTGCTGACTAGAGCTGGAAATAAATGACCTGCCTGCCACATCTCTGTGGATAGAGAAGGATGGACTTTCTTACTGCCACCTTCTAGGAAGGATGGGAAAGTCACTGAACCACAAGCTCCAGTGATCTGTATCTCCTAGCTCAAGAACTCCTCCCTCTTCAGATCAGATCACTCTGATCAGTTCAGATCAGAGATCACTCAACCAGGTAGCTGCTCCAGTATCTCGTTGAGCATGGTGCTGTCAATCAGTACCTGAATGCAAGGGTTTAGCTGAAGTGCCTTGAGGCTCATAAGGTGGACCCCTCATTTCTCTAGATTCATAAATTGATGAACAAGGCTAGGACTAGGGCCCTTGGCAGTTGCCCAAATATCCTGATGAGCATGACATTGAGGTTCAACACTTTAATAGGAGGACTATGGAGTCTCAACCTTACACCTCAACACAAGACAGGCATCTCCTTTTCCCTTAAGACCTATGAGTGGGACCAAGACAAGACTTCTTATTCAGATTCTAAACTGGAGTCTGAATCACTTGCCTCAGCACCAGGAATCTCTCAGTCCTATGATTATGACAAGGCTGGGGCTCTTCAGGCAAAATGGCCACCTCAGTATGAAGAATACTAGCAAGACACATTCTTTTTCAAGAATGGAGATGACACAAAGTTGAGAGGGACAGTTAACACAGTGAATGATAGGATTCCAAAAGATGAGCTCTTTCCAACCCTGCATATAAGTCCATCATCCATAACTTGTAGTCCTAGAGAGTTGCCTAGGCACACTGAAATGTTAAAGATTTATCCCTTTGTCATACTGCTAAGAGTATATCAAAGGCAAAGTTTAAATGTAAGACATTGATTTTAAAACTGGTCCTCTAAATCAGGGCTGCAAACTGCTGTTTGAGAGCAAAAATCCAGGCCACCACAGGCCAGGGCTGAGAATGCTTTGGTAAAACATTTAAAAATGTGAAAACTATTTATAACTCACATGCTATATAAAAACAGACAGCAGCTGGATTTGGCTCTCAGCAAGGGCTGTAGTTTGAGGACTTTCTCTAAAGCATTACTAGTTACCTCTAGCAGAATGACCAGGAATAAGGATGTGATAGTTTCAATGTACTTGGCTCTAGTCAAGTCACATGTGGAGTATTATGTTTAGTTTTGAACATTACATTTTAGAATGGATATTAATAGTCAGAAGTGCCTCCAGTGAAAGGTAACTAGGATTGTGTATAGCATTGAATTCATGCCATTTATAGATGTTTTGAAGGAACTGGGGAATGATTATTTTACAGAAGAGAAAACATATGGGAAACATAATTATAAGATCATTGATCTAGAGCTGGAAGGGAAGTTAGAGGAGATACATTCCTCTGAGGTCCAAAGAAAGAAAAGGACTTGCCTAAAGTCATATGAGGAGTAGAGTAGATCTGAGTTTTGAACGCAGATCCAGTGATTCCAAGTTAAAGTCTCTTTTTCTTTTTTTAACAAAAATTATATTTATTTAAAATATTCTTTTTTTTTAAATTTTGATTTCCAAATTTGGTTTCCTCTTCCCGCATCCTCCCCACCCACTAAGAAGGCAAAATGTATTTCCTATTGGTGTGTGAATTAAATATCTAGATCACCAGATCCCAGAAGTCTTATGTAATAGGAGTCACAGAGTCATGTGTCTTAATTTGCCAGCATGGCAAGTGAGATTCCTGACTGGTGGAAGTCAGGGGATAGGACCTCTGGGGACTGAGGTGAAACCCTGACTAATTGGAGGATCTTGGGGGAGGATCTGGACAGAGCTTGAAAAGCCAGTAAGTGGAACAGGCTCAATCTCTCTGCCATTTTTTGAGTTTGTGAAAGGAGTTCTCTAACAGCCCTCCTGGTGCTTATCTATATAAGCCATCCCTGGCAATCTAGGGACCACACAGTGGAGACTATGGGGAATCCAGAAATTTGGTATCTTGGGTTCCAGTCCCTTCCTTAACTCAAACTTGCTTCTATGGTTGGCCTTAATTTGTCTGACTCATTCATGTGGTTAGCTGGACCTGTGGAGAATCTAGGATCTGATGAAACAGAAATAACTCAGTAAGAGACATTGGGAAGTTAGGCAGGTATAATTTTCTTCTTTCTCTATTTCTTTCTCTTTACTAATAAATAAATTTAGCATAAATTCTCCAAGATAAATTTTTTTAAATAATTATTTTTTAGAAAAGTTATCATGGTTACATGATTCATGTTCTTATTTTCCCCTTCACCCCCCTCCCCCCACCTTCTCCTCCAACCCCATAGTCAATGCACATTTCTCCTGGTTTTTACATGTGTCATGGATCAAGACTTATTTCCGAATTGTCGATAGTTGCTTTGGTGTGGTTGTTTCGAGTCTATATCCCCAATCATGTCCGCCTCAACCCATGTGTTCAAGCAGTTGCTTTTCTTCTGTGTTTCCTCTCCTGTAGTTCTTCCTCTGAATGTGGGTAGCGTTCTTTTCCATAAGTCCTTCAGAATTGTAATGGATCATTGCATTGCTGCCAGTACAGAAGTCCATTACATTCTATTTTACCACAGTGTATTGGTCTCTGTGTACAATGTTCTTCTGGTTCTGCTCCTTTCACTCTGCATCAGTTCCTGGAGGTCTTTCCAATTCACATGGAATTCCTCCAGTTTATTATTCCTTTGAGCACAATAGTATTCCATCACCAGCATATACCACAGTTTGTTCAGCCATTCCCCAATAGAAGGGCATAATCTCGTTTTCCAGTTTTCCTTTGCACAAGTCATTCCATCTCCCAATTCATAGTTTTTTCTCTGACAGTCCCCAGATATAGAATGCTCTCCCGCCTTCTCTTTGTCTCTTGACGTCCAAGTCTCCTTTCCTGATTTCCTTCCCAAGAAGCCTTTCCTGATCCCCCTTAGTGCTAGTGCTTTATCTTTGTTGATTATTTCCAATTTATCTTGTATATATCTTGTTTATACATAGTTGATTGCATGTTGAGCCTGCCATTAGATTGTGAGTGCTTTTACTTTCTTTTGCTTTTTTCTGTATCCCTTTTTGCACAGTGCCTGGCACATAAAGATGCTTAGTAAATATTTGTTGACTTGAGAACTTGAAAAAAAAAGATTCATGGGTTGCATGCTTTGAAAAGTCAGAACATATTAAAACATGGATTTCCTGAATTCCAACCCATAGTTGGTCTTTCCTTTATTAGTGCATGTCAAACTCTTTTTTTCTAGTGTCTTATTAAGATATAAATGGATAGGTTGCTCTAATAATGGGTATGGGTCTAAAAAGTTTAACTGGAAACCTAATGAATGGAATACTCAAGGAGGACAGGTCTTGTCAGTGAACATATGATTTACCAACTGGAGAGTGATAGCATCATCAGGTTAGAATATAAACCTGTTTATCAAATAATAACAAGAAATATGTCAAAGGATCATGAGTAGTATCATTGAGACATCAGGAAAACTTGGCAAGATATCCCACTTAGCAAAGGTATCTCAATCAAGGGTTTTTTCCCCTCTCCTATATCCAAAACTTAATTAAGGCCAAATAAGGTGAACATTTCCATGTACAAATTTGTTACATTCAACATGCTTTTTAGAAATATGGAATAAATTCAATATATTCTCTTCAAAAGCTGACCTGTTTACCTGTGTTTTTGACTGACTATGATTTACAAAATATACTTAAAATTTTTCTTCTTTTTTTTCATTTTACTAACCTTATTGCTACCTTCTTTCTCCATATATTTTATAACACACTTCCTGAAAATTGAAAAAAAAAGAGGAAAAAAAAGAGGAAAGCAAAACTCTTGTAACAGATGGATATGGTTAAGAAAACACTGGTCACATCTGAAAATGTATGTCTTATTCTACTCTTCATTCATGACTTGGTTGTAAGGAGGTAGGAAATCATAATTTTGCACTGATCAGAATTCTTAAGTTGTTTTTCTTTATAATATTGCTGTTATTATATACATTTTTCACTCGATCATTTCATACAAATCTTCTCTGAGGCTATCATTTTTTATGGCACGATATATTATTCATTCTTCATTTTGAACACAACTCCAATGACATAATGGGGTAATGTCTTGACTTGCTTCTAAATTGGATTTAAATGAAGCAGAGTTGCACAAAGTCATCATCTTCTCCTCTCTTACAGAGTCAATGAAAGCCAGTGGCAAGACAAAAGTCAGGACATTTGACAATGGTCTGGGATGCTGACATCTTCTTTGCCTGACCAAGCTCTAAGAACTCCATAGTGCCTTTTTCAGCCATCTTCATGGCTGTTGAAACAAATTATTTTCATCTACCTGAATTCTGCCAGGGGATATCTTCACATGCTTGAGGTAGACATCCTCCTGTTACTGATGGGTTGGAGGTCTACCTGTTATCCTCAACCTAGTTTAGCCTGTCTATAATAGTTTTACCAGAGTGTGGCCATAGTTTCTTAGAGCCACAGTTGACTGTTGGGGGACAGGTAGACACCAAAGGGAGACGAGCAGCCCTACCTACGAAGGGTTTGGCAAGTCTTGACACCAGAGATGTTAGTCTTCTCTATACATCCCATAAACCACTGTTGGATGATTGATAATATTACTTTACATTCATATAACATAATTCCCAATTAATGGGTATTCTTTTAATTTCCAGTTCTTTCATTTTATAAAAAGAGCTGCTATCAATATTTTTATAAAAATAGATTCATTTCTTCTTTAAAAATTATAATCTCTTTAGAGAATAAACCCATCGGGACAGAGAACAGTAATGGCATGACTAAGTCAAAGGATATGAATAGTTCAAGGATATTGGGGGAATAGTAACCAATTGTTTTCCAGAATGGTTAAAACCATATGTATATAAGGGTGCCTTCTTTTCTTCAGTTCCTTCATCCATCATAATTTCCCATTTTTGTCATATTTATTAATCTGAGGGACCTGAGGTGATGAAATCCTACCTCAAGGAGGTCTCTATGTGAATATAAAGAAGAGATAGTAATGTATGAGAGATATTGTAAAGCAAATGTCAAGGATTAACAAATTTCTAATGGCTTTTGTAGTGCTTATAATTTCTTTAGAACAGCAAGATTATGGAATGGTGATTACTTTGCAGTGTTCTAGCTCCAAAAGATCAGCATGCTCTGAATAGTGCCCCTGTTTTCCTCTATCTTATTGAAGTTGCATCATGGTATATTTCAAAAGATTGACAGCATATTTCTTATGCTGGGCAGAAATTTCCCATTTTGTCTAATCATAGAAACCTCTCCTCCCCTTTGTCCTGAAACAATTACATAAGCCTGTATATACCCTTCTCCAATCTCTTGGGGGCAATCTAACCCTCTTCCTCATGTGTGTGTGTTTTTAATTGACTCAGTAGAAATAAATATCTTTTCTACATAGTGTATCCTTGTTTGGTTTTAAGGTTGAAGATAGAAATGACAAGACTTGGCAAGAGATTTAGTAAGTGGAATGATTTTAGTGAGAATGACCCCAATGTAGTGAGCCTGGGTAACTGGAAGAAGATAGAAAAGATTAAAAAAAAAAGCTAGCATTTACATAATGCTTACTATGTTTCAGAAACTATGCTAAGTGCTTTACAAATATTATTTCATTTGATCCTTATAATACCTGGGAGGTAAGTGCTATTATTATCTAAATTTCACAGTTGAAGAAAACACACAGCAGTTGCGACTTGCTCAGACCTTGCATCTAATAGATGTCTGAGGTTAGATTTGAATGCAATACTTCCCAACTCCAGTTCCAGTGCTTTATCTACTGCATTACTAAGCTGAAGGTCAGTTTGGGAAGAAGGTAGATTTTGGAGGAAAGATGATGAGTTCTTTTTTGGGTATTTTGAGCACAAGTTAGGTGAGAAGCCAAGAGATAGTGATACTTATGTATGAACTCTGAATGGTTATTATTAATAACAATTGCTCTCTTTCTCATTGACTTAGCTCAGGCAGTACTTCTCTCTCAATCCTTCTCTGAGCATCCAAAGTCAAGTAAACTCATTTTGAATAGTTTTCTTTTATAAATCTCAAAAGGTATAGAAACAAGAACAAGCAATTAAAGAACTTAAGCTCCTAAATGCTGTCTGCTTTGACTATATAGTCAAGAAGGGACAAAAATATTCCCTCTTCTTTATATATCCTCTTCCCACTGGATTGGAAAGGAAAATAAGTTTTGGCTCCTTTGCTCCAGAGATGCAGGATGAAGGAAGGGGTTTCAGTGTGGTTTTGTGCATCTCAGTCAGTGTCCCGGTAAGTCTGCTGATTCTGCTTGTTTTGATTTATGTCTATGTTTGGTTACTTCCTCAATCTACTGCCCTTGGCTTAAAATTCATATAGCAACTGAAATAGGGGAATGGGGGTGGGGTGACAGGAATACTTGGTATGGCAGTTAAACAAACTTAGCCAGGGGAACTTTTGTGAGTTCTTTGGGGTTATATTGAGACAGTAGGAAGCAATATTAAAGGATTTTAATAATAAAATAAAAATAAAATAATAAAATATGTGTGATGTGTATGAGAATATATTTACTCATTTTGATGCAGGTAGACCTAGAATGCTAGAATCATCACCTAGGACACTTGGTTATTTTGTTGTGGCTGCCCCTTGGGTGATTGGACTTATTACCCAGAACTTCCTACATTCCTGTGTCTTTTCACTTGAAGGAACATCCCCATATGCACTCATGTGGCTAGGTGGACAGCCTGAGAAGGGAGGTGTATCTATATCTAATTCTTGGAATTCCCCAATTAAGATGTGAAGGAGAACAGACTGGCACTGAGGAGGAAAACAGATCAGGCATATATATATATATATATATATGCATATATATATATATATAATGGAAATACTCAGCACTCTGCACAAAGTCTGTCAGAGAGAAACATTTCTCAATTACACGAACTAATCTTAAACATTATTTGCAGAGACAGAGAAACCTAGAGAGAAACTCAATGGGAAAGAATCTATATCTTACCCTTTGAAAATCTCTCTGAGCAATATATTTTCAAGCTATAATTTATTGTGTTCAAGAACAAAGACAAAATTCCATAAATAAGATTAAAGAGGAGTTCAGTTACCTAATGTTTTGGTTATTCAAACACAATAGTGATAACTTTCAGAACACATAGTAGAAATCATTTTGCTGAAACTATTCAGTTTCTCTTTTAACTTTTCCCTCTAAGGATTTAGCTTTAAACTTGTATAAAAATCTTCATGCAGACAATGTTGGTACTAAAAAAGCTGTCCTTTTACATCCCTTTAGCTGTATCAAAGGTGAACTCCTATTAAGTGAATTAATCAGTCTTTTTTTGATTTTTAGGTTGATTATTACCCTATCAGTTTTTGGGAGGAGTCTTTCCTGGACTGATTAGGTTTCCCTTAAGAAATTGGTTAGACCTAGAAGTTTTGGAACTGATAGTTAAAGGTGGATAAAAATTTATTCAAATTAGATCAAGGACTTCAGACTGCAATACATTCTTAACATTACTTTGTAATAAGTGACTGAAAGCGGGAACAGCGAGGCCTTAGTATGAGTCCAAAATGTCATATCACTTTCCTTTCAATTTAACAAGTATTACCCAACATGAGGAGAAATAAACAGAGATAAGAAGGACTGTTAGTGAGTTACAGGTGAGCTCTGGCTGCTATCTATCTTGGTCATGAAGAATATTAGTAATGGGAGAGAGGGCTTAGCTTTTTCAGTGCCAATATTGTTTGCATGAAGTTTTTTATAGAGGCTTAAGGGCACTGGCAAAATGATCGTTTCATTCTATCAAACAATTAGCTATCATTATTATACATTATTATACTTAGAAAGACTGAAGGAGGCCTTGGACAAGAAACTGAGAACAGAACAAGCAGGGTTTCACCAGCACAGATCGTGCACTGACCACATCGTTACCTTACGAATCATCATCGAACAGTCCA
>NC_058130.1:307691550-307776579 GCF_016433145.1 Gracilinanus agilis | reverse complement strand
AACTACCTGGAGCACCTTCTTGTACCTGATCACTTCAGAAAAAGCTGGTTTAGGCATTTTGTGGGTTTACATCAATCTAAAAGTAACAACTCAAGAACAAAAAACTAGCTCAATATATTTTCTTGTATTATACAATCAACATAATTTGATTCAAATCAAAGATAGCAAATGAAACATATTAACAAGGAAAATACAAATAAAATATCTCTCATAAACTTGGAAAACACCCTTCCACAAATAACACATATAATCATTAGAAAGGCTGTACACACCTAGGAAGAACAAAGAGAGAGACACATATGTAAGGATGACATTTGGTTAGGGTGCATGAATAGAGAGTTTACTTTGACCTCTAGTACTATTGGACTGCCAGAAGGTGGCAGAACCACCTGCCACCACTGAGACACCACAGACCTTTCACCTTTCCAACCCAACCCTCATTTCTCCATTTCTTGGGTTCCACCATATGCAGGATGCTCCCTTTCAGATGGATGCTAAGTTCCACATCAACATCTTTGCTGTAGGCATTCCAGAGTCCTACTTTATTCTAATCTTTGGACCATTACCTTCTGCTCTGCAATTGCTCCTAAAGGTATTCAGGGTGGTGCCATTGCCTTCTTAGTTTGTCTATCAGAATCTAAGTATTCTCCAGTCTTTCCATCTGCAGTAAGCTAGTTATAAACTCAAGTCCTTCTTTATATATTTTTTCTTTCAACTAGAACTGAGGTTCCATCTTTTCTCTTAGTGATGGGGGTAAGCTCTTGACACACTATTAACTCAACTGACTTTCTTTGTTTTTTGATTTCCATCTTTTTCAGTTTTATTGATGTTTTTCTTTCTTTTCTCAAGGAAAGAAATCCATCAGTTTACATGAACTTTTTTTCTTCTATCAGAAAGAAAGTCTATTTCTAGACATCAAATGCTTTCATTCCATATTTCTGCCTTATTTATTTATTGTATGTGTACGTATTCACATATATTCTCATGGTCACATGTATGCCTTTGGCCAGTAATGACCCATGCTTTGAAGTAGCCCTACATATAAAAGAGAAATGAATTAGTATCCTCAAGAGTAAGAAAGAAATAGAAGAATTTAATTCTATTATAGAAATTATAGAAGAATTTAAAAACTGGCTCTTCAACCAGAACTTATTGTGGTAAATCCAAAGACTTTCAGAAAATTATGTCAGTTGAATGATTTTATAAATAATATAAAAATGATAGAAATAACTCACACTAACTTCACATATATTCACAAACCACTGAATACAAATCATCCCCTTGTATCTTATATTTTTTCCTGTTCTTTTGTTTCCCCCTTTCCCTTCCCGTTAAAAACATCATGGTTGCAAAAAAATATTGAATTCATTACTTCCTTCAAAAATATTTATCTGATCATCTCTTCTCTATATAGCACTGTTCTAGCTGCTATAGGCATATGTGAATATAGATTAGATGCAATCTTGTCCTTCAAAGAATTACAATATGTCACATAAAACTGTACAGTTAGGTGGGAACATTGTGGAGTAGGGAGTGCAGCTTTCTTGCCCACCTAATACTCCTACAAACAACCAAAAATATTTGTACAGAATGAAAACTAAAAGTGGAAGAAAACAGACAGCAGTCAGGAATGAAGGTGAACAGCATGGCTAAAATTAGGGAGGAAGGTTTCTGACTTCTTGGTCATAGTCCCACCACCCTAGTATCCAGAAGACAGGAACAGAGCAAAGAGAGATCCATCAACTAGGTAACCCACAGGACAGGATTAGTAAACCCACCTTGTTTGCTGAGCCCCTGGAGCCTGCATCCCTAAGTATACTACTGGAAGCTTTAGGCAGAGGGCTTTCGGAGCAGCTGCGGCTACTGTAGCCTTGACTCTGGAGACTGCCTCTGGACAGCATCTCAGTATTGAAGGAATGGGCACTGTGGAGTCTGTGGGCTCTGGGCCCTGAGGGCAGGCACTCAAACCTTACTTTAGGCCAGTGAAGAGTTTAGAGGCCCAAGGCACCTGGACCAGACACCTTTTATGGCCCTGGCTGTGGCTATAGAAAAGGAAGAGTGAGGAAGGAGCATGTCCTGATGTATGTGGTTATTGAGGGTCTGGGGAAGAATGGAGTTCCTGTTTGTTGCCACAGAAGCAAACAGACTGGCTGCTTGCAATAGCAGTGGCATAACTGCCTATAGGCTCTGGTCAGAACTCCTGATATCAATCATAGACTGGGGCTTGAGCCATCAGATCCTAGACTATAAAAACTGTAATAACTAAATAGGATCTAGGTAATAATAGGTAATCTAAATACAAAGGCAAAAAATACTGAAACCTGGGTAACCTACCTTAACATACTAGGAGCCCTGGGAGTCCAGAAAAAAGCCAATAATTAAATTTATTGATATGGATGTTAAAAATTTTTTTAAATGAGCAAGCAAAGGAGAAAGAACCCAACTATTAATAGCTATTATGGGGATACAGAAAATCTCAGTTCAATCTCAGAGGAGAGTGAAGTAAAACATCTACTGGAGAAACAGCAAAGAAATACAATAAATGACCAAAAGCTTAAAAGGAGATTTTTGGAAGAATTTAAAAAATTCTCAAAGGCCAAATAAGAGAGATTGAGGAAAAATTAGAAAAAAAAAGCTGTGCAAGAAAATCAAGAAAATTATGAAAGATAACCCAAATAGAAAAAGATATTCATAAACTCATGCAAGAAAATAATGTATTAAAAACTACAATTGGACAAAAGAGTGCTAATGATTTCTGTAGACAGACAGAAACAATAAAGCATAATCAAAAGATGGAAATAATAGAAGAAAATATGAAACATCACAAAAAAACAATTAACCTGGATAATAGATCAAGAAGAGATAATGTGAGAAGAGTTTGAGTCCTGGAAAATAAAAAGTCCTATGAAAATAAAAAGTTTAGACACCATACTCCAAGAAATCATTAAAGAAAATTTTTAGAAATTCTAAATTAGACAATAAAATAGAAATGGAAGGAATCCACCAATCACCATCTCAAAAGAAATCCAAAGATGAAAATTCACAGGACCATCATTGCTAAGTTCCATAGCTTCCAGGCTAAGGAGTAAATATTACAAGCAACAAGAAAAAAATAATTTAAATAACTGTGAAGATACAATCAGAATAATACAAAACTTAGCAGCCACAGCATTAAGGGAGGGAATGGGGAGGGGAGTACATATCAAGAGGCAGGAGGGTAAGGTGATGGGATAGGAAGGGACTTTTAGGACAGGACAGAGCAAAAAATTTTAGAATCAAACTTTTATCAAGAAGTAGGGGGCACAGTTGTGAGGATAAGGAAGGGATTTTTTGAAAGGTGGTTAAAACAAGAATTAAAAGATAAGGGGGAAGGAAAGGTGGGACAATTTGGAACTGGGAGGGCAAAAGAAAGGATAAGGGAGAATATTTGGGAAGGTGTATGAATTGGAGAGGTACTGGTCAAAGGAAATTGGACATCTGAGGAGGGAAAGATGGAAAGAAATGAAGAGGGGGACAAACTGAGGAGGAACAGAGTAGATGGAAATGCATAGTTAATTACTATGACATTGAATGCAAATTAAAAAAAACAATACAAAATGAGGGATTGAATGAATGAATACTGACACTCTTAAGAGTTTGTTGATTTAAGAGAGGATACAAATAGATAGGTTGAAATTGCTAGCAAAGGAAAAATGGGAAGGATTTGACAGTTTCCCTTATTCCCTTTATCATGCCACTTCCTCTCAGGAAACCTCTTCATTTTCCTTCCTCTATTTCTCCCTTTCAAAAGCCTTAGATTGTGCCTGGATACTCTCGCATTGATACATTTGTTTTTGACTTCTCTTGCCAAGATGTAGGCTTCTATGCTGTCTATTTTCTTACTATACTTCCTTTGCTCTTTATTTTATTCTCTCATTAGAATGTAAGCTCCTTGAAGATAGGAATTGTCTTCCTCGCTTTTCTGGATTCTCAGTGCTTAGTCCAGTGCCTGATATGCAGAAATTGCTTAATAATCTTTCTCTCTCTGTCTTTGTCTCTGTCTCTTTCTTTGTCTCTGTCTCTGTCTTTTTCTCTCTGTCTCTTCCTCTACCTCTGTCTCCCTGTTTCTCTGTCTCTCTGTCTCTCCCTCACTCCATTTCCACCCCCATTTCTCTTGTAGGCCATCCTCTATTAAGGAGATAACCAAAGGACATTTTGAAATGAAGAATGATGTCAGCAAAGGCAGAAATGAACAGCAAACATTATAAGGAACACCATGACTATGGCAGAAAGTTTACAGGGAGGGGTTGTGGGAGACATGCTTAGAAAGGCAGATTGGTGCCAACATATTAAAAGCTAGACATACCAATCTGAGGAGTTTGGGCTTAATCTATAGGTAATGAAAATTCATTGAAGCTCATATAGTAAGACTTCAAGTTTAATATAGTGCTAGTCTCAGTAAATATTTTAGAAGTAGGAAAAGAGATCAAGAGATAGGATTCCAGAAGAAACTAAGGGTGACTTTTGAAGAGCCACTATCAGGTAGAGAAACTGGAGGGTTTTTTCTTAAGCAGATTATTCCTCTTTTTAATTCCTCTCTCCCTAGTTTATTACTTGCAAAATTTAAACTATTTGTTGGAGTATTCCAAAAGCTATAGACTTCTTAGAGAGCTATGTTTGTGTTTTCTTCTTAATCCAATTTTTTTCCAGGAAATTCTAAGATTTTACTACTTATAGGTAAATGAAAAATTAAAAACAATATTAATTATTTTTGCACCATCATTACTACAAGTTAGCTGAGAATTGACACCCTTTTTTGTTTTGGTCCATCAAAAATGTACTTTTTCCCAAGGTCACCTTGGAAAAGGAAGATGGTATGGTTTACTAATTTGCCTTATGGAACATGATAAAATTAAAGATTCAGATCTCTATTTCACTGAATGGAAGTGAAATTGTCAGAGACCTTGCTATACTGAGAAAGAGTAGGATGGGATAAATCTTTTTTTTCCAATTGTCATAGTATACTGCACAATATAAACAAGATGAAATCAGTGTGAGATGAGAAACAAGTGGAGGGGGGAAATAGAGTAAATATTTTTTCCTCAAGATATTGAAGTCATTTTATGAGAGCTAAAGACAGAACAGTTTCTGAGAGGCATTCTGAACACTCCGTAGAGCTTTTATTGATCTACTGAAAAAAATCATTTTTTTCTTTCAGTTGTGTGAAACTTCTATTGAGGTTAAAGGTAAAGGGCACACCTGGATCCCAAGGGGATATTTTGGCTGAAAAATAAATTTGAGCTGGAAAAAATTCATATGGTATATTTATCTTTGGAGATTAACTTCTCATAGAGTAATTCAGCTTTTTTATTTCTTTGTTCTGCAAGAGTATTGACTATTTATTTGCTTATAATTGTTTTGTTTAACTCTCTGAACACTATTATCTTTGATCTCTTCTTCATCTAAAGTAGAAAGAACACCCTGTGTTCACTCTCCTTCCTCTCTTTCAAATCAAGTGTGTAAATGACTGGCAATATTTTTTGGTGATAATTAGGGTGATAAATCAATTAGAAGTAATTCTGTGAACAGCATCCAAATCTCTGGATTCGAATCCTATCTCTGATATTTATGAACTCACAGAATTAAAGAATTTAAAGATTCTTTTAAAATCTGAGCTAACAGGCTGATGTTGTCGAGTAGCTGAGGTATTTCACAATTTCTAGAGACCAGAGGGACAAGACAAGCATTAGAAACACCAGGACATTTTCTGTAAGGATGATAAGATCCCTCATCTCTTGTTTTGAATCCAGGAACATGAGATTTATACTCTGACTTACAGAAAAGGCTTCTGAAGACTTTGGTCCTCTTTAAAATGAAGAATGAACAATAATAATAACACCTGCACCTTATGTGAAAAATGTCCTCTGCCATTGCTCAGAGTCTTTTCTACTACACTTCCCATTAAAAAAAAATAGAAGCCCTAACATATCCAGTCATCAGACTAGAGAAAAATCCATTGTGTTTTTTCTTACAAAGAGGGTTGCCTTATTTGGTAGAATGGGCATTTCCTTTCCAAAATCCATATTATCTTACCCTAGGTACAAAACTCTTTGAAATATCAAGCAGAGAGTGTACCTAGCTTTAATATTATTTTTTGAACCATTTCTTGGTTCTTTCCTCTCCTTATCCTTCCTGGTCACCACATTGCCTTCTGATTCATGATTAGAAATCCCGTGACTTCCTGTTTAAATTCCCAGTAGCTAAGCTGTAACTAATCAGACTTTATTTCAGAGGATGCACACCCTCCTAAAACTGCCAAAAACTCTTAGGTTTTTGGACCCATCAGTTTCTTAACTGAAAATTTTTTTCTCTGCCTTGTGTAAATGATTAGGAAGGGAAAATATTATATGCCTGACTATATTCCAGTCATCCATAGGTATATAAGGCTGGCAAATCTTTTTAGGGTTTGAATATACTTTATAGTTAGAATTATCCAAATGGATAAAGAAGATTTAGGTTTTAAATGTATGGTTCTCTAACTTCTGCATAGTGATGTACATGTTGCACCTAAATTCATTGGTTTTTAGATTTCTCCATTCAATATCCTCAGTCTATCAGCAGTACCTTTTGCAACTCCAACCCCTCAACCCACAACCCTGCTTAAGGTTCAAGTTACTTTCTGGTTCCTCATCTCTTAAAACCTTAACTTATAGGACCCCAGTTATGTGTTTACGTTTAGTGGTCAACCAAAGGATACAATTAGTTCAAATCACAAGCATTTAATAAAATGTCATAGAGAAAAGTAAAAAACAAATTCCCTCACAAACCTTTAGAGAATAGATATTTCTTGGATGCAAAATTCTCTTACACATATATTTTAGCATATTCACTAAGGATAGATACATGGAGTGGAGGGAATTTAGTGGAGGGAACACACACATAAGAGACACACTGAGGAACAATTCACTTCTTATGTTTCTGATGCTGCAGAAGTGTTGTCTTCTAATGTTATGGTTGAGTAGAGGGGTGTCAATTGAATCAATCATCCAACTCTACTTAAAGTACCTTAAAAAGATAGCCTAGCCTTGATACTTTACTATCAGGTGAGACCTTCATTGTCAAAAGTCATTCATACAAATGTGAACAACCTAGTTAATAAAGATGAGAAGAAGTAGAATGCTTTAAGCCATTGTATAAAATTAAATAATGCTTGAACCCATTTTCGAATCTTGAGCCCTCTTTCCCCTGGACTCTGTATGTATTAGTGGGACAATATCTTCTGGGCTTTTGAGAGATAATAGGTGACAATTCTTCTTGTGATTTATACCTTCAGTAAATAAGTGTTTCTAAAAACCAAGTAAGTTTGCCTAATTGATACCAATAGGTAATAACTGGAAGAAGCACATTGGTGGTGGTGTTATCAGCTATAGTTCTAGATAACTCATTTCTATCCCCTTCAAAGATTACTTTTAGAACCCTGAAGGGAGAAAGAGCCAACAACCTGGGGACCAACCTTCCAGTTAGTGAGGGTTAAGAGAAAACACTCAAAGGCTTCATTGTAAAAGTAATTTCATTGTATTCTGGTTTTATGGTGTCTATCCAATATTGTACCATTGAATGAATGTTGGGCAATGGTTGGCCCAATATGTAGTCCCATCCAGTGCTCTCAGTTAAATATATTGCTGAGTGTTGATCTAAAAGGCAATGTTCAGATTATCAGGCATATATACTCTACTAGATGTGTCTTGGCTATTTTCAATATTTGACTCATCTGAAATTATTACCTCGTTCTTACTCTAGGGAAGAGTAGATACTGCCATTTACTTTTAGTTTAAAGTCTCATAATCTTTTTTCTGCTATAACTTTTTTTTCTGGTAAAAGGGAGAAAAACTGCTAGAGTCCAGTGAAAAGCAGCCTTTCCCTTTCTTCCCATGCAAGATTTTCTTCTTACTGCCTTTGCTTTAATCTTCAGAACCCTTATCTACCCCGCCAGAGATTTTTCAGCCCCAGGTGCCAAGATTTTTAGAACTAAGAGTAGGTGGAATCTTCCCTGCTAGCTAATACCTTCAGGCTTAATTTTTTCTTTTAAGCTAAACTTGGTGGCCCTTTTTTTTGTATTTGTATCTTAAAAGGGGATATATGAAATAAAAGTGGTGAGGTAGAAAACTAGTGCAGGAAAGCAAAGATGTACAAAGCATTTGGGGGAGAAGTCCATCTGCAAGGTGAATCAAGTGTTTGTAACTTAGCTCTTTCCTATAGCATTCCTAAAAGGTCACATTTAGCAAAAACAACCAAGCCACAAAAAATATACTTAACCTCCAAATAGAATTAACCTCTAATTAGAACTTGTTCTATAGAAGTGGAGAATTTCCCTCCCTTGATTCTGGATTGACTCATAGGGGGGAAAAATGTTAGTTAACTATATGGAACTGAAATGAAAAAAAATTGTCATCAGTTAAGAGCTATTATAAGTAGACATTTTCTTGACCAATGTTTTCTGTAATCGTATCAGCCAACCTCAAAGCATCAACCCTGACTTCTTCACTCTTTTTCCTATGCCCTCCTCATCTATTCAATTGCCAAATCTTATTCAATCTACCAGCACAATATCTTAACACATCTGCCCTTTCAATTTATGCAACTACGACCACCTAGTTTGGGTGTGTGTATGCTTTCTTGCTTGTATTTTGGTGGAAAGGTACCAGTACAAACTTATTGTGCCAGGTTTTGATGATGGTGGTGGTGTAGACAGTGCTGGCTGGGCAATATCCACTCATATCTGGCTTCTCCAGCTTTCTGCTATTTACAGAGTTCTGGGCTGTCATGATTAACTAGCCTGCTGAAGGGAGTGATGTAGTATATGATTTGTCCAGTAGATGGTGATCCAATTACGTACAAATTGTCTTCCCAGCAATGTCCTTTTCCCTGAGCCTAGGGGTAGATGGTCCTAGTTTTTATACGAGTCTATGGGTATGATCTGGAATATGCCCTCAAATGATCAAAAATGCTCCTTGAGTCCTCGCACCATGACGCTGTCCTCCTCATTTACATCCCCTCATTCATAATATTTGACAATTTGTTTTTCTTTTAATGTCCACAAAAGCAGGAGCATAGCAACACAAAATAAAAGTGTAAAAAGACTTTAAAATAAGGTTTCAAATATTACATTCATGTAGCTCCACCCCCTCGCAACCCCAAGCTGATAGAATGGAGGAAAGAGAAAAGAGAGAGAATTTGGCAAGTTTCAGAAATTGCTTAATTTATCTTATCGAGTGCTAGAATTCAGGGACATGATGGTCTCAGAAGCCTTGAATATTCTCTGATCTATTTTGACTTTGCTCCACTTCATCTTTTCTACTCTGAGTTCACAGGTGTTCCACTTCTTCTAAAACCCCACAGTGCTCTAGGATCAATATTAACTCTTATTTTTTTCTACTGATAGTCTACAGTAGCCATGGAGTGGGATGCCTTCCTTATCCCAGAGGCTTTGATGGAATTTAGATGGATGCAGGAGTGTGCTGATAAAAGTCTAATACTGGGCTCTCCAAATACACCCACACAATACATATACATATACACATATATGTATGTATGTACATATACACACACATTTGGCTTTCTACATATGTTATATATAAATACATATTTGTGTATGTATATGTATATAAAGAATTTTGATCTTTCTGTTATCTTTCATGATATTCAAAATCTCAAAACATTTTGATCTCATTAGCAATACACATACATATACAAGCATGACATACTCTTAAATTTGGTCTGCATTATTAACTTTTTTCTCTATCAACCAACAAAATAGTATATTAAGCCCAAATTTGTGGTGTTTGTTGATTTCTAAGGTGTAAATGCTTGAGCTGAAAATTTAATAATCCTCTCTCTCAAGCTTGGATGAGCCAGCTTCGGCTCTCTCTAGGTGAATGTGTTCTTCTGTCTCAAGCCCATGAAACTCATAGCAAGGGATCTCTTTATTTATTTATTAATTAAAAAAATTAAAAAATATTTTTTAAAATTTATTTTTATTTTGAATATTTTCCCATATTTACATGTTTCATGTTCGTTCCCTCTCCCCAAGCCCCCCTAAATCCCCTTAGCTGATGCACAATTCCACTGGGTTTTACATGTATCATTGATTAAGACCTAATTCCATATTATTGATAATTGGGCTAGAGTTATCGTTTAGTGTCTTTATCCCCAATAATATCCCCATCAGCCCATGTATTCAAGCATTGTTTTTCCTCTGCATTTCTCCTCCTACAGTTCTTCCTCTGAATGTGGCTAGTTTTCTTTCTCATAAGTGCAAGGGATGTCTTTAAAGGGCAAAGGAAACAGAAATCCAAGGAATCTGGAAAATGAAATTTCGTGCACATTTCCTAGCTTACACTGGCCTCATTGAACCTTTACTGAGATCAAATCTGGGAGACTCTGGGAAAGTCCCACTGCATTAAGCAGGCACAATTATCTTCTTTCATTTTCTTTTACTACCTTGCATTCACACAGGTTACAGCCCCCCTGGGAAGGCACTCCTCTTAGCAATTTAACTTCTTTCCCTTCCTTTTAGACAAAGATTAGGTATCATGTCTTCAATAAAGCTTTCTTTGAACCCACCAGGTAAAAGTGATTTTCCATTTTCAGATTTGTTATACTTCATTTTCTGAACCTTTTCTTTACACTTATAATTCTGTCTTGTTTAATAGCTATTTGTATAGGTCTTGCTCTCTTGTTCACCTCAGATAACAAATTATGTAAGAACAAAGACTCATTTTTTATCTTTGTATCTTCAATACTTAATATAGTTCTATGTAATAATAGTTAACAAACACTTGAATGATGAATAGAATAGTTTTTTAAATAGTACAAAACTTCAACATTCTCCATCTTTATTACATCTTCAAATTTTGTCTTTTAGTAGCAAAATATTCTTATAAACCCAATTAGTTTCACTTAGGATGACTTGTGATGTTCTGTAGCAGAGGTGTCAAATACAGCATGTGGCCTGTGACGTTCTTGACTGCATGAAGCAGATTAAAATGTAATTGGGAGATATTTAACAAAATAAACAAAAAGAAAAGAATATTAATACATGATTTTCTAAGTCAGTTGTGTACTCCTAGGGATCCTTATGTACAGGTCACTGGTCCTATTTCTACTTGAGTTCAGCACCAAACTGTTCTAGAGCTTCATGTCATTTTCAGACAAGAACATTAGGGTGAATTCATCATCTAAAGGTTGTATTTGTTTTGCCAAATCAAATATGTTTTTAAAGTCAATAAATAATAAGAAAAAATGTGATCTTGTATTCTAAAATCTTTCAATTACATGAGCTCAAAAGATTTTGATCCCATTTGCAGTAAATAGGAAATCTGGAGATAGGAACACCTGAATTCTAATCTAGCTTCAGACACTAGTCGTGTGACCCTGGGCAGATTACTTAACCCTGTTTGCCTCAGTTTTTTCAATTGCAAAATGAATTGTAGAAGGAAATGGCAAACCCTAGTTTCTTTGCTAAGAAAACTCTATATGGGGGTCATGAAAAGTCAGATATGACTGAAAAGACTGAACAATCCACACTGGAAGAACTAGAAGAACAACACCTATCATCTTGAATATTATATGCAGTTGAATGGACAACTCATAGAGCTAGTTCATCAGTAAAAATAAATTGTCTAGACACTATTAATGGACAATAAATTTGATCCGAAACTGAGTATGTTTTCAAATTATTCAAGCTCAGTTTTGAAAGAAATGCTAGGCAAGCTGCAAAAAAGACATTATCATCATCATCAACAACAACAATAATAACATAGAGCATTCTTCTTTCAGAGTTGGATAAATCCAAAAGGTTTAACAAGAAAGAAAACACAGAGCTGAACGGATTGAAAATTTAGATTTGAAAGGCATTTAGTGATTTTCAGATAAAATAAAAGTATATATCAACATCCCATAGAACCTTCATAAAAATTTAGCATGTGAGTACAGGAATGATAAGCACATTTAAAAAGTCATATAAATAAACATGGCTTTTCCAAAATATAATAAAATAAAACAATAATCAGCAGAGAAAATATGAGCAAAAGACAGATCTAAATGGAAATTAAATAATAATTTATTATTAGAATAAATTATAGAAATATGATATCTGTGTGCCTTTTACTTGTGCTACTGACACTTGGCTACAGCGATAATAAAAGCAGTCCCAGCAGGTTAGTGGCTCTATTCATTAAGCCTAAAAAATAGTATGTTATCTGAGTTACACAACAGGTTATTTACCCTACTTAAGCAATAAATGGAGTAGCTCTCTAAGTTCCTCTCTGGCATATGCCTTCCAAAAGTTATTAGTAGCTCTACTGACTGCCATAGGGTGTTCTGTCATAGACAACTAGATTTCTTCCCTTCCACTACTAGCAAGCTTCAAGTATGGGCATGGACTGGGTGATGAAATGGAATATTGTTCAAAATATAACAAATGGAGAATCTATGGTTTATAATGCTCCAAAGCCCTCACTCCATATCTGGGCTTTCTTTGTACTGCTCACATCTCTAAACATTCACAGGACTCTGATGATCAACCTATTGTGATCAAATGAATTATTCAACATGGAGTTGTACTTCTAGATGTCTTTCAAAGCCTCCAGCTCTTCTAGTTTTTACTGCCCTTTTAATTCTTCCAGCCTGTCTGGGCAAGTCCTCAAACCACATTTTCTAACAGAATATGGAAAGGGAATTAATAAGAGGTGTGTTTTTGTTGCCCCCCAGTTCCAGATCATAGATTATGTAGGGCAAATCTGGGTAAAAGAGAGGAGAGAAATAATTTTCCCTCTCCAGATCACCAAACTGGTCATGGGTCAACCAGAACCGTGTCTGGAATGCTCTTTCTCCACTGACTACTGGGCTCCCTGGCTTCCTTGAAATCCAGACTAAAATCCTATTTATTATTGGAATCAGGGTTGCTACCCATTTCTGGATTTATCATTATTCTAGATTCCTTCTACAGTGTTAAAGGGTACTCTCACTGCATGCAACTAGGGTTGCAGCTATGAGCTTTCTTGTCACTTTACGGATGTGTGGCAGTCTTGATCACAAAGTTAGAAACTGCTACTCCTGAGTGATGATTAGCAAGTTTGACTCCAGTGACAACTATCCATGATCACAATTCTCTGTATGGCTCTAGGAAATTTTTTTTTGTCTTTCTCCTTTCTAAGTCTGGAATGTTCTCTTTCCTCTACTCTTACTCCTGAGTTTTCTGGCTTCCTTTAAGACCAAATTTAAATTCTATTTTTTTTTTTAATTGGAAGCCTCAATTCTAGTGCCTTTCTTCATCTATCCTGTATATAGCAGTTTCACATATATATATTTTGTTTCCATACTATCTTCACCATTGGATTGTTAGTTCCTTGAAGGCAGTGACTTTTGCTTCCTTTTCTATACCCAGCACTTAGCACAGTGCCTGGCACATAGTAGGTACTTAATACATGTTTGTTGATTGATTGATAGTAGAAATAAAGAACAGAGAATCAGTCTTATACTAATTGGATCTCATGCTCTCTCATGCCCTCCAGATTCCTGTCCCACAGTACCTTCAGGGCAGTACAGTTTTCCTGTGTGCAGCAAACTGTTTCCTTCTATAGAATTTTAAGGATTTCATTGTCTCCACATAATGAGGCTAAAGAAGTGATGGGCAAACTTTTTAAAGAGGGGGCTAAAGGAAAGGAAATGTTCATCTGTCAGTTTGTTTCTAAGGCAACTCTTTTAAAGTTTCATTCTATTATATCCTACTCATTGTATTTGTCAGGTTAGGAATAATGTTGTGGCCAAATAGAACATTTCAGGGGGCCTCATCTGGCCTGTGGGCCATAGTTTGCCCATCACTGGGCTAAAGCAGTCCTCAGAGGAAAATTTATATTTCTGAAAGCATGTACTATATTAACAAGATAGAATACAGAGGATCAATAAATTTATCATGGAATTTTGAAAAAATTACTAGAAAATGAATAACTCCCAAACAAGTAGAGAATAAATTGGAAGATAAGAAAATGAATTATGGAATATATAAATAAAACTAAAAACCATTTTTGAAGACAAATAAGTCAATAAATCATTCATTAGCTTTGAAAAAAAGGTAGAAAATCAAATGACCAAAATAAGGAATTTAAAAGAATTGTTAGATTCTTTTGTACATAATTACACATGTGCAAAATTAAGAATTTAAAGGAAATGATTATCTATAAAATATGCAATATTCAGATTATTTAATCTTTCTTTAGCTTGTAAAACACTCCATTCCTCATCTTAATGGTCGAACACTAAATTTGTAAATGAATATAGGTCACATTATCATTTTTTTTAAACCCTTGTACTTCGGTGTATTGTCTCATAGGTGGAAGATTGGTAAGGGTGGGCAATGGGGGTCAAGTGACTTGCCCAGGGTCACACAGCTGGGAAGTGGCTGAGGCCGGGTTTGTACCTAGGACCTCCTGTCTCTAGGCCTGACTCTCACTCCACTGAGCTACCCAGCTGCCCCCCACATTATCATTTTAATTTTATTAGTATCTCTCAATTGTGAATAATGAATAACCTTTCAAAAGTTTGCCATTCTTGATTTCTTTGATGAGTAATTTTCTTGAATTATATATGTATTCATTGTGTCTAAAAAGTGTGACTCCAAAGTAAATGCATTTTGTAGTTATTTTATAGGCTTTCTTTTTCTATTATTTCCTCCTGGATTTTATTTTATTTTTTTACTCTATGGAAACACTGACAGTTTTTGTGCTTTTATTTTCTATCCTATTGCTATATAGATACTATTCATTGTCTCATTTGATATCTTTTCTAATTCTTTGGAGTTTTCCATGTAAGCCATCATTACATAAGTCAATAAGAATAATTTTGCCTCCTTTTTGACAAATTTTAAACTTTAATTTATTTCTTTTTAAATTACTATTACTATCAATGATTTTCCTTTAACTTTTTTTTTAAATTTTTGTTTTACATAAGAAGGTTCAGTGCTAGGTATAGGAAATGAGTAGCTGGATATTGTTGAGATGTAAAAAACAATAAAACTTATTTTTAAAAACATGTCATCACCTAAAAGGGAAAAGAGGGGTTGTTAGAACTTATGAGAAGGTTGTATCATATTACTATTGAATAACTTTACAAAAGTAATGTGTAAATGGTGTCATCAAAGGGATATATCACCAGAAAAGAAGGTAGTTTAGTCATGTGTCTAGAGCTAGGGATGACAAATGAACAGTATAGATATTCTAAAATTAATATCAGGAGAACTTGAAGAAGAGCCTTGAGTATATTGGGTGTTTTCCTTTGTGATAAATTTGCAAGATGATCAAAGGACATGTATCTGTATGTCTGTATAACATACAAGTATGACATATAACAAAGATCTGTAGTGCTAAATGAAAAGACTGACAGTATGGTATCATCATGTTTCCTGGTAGCAGATTTGAGCCTAAAACTCAGATAATTGTGATATCTAAAAGAGTATTCTTTTCACTATATTACTCTGCTTCTACATATCTACATCCCTACCTATTTCCTCTTCTTATTCTTTATGGCTATTCCCAAGAAAAATTTAAGCTTTCCTATAGGCCATCCAGCACATTTCTGAATGCCCTCAGGGGTCTGACACTCAGTGCAGAGACCCAGTTATTATAGCCACCTTCTCTTTTGTTCTGTAGCCTCTGAATATCTACAAATTTTCCATGGTCCCAATGACTTTATTCTTTCTTATATACTTTGAACAATTTCCTTGACCAGGGTTAGCAAAAGGGCTTTGGTGTTTTCAATCTTGATTTTTCCAAATATCCTGCTGGTTACTTGTAGGTTGCAGTGCTTCATGCTGAGACTCAGCTAAGGCTTGCAATTTAACCAAGAAAGGTGAAAAAGAATTTCATTTTCACTTCCAAGTTACTTGAACTGATTTTAACAGAAGAATAAAAAAAAGACAAGAACTTCACAAAGATATGTATGGGAGGTGGGATGGGGTGGAGCACAAGGCTTGTATCTAAATTTTTATCCATTTCTTGTGAGTTTTCATTACCTTGGGCTCTGGGGGACATCTGTAGGTTTCTTAGGTCTGGTCTTTTGGAACTCCTGCTCCCAGTTGTGTATTTCTCTAGGCTGAAAACCTGATATGATTATGGGTTTTAGTAATTAGCATTATGCCCAAGGTGTGGTGATTGGTTTATGTCCCCAGCTGCAACCAGAAGATTAGTCATTCATTCAGTTTGCAATAAATAATCTCAGGGAGGCAACTTTAGAGTAAGAAAGAGACAATATGACTAGTTGGACTATAATAGAGCTTTTATTAAGCACCAGGCACTGTGTAAGTTGCTAAGGACCCAAAGACAGAAAAAAAAAATGTCTCTGCTCTTAGATAGCTTGGGTGATAGTCAAATGAGGAAGAAAAAATGCAAAAAACTATGTGCAAATTATGTACAAACAAGATCTTTACAGAAGAAATTGGAGTTAAACAACAGAGGGAAGGAATTAGAGTTAAGGGATCGTGGGGAATGCTTTTTGTTGGAGGTGATATTTTTTTCTTAGACTTGAAGGAAGCAAGGGGGGAGGCAGGAGGCAGAGATGAGTGGGGAGAAAGTTTTAGGCATGGATAATGGCAAGTAAAAATGCCTGGAATTGGGAAATGATATGTCATTTTCTAGGAAGAGTCAGGAGGCAGGTGTCACTGGATCAAAGAGTACATGGGGAGGTGTAAGCAGTAAGAAGACTAGAAAGGGAAGAAGAGAACAAGTCATAGATGACCTTAAAAGACAAAGAAAAGATTTTAGATTTTATCCTGGAGGTGCATGGGAGCCTCTGGAGTGAGTGAGTAGAGGAGTGACTAGCATTAAAAGTGACCTGAGACTCACATTGCAATCAACATATATATATATATATATATATATATATATATATATATATATATATATATATATATATATATACTCATCCCCACCATGACTAATTAGCAGTAGATAAGATTACCTCTCATCCCAGCTGACATGATTTCATGTTGGAAAGGACCTATGAGATCATATTTAACCCCTTCATTATATATAAGAGCAGTGGTGGGCAGGTAGATGTTTAACAAGTAGCCCTTTTCTTTTCCCTCCCCTCCCCTCTCCCAATATACACACAACACTCTTTTAAGGTTAATCTGCATTATTAAAATTTTCTCCATCTATTTCTTAAATGTGGACAATCAACAAAATGTGAAATATAATCCCAAATCACAGGTTTTTAGTGTCTAATGATTTCTGGGGAATGAATGCTCACCCAGTGCAAGTTAGCATTAGGCTCTAACAAGCTAGTCTGAATTGGTTCCATCACACAGTAATGTAAAAGGAACAAGAGACACAAAAGAGTTAAGCCTAAGGTTATATACATGGTAAATAAGAGAGCTAGGACTTGCATCTTAGTCCTTGGGCTTGAAGTTTAGAACTAGCTCTATATCCTACATACATCTTTCTCTTTTCTTCTTTAAAAGTTACCATTGATGTTACATTTATCTTGATTTAACAGTATTAAAGTTGTAGGGAAAGTCACAAAATGTGATTTGCTCCAGGCCCTGTATCTCCCTGTCAGTGATTTAACATCCAGGACTCATTCAGGATGCATCTGAAAAGAATTAGGTATTTCAGTTAGAAACAAAATAAGAACATTTTTTAGCAAAGGGCATTATAAATTGTTGAAAATGTAGCAGTTGAAAATAGAACATCAGATTTGACATAGAAACTTTCATTAGTTTTTCCTAAATCTGTTAGAGGCCATAGATTTGAAAAGGAAGTTCACAGAGACCTGAAAATCATTCCACTATTAAGTTGTTGTCTTTTATAGGATAGAAATAAGCTGGATTAATGCTTGTGTGACTTGGTTCCAAAGTGACAGAGATACCATGATGGTTCATGAAGGAACAAGCTGGTAATCCCAAGACATTATAATATTATTTGCCTAACACAGTCTGTACCAATGTTCACTGAACTCTCATTGCATTTTGTAGATGGCTCTAAGTTCTGCCTTACATATCTGATCCTTTCTTCTCAAGCTCCTTTGATAGATCTTCATCTTTGTTATGTTCCTTAAATGTATGTTCTTCTCTCTATGAGAAAGAAGGCTTCTTAGCCTTTGTGTGTGACAGACCCTCTTTGGAAAATGAGTTTTTGGAGAGGATGTGGGAAGAGAAGATCACTAATGCATTTCCCTCCCTTACCATTAAGGTCTAAGTAATGGAGATTAAGTGACTTGCCCAGGTTCACAGAGCCAGGAAGTGTCTGAATCCAAATTTGAGACCAGGACCTCCCATCTCCAGCCTGAATCTCCTTCTACTGAGCCACCTAGCTGCCCTGCACTAATGCATTGTCAGTAAAGATTTGAATTGGTCCACATTCTGGTATGCATTTTGGAAGTATACCGCTTTAGTTACTCAACTGTTTATTAATTCCTTTTTTTAAAAATTGGTTTCAAGGCAGAGGAGCAGTAAGGGCTAGGCAATATGACCAGGGTCACATAGCTAGGAAATGTCTGAGGCAAGATTTGAACCCAGGACTTCTCATCTCCAAGCCTGGCTCTCAATCCACTGAGCCACCTATCTATCCCCTTCTTATTTTGACCCAGTGATTCTACTACTAGCCCAATATGTGAAAGAGAGGAAAGAAAACCATCCATACAAAAATATTCATAGTGGCTTTTTTTTTGTACTAGAAAAGAATTAGAAACTTAAATACTATTAAAATGGACTATCATTTTTTGCTGTATTAATTAAAATTTTTATTTAGAATATTTTTCCATGGTTACATGATTCATGAGTTTTCCCTCCCCTCTTCCCCACCCCGAAGCTGACAAGCAATTCTATTGGATTATATCATTTATCATTGTTCAAAACCCATTTCCATGTTAATCATATTTGCAATAGTGATCATTTAAAGTCAACATCCCCAATCATATCCCCATCGAACCATGTGATTGATCATATGTTTTTCTTTTGCATTTCTACTCCCACAGTTCTTTCTCTGGATGTGGATAGCATTCTTTCTCATAAGTCCCTCTGGATTGTCCTGGATCATTGCATTGCTGCTAGTAGCAAAGTCTGTTACGTTTGAGTTACCACAGTGTATCAGTCTCTGTGTACAATGTTCTTCTGGTTCTGCTCCTTTCACTCTGCATTAATTCCTGGAGGTCTTTCCAGTTCACATAGAAATCCTCCAGTTCATCATTCCTTTCACCATATAGTATTCTATCACCAACAGATACCACAATTTGTTCAACTATTCCCCAATCAATGGACACACCCTCATTTTCCAATGTTTTGCCACCACAAAGAGTGCAACTATAAATATTTTTGTACAAGTCTTTTTCCTTATGATCTCTTTGGGGTATAAACCTAGCAGTGGTATGGCTGGATCAAAGGGCAGGCAGTCTTTCAAAGTCCTTTGCATGTAATTCCAAACTGACCTCCAGAATGGTTGGACCAATTCAAAACTCCATCAGCAATGCATTAGTGTCCCAATTTTGCCACATCCCCTCCAACATTTATTACTTTTCTTTGCTGCTATATTGGCCAGTCTGCTAGGCCAATCAGCATTGTTTTGATTTGCATTTCTCTAATCAGGAGGGATTTAGAATACTTTTTCATGTGATTATTGATGATTTTGATTTCTTCATCTGAAAACTGCCTGTTCATATCCCTTGACCATTTGTTGTTTTGGGAATGACTTGATTTTTTTGTAAATTTGACTTAGTTCCTTATATATTTGGGAATTTAAATCTTTTTCAGAGTTTTGTTATAAATTTTTCCCCATGCTTTTGCTTTCCTTCTAATTTTGGTTGCATTGATCTTATTTGTACAAACCCTTTCTAATTTGATATAATCAAAGTCATTCACTGTAAATTTTGTAATGTTCTCTATCTCTTGCTTGGTCTTATATTCCTTTCTTTCCCACAGATCTGACAGGTAATACTATTCTATGTTCACCTAATTTATGTATGATTTCACTCTTTATACTTAAGTCCTTTACCCATTTTGAATTTATCTTGGTATAGGGTGTAAGATCTTGATCTAAACCTAATATTTCCCATATTGTTTTCCAATTTTCCCAAGGTTTTTTTTTTCAAATAGTGATTTCTTGTCCCACCAGCTGGGATCTTTGGATTTATCAAACACTAGCTTGCTGAGGTCACTTATTCCATGGATCCACTCTTCTGTGGCTTAGCCAGTACCATATTGTTTTGATGATCACTGATTTATAGTATGGTTTAAGATCTGGTACTGCTTGGTGTATTAATTTTGTGGAATATTATTATATACTATGGAATGATGGAATCTTATGAACTGATACATAGTGAAGTAAGCAGAACCAGGAGAACAAGTTTTATAATGACTACAGCATTATAAAGAAAAAAAACTTTGAAAGACTTAATTCTGATTAGGCAATGACCAATCAGGAATTCAAATGTTTGATGATGAGAGGTGCTGAATTAGTAGTGCATAATCAAATATGTATTTTTAAATATGATCTATATGTGGATTTTTTGAACTACGATTATTTGTAACAAGAGAGGACATTTTTTCATTGGGAGAGGATTGAGGGAGAGAAGGTAACTAGTGATAATTATGCCCAAAAAAAGAAAGAAAAGAAGAGAAATACAGAGCTGCCAATTAAACATTTAAAAAATACTCAGAAGACAATAGAAAGAAGTTTAGTAGAAAAAGTTTTGGAGCTAATATCTTGAATTTATTAAATGCTTTTCAAAATCTAAGCTATATGTAACAGAGATTTGTGGTTTCATATAAAATCTTTTATTCTTTATACATGAAAATGTTTTTGATATTTGTCAAGCTAAGATGACATTTTATATGTTGAATAAATGTACATTGTTTGATGATATTGAGGAGATCTGGACAACAAGCAAGATGTAAACTGTAGCAGGATTCTACAAAGCTAGAGAAGCTTCAAGTACAAATGTGTTAAACTCTCTATTTAAGACTGGCCTACCTAATCTGGAGAGTTGGTAGTGACTTATGAATAGAAGGTTGGCCACTAGCTGATGCTTTTGTTTTAGACCATAACAACTTTTGGAGTTATTGCCTAAGGCATAGAGATAGCTTAGTAGGTAATTTATTTTTAGGTAAAACGATAATAAAATGCAATCTACTATCATGCATGTTACAAAAGAGCAACCATCTTAATGCCTCTGCCCAAGGTAGTGCCTTGCTTGAATTGACTCTCCCCTACAGGTGAAAGAAGTAGAAAATTCATGTACTTTATATAAACACTTTTTAAATCATTCACAGTGAACATTGACTAGGAGATGGAATTCTTCCTTTTTACTTGAGCAGCAACAGAAATTTTGCTTTTATGAGTCACTGGTTCTCTTCCACTGGCCAGGAACTAGAAAACTACATGTCAACCACCCAACCACCCAAGGGGTTGTTTGATTTATGAAACCATTGCACTATGGAAGGAACTATTCTCTGCCCTCTCCCAGCTCTGAGGAAATTATTCTATTGTAGTGATTTCCCCATTATCTCTTTCAGTTTCTTCAACATTCATTTGCAAAGTATCTGAATATTTCCCAGAACTTTTGGGAAATAATTTTCAGGAATTATGTGTCCCTTTTTTCAGAGCTACCTAGGAAAGTTAATGGGAAATAACTACAGATTCCCCCAAAATAATTGTATTCATTATATCAGTTTCAAAGAAGCCCAAATCTATCAAATTCCACATCCTGCTTTTCTCAGGAACTTCTTCCACAATGTATACATTTATTTTCCTAGCTAAAATCATTAGTGATATGATATTTCAAAACTTCAAGAATCTATATTAAAGTAGATTCTTTCACCATTAATACATGTCATAACATTTGTTCATTTTTGACTAAGAAAAGCTCTGCTAAATGGAGATGGTCAGTGGGAATGGGTTGGTGAGTTAGATAATGTATTGATTATTGTTCCCAGGTCATGGTAAGAATAACACTAATCCTGGGGGCAGCTTGGTAGCTCAGTGGATTGAGAGCCAGGCCTAGAGACAGGAGGTCCTAGGTTCAAATCCGGCCTCAGACACTTCCCAGCTGTGTGACCCTGGGCAAGTCACTTGACCCCCATTGCCTACCCTTACCACTCTCTTACCACTTTTCCACCTATAAGTCAATACACAGAAGTTAAGGATTTAAAATTAAAAAAAAAAAAAAAAAAGAAGAATAACACTAATCCCTACATTCATGAAAGGCTAATTAATTTTTCGTTAAAGTTGTTGAAATCCTACTTCAGGCTTAGGTGGCACCTCTTTCTTGTAGTAGTCTAAGTATAAAACAGCTACAAACAGCTATAGTTGTCTGAAATTTGGCTGATATAAAACAATGGGCAAGGGCTTAAACT
Organism: Gracilinanus agilis; assembly: GCF_016433145.1. Taxonomy (NCBI): domain Eukaryota; kingdom Metazoa; phylum Chordata; class Mammalia; order Didelphimorphia; family Didelphidae; genus Gracilinanus; species Gracilinanus agilis. The sequence goes on along the minus strand of NC_058130.1, from coordinate 307,754,198 downwards.
CAAGGGATTCAAGTCAAAGTGTCTTTCAACGTCTATCATGATTAAATATTCCTCTACTCCTTTTGTTAAATGTTGTATGATTTCTTAATGTCTCATTTTATTCCAGTGTTAAACCTGAAGTAAAGGGTACAGACCTGAGTCACACTCAACTCAGAAATGTAGTTGTGCAGGATTGGAACATAATGAATTTGCTGAAGTAGGAGATGAGTAGTAAAGATGAGGGTCCTATCAGATTGACTTTTTCTGTGTCTGGGGATACTTTTGGTGAAGCTTCTAGAGATCCTGAGTTCCAAAACCTTTCTCATTCCTGGAACATTAGGCCTCTGGTCATTCAGCCATGAGAGATTGATTTGAGTCTTCTCGATATTCTTAAGAACTAAAATGGAAGATAATTGCAGTGAATTGTCTTTGAGCGGTCTGTAGCTATGTTGTCCCAGGGTTTTCTATTTTGGTAATTTAATCTTCTTCCAAGTTTCACTGGTGGGTTTACTTAGAACTCAGTTTGCCTTCAAATAAGTCAGGAAGAATTGCATTTCAGGCTATTGGTAGCAATGATTTTCCCAAGTCAAATAAAAGCATTTATAAAGTGTCAGGCTTATACTAAGGGCTGGAGGTACAAATACAACAAGAAAGAAAATTCCTTTATGATGATCCTTTTCAGATCAATATGCCATTTAATAAGGATCCATGGAAATACAGAATAAAAATTAATTGGCAGCTAAGTAATTTAATCTTAAAGAATGAATGTGTTAAAGAAAAAAAACTGGAAATTAAAGGGTTGCTAATCAAATGTGGAATGCCTAAACAAGTTGTGGCATATGATTGTGATGGAATATTATAGCTCCATAAGAAATTATAAGCAGGTTAATTAAAAAATAGTGGAAAGACCTACATGAAATTATGAAGAGTGAAACAAGCAGAACAAAGATAATGTTTGAAGAATGACTTGTATATGTCTATCTCCTAAGAAAGAACTGATAAATAGAAACAAGCTAGACATAGTTTAATATATATATATATATATACACACACACATATATATGTATATACATTTGCCAAGTGATGCCTTCATCATTTGTGCAAGGACGGTGGGAGGGAGAGAGAGGTACTTGGGAATTTTCATGGAACCAAAAATAGATAAATTAAAAAAAAAAGATACTGAGAACCATAAAAAAGTGTGTAAATAGAGGCATGAACGTAAATGTGTGTATAAGAAGTGAATTTTCTAACTCTTTAATACAAACCCACAAAAATTAAAAGTAATTATTACAAAATTATAAAGAATACATATGGTTTGAAAAGAATGATTTGAGAAGACACTCTCATCCTAGTCTTTTTCACGGATAGGAGGTCCACAAGATTGGCATGTTGCACATATTTTCAAACTTTCTTTGATACATTGATTAGCTAAGCTGATTTTTTCTCTCCCTTTTATGTATGTCTTAAAAAAAGTACTATTTGTTATATATGGTGGTTTTCTGGGATGAAGGGAAGGAGAGATACTTAGGGAAACTAAGGTGATATAAATAAGCCAAAAGACATCAATTAAAAAAACTTATTATAAATTAAAAAAAAAAAAGAAAGCTAGTCCTTGTCCTCAAGGAATTTACATTCTGATAGACGTAGACAATACATTAAAGATAACTGAAAATAAGGAAATGGAAGGGAGGGATAAAGTAGCCATGTAGGAGCATGTTGGAGAAAGTCTGGAGTGTCAAGATTTGATACCAGAGAAGAATAATTACATTGCCCGGCTTAGGCTATTTCCTTAAAATGGAGGTTCTGGGAGCAACCAACCAATCAGAGGAAAAGATTGTAGGGGCAGGGTGAAGGCCAGAGTTGGAGTGAGCTTTCAGGGGGAGAAGACTGATGTACTCTTGTGGAAAAAGTCTGGGTTTGGAATGGACTAAATACCAAAGAATTAAATGAGCTCTCTCCTGAGTAGGACTGGATGCTTTTGAATTGCTGATGTTCATCATCACCCAATTGCTTGAGGGATGTCATACTGAAACAAGGCTCCAATTAGTTTTAAGAGAGTCATATTATGACTCTCTTAAATGAATGAAGTGAATGAAGAACAAACTGCTTATATATGAATGACTTTTTGGAAATAACAATGTAATTGAATCAGCAATTTTCATTTTATAATTATATATAAATATAGGCATGCAGTTGAAGGACAGCTTGGAGAACTCCACCAGTGAAAGAGTACAAACCAAGATAGACCAACTTGGAATTTTAGGATTGTCTGACAACTGTATCGAAGCAATTATTTAAAAAATTAAAAAAAATTTTGACATTTGAAAGGCTAAATAGAATTCTGCCTCATGGAATTGTTGTGATTCTTTGGTGCAAGCCACTGGGAGAGGCACTTGAATGAACAATGCTTAATTCTCCTTAAGATTCCTGAGATATTTCCAGAATTGAGGATGTGAACAAATATTCCAACTGTACTCCAGTTAATTTACTGAAGAGACAAAGAATATTATCTACCTCCAGAGAAAGAACTGTTGGAGTTAGGATGCAGATCAAAACATACTATTTTTCACATTAGTTTGTTTATATTTTTATTTTGAGGTTTGGGTGTTATATGACATAAGATGTTATTTTCTTACAATACTGACCAACATATAAGTATGTTTTGCATGATACTATATGAATAATCCAGATCAAATTACTTACCATCTATGGGGTAAGGAGACAACTTGGATTTTGTAATTTTGGAAAATGTGTGTTAAGAATTATTATTATATATTATTAGTGGGAAAATAAAATATCTTTGAATAAAAAAGCAACAAAGAAAAAAGAAAGTATCATTGTTGGGCTAGGGCTTGCTTTATGGTAATAATGGGGAGATGAAGGTGTCAAATCAGCTTTCACAGAAGGAGGATGTCTCAAAGATGTTTCATAGTATGAAGATTTTGAGGGGGATGTCCTGTCCATTGAACCAAGGAACACAAAATAGGTGGTGGGTCAGGGTAATTATCTTGGATCTATCACTAAGTTCAGTGACTATGCAAGAAATATCTTTTTTGTAATCCTGATATTTATGGTGTTGCTCCTCTTTATGGTCATTTTTTCTGCAGTGAGATATTCATTGTAAACTGTGAAGACTTGGTACCACTCACCACATTAACCTGATTGTTTGGATTGGGACTAGTTCCTTCCCGAGGTCCTCCCAGATACAGTTACCCAGATAAAAGGGAGCTATTACATCATTAATTTTGTTTTGTTTTTTTTTCTATGTTTTTGTTTTAATTTTTTTCTCTTATGCTGAATTTAATAGTTTTCTTGAATTTTAGAGACCAGAGTTAACCAGTGTGGCAAGACCAGTGATTCTCTGCTTTTGATAGCCCCTGGCTTCTCTAACATAGCTTTCTTTTCTCATACAACCTTCACACAAGCTTTCTTCAGCACCATTCCCTGACACAACTTTCTCTGACCCCAGCTTCTCCAGGAGCTTCCCTGGTACTTGTGCCCTCGCTTCATGCAATTTGATTGACCCTAGCTTTCCTAATGCAGCTTCCTACTCTAGGGCCAATGAAAAGCCCTAGCCATGTGAAGTCTGAGCCTTGCAGACTTGGTGGGTACTTGAGACCATGAAGGTTTTCACAACTAATGACTTAATGACCAGATGTATTTCCATGATGAGGGGAGGGAGTTATATATATCAAAGCTGAAGAAAAACACCATTGTATATATTCTTGCTTATGTTAGGGCAAAGCAAACCTCTTTTGTTCAATGTTCAATAACTCATAAATAATTTTATTTCATCCTAAAATTAGACCTCAACTAAGAATGTGTTGGAATTAGAGCCAGACCTACTACAACCAGTAAAGAACTCTAAATTAAATTAAAGTGGTAGAAGGTCCCTCAGAAGACACTGAGAACCTCACCAGTAAGAGGGAGTGTGGAAGGACCAATGTTATATATTCTGCTCCCATGCAAATTAGGCTACCTTTATATTGAGAATATCTTTGAGATAAAAGCAAGACTAGCTTTAAAACTGCATATTCTTTGATCCAGTAATATGGCTACTAGGTCTGTGTCCCAAAGAGATTAAAAAAAAAAGTGTGTGTGTGTGTGTGTGTGTGTGTGTGTGTGTGTGTGTGTGTGTGTGTGTGTGTGTGTAGGAAGAACCTATTTGTACAAAAATATTTATAGAAGTTCTTTTTGTGGTAACAAAAAATTGGAAATTGAGGGGATATCCATCAACTGGGGAATGACTAAATCAATAGTGATATATGACTGTAATGGGATACCATTGTGCCAAAAAAAGTCATAAGAAGAATTATTTCAGAAAAACCTGGAAAGAATTACATGAACTGATACAAAGTAAAGTGAGCAGAATTAGAACACTGTACATAGTAAAGGCAGTAATATATGATGAATAATTGTGAATGACAGCTATTCTCAGCAGTACAGTGATCCAAGATAATCCCCGAGGAGTCATGATGAAAATGTCATCTGGCTCAAGAGAAGACCTGATGAAGTCTGAATGCAAAACATACTATATTTCACTTTCTTCTTTTGTTTGCTTGTTTGAGTTCTTTTCCACAAAATGACTAATACTGAAAAATGTTTTACATTATTTTACATGTAAAGTCTAACTCAGATTTCTATCTCAGAGAAGGGGAAGAAGATAGAATTTGGAATTCAAAACAAAAAAAATTGAAGTTAAAAATTGATTTTGCATGTTATTGAGGAAAAATAAAATATAAAAAAATAGATGTGTCAAAAAAAAGGAGGGCTAGATTTCTGGAGTTTTGGGTTTTCCTGCCTATTAGTAACAGTTAATCAATATTTGGTGGTGACTAGGATGACGGGATCCTTCAACATATGATATTATCTCTTAAGCACAGGTCTAAGAGCCATAAGCCCAGAAAAACAAATTTTTGTAAATTTCTAACATCTAGATTGCATGCTCTAATATTGCTGTTGCTTAAAATTCCATTATGTTTGAGACAAAAGGGACTTTAGACATTATCTAATAGTTCAACTATTCATTTAATAAGTATGGAAAGTGAAACCCTGAGATATCAAGCAATTTGTCCAAGGTCATACTGATAAATAGCAGAGGGCACCTGATTCTTTCTCCCACTGTTACTCAATATCCAATGCACATATAATCTGTAATAAATAATTTCAGATATGAGTATGTGCAGTAATCACAGCACACCAGGGCTTTTAATGTCTTAGCTAATATAATTCTCTCTGAAACAAACTGAAGTACATATTAATGTCCTAGGTATTCATAACTCCTTAGTTCTGACACAGTGGCTAAAAATAAAAGTCCTTGTTTTCATGTTGAAAGCCAGAAATTCATTATTTTAATATGTATTTTTAAAATAAATTTCACACTTTCTCATTAAAATGAGGAAGTAACATAATGCTCAATCACTGGATCTCTAAAAAAGAAACTGGCTTCAAATCCTACTTACTATCCATGTAACCTTTGACAAATTCTAAGCCTCAGTTTCCTCATCTATAAATCAATTTAATTTAGACTAAATGACATCTAAGATTCCCTCCATCTCTAAATCCTGTGGATTTTGTCGTTGAAATGTATAATTTTTATTTTAATATAAAAAATCAAAATCTACACTTTTTGCACACATGGCCTCAATTCTGTCTCATATTATTCACTTCTTAATGATGGGCAATCTGTCTTCTGGTCTTATTATTCAACTGAACCTAATATCTCCAAAATTACCAGTGATCTACCCATCAAATGTAGTGGCTCTTTCTTAGACTTCATCCTTCTTGATCTGTCTGCAGTAATCAATACTGTTGAATACCCATCTTACTGGATATTTCTCTGCCTCAGGTTTTGGTGGCAACCACATTCTCTTGGTTCTTCTTCTATATGTCTGATTGCTCCTTCTCAATGCCCTTTGCAGAGTCATACTCCATGTCTTGCCCCTTAACTTCTGGGGCCCTCTTTAGTTCCCTTTCTATATTTTTTCTTTTGGTCTAAACTCCAAGAAATTACAAGAATGAGGGAGAAGGTGTTATGTGTACAAAGACATTTATAGCAGCTGTGTAGTGGCAAGGAACTGGAAACTAAGGATATGCCTATCAAATGAAGAATGGAATGTGGATTGTGCCTTAAATTACAAAGAGAATGGTATCAGGGAAACTGGGAAAATTTGTATATTCTAATGTAGAGTAAAATGAGCATATCAGGAGAACAATTTATATTATAACAATATTATAAAAACAAATAACTTTGAAGGACTTGAGAGCTTTGATAAATGCAATGAACAAACCATGATTTTGGAGGGTTAATGAGGAGGAATACTACCAGCATTTTGATGAGAAGAGAAAATAAATGCTTCCTAACTGAAGAAAAATGAAAACAAATGCTTATTGATAGAATGAATCAAGCAATTGCTCATTCAACCAGTACGTATTTATTAAGCATTTACAATGTACTGGCTCTGGGCTAGGCTTTGGGGATACAAAACAAAAATTACATTAAACAATCTTGGCTCTGAAGGAAGTTATGTGTTACTGTGGTAGGGAAGGAGAGGACAACTTGAACTTTTATAAGGAAATATAGAATTAATTAATTAATATTTATTAAGTGATTTTGATAAACTGGGCACTGGGGCCAAGGGCTAAGGATACATACACATAACCGAAAGAATTTCAGTATTGAAGGAGATTATATTGTAATGGTAGAGACAATATGAACACATGCACATTATGGGTATGTGTGTAGAACACATGCATTTTTAGTTGTTCTTAAGAATAGATGCATATTGCTTCCATAATTTTAAAACAGAGCCTAATTTTATTGTTGAAAAACAATTTATAGAAAAGCAACATATATAAAAAAGTTGTATATTTAAAAACAATAAAAACAACTAATATAACAACATAATACAAACATATTTTTCAAGCAACTGAGAAATATGAAATTATTCAATTGTCCAGAGAACATGTTTCATTTATCAAATGATATTAAATAAACAATACTAATTCCTTTTATCCTTTTATCCTTACTGTTCCCTTAAGAAATTTTGTGTGGAAAGGTCTCTTTGGAGAAATGTATATACAACCATTAGAACATGTAGGTGGGCACAGGTCTCCAGACTTGGAATAAAAAAGACCTGAGTTAAAATCTAGCCTTGGACACTTAATAGCTGTGTGGCCCTTGGCAAGTCATTTAAATGTTTACCTTAGTTTCTTCATCTATAAAATGGGGATGATAATTTCCCTTACTTACCAGGGTTGTTATGAAAATCAATATAAATAATTGTAAAACACTTAGCATAGAGTCTGGCACAGTAATAATAGCTATGTTAGCTATTATTACTGTGAATACTTTCCTTTATGACAAAACTATGAATGGACAAAATACATTTTAGATTCTTCCATTTTTACTAAATGGTTGGCATTATTAGTAGTAATCACACATTATTTGGGAAGACTGATACTAATGACAATTAATTATAGGCTCAGGTACAATGATATAAAAAACAGTAATCAGGAAATTGTAGAAAATCATATATTTTCAGAGTAAAAACAGAGGACAAAAGGGACACTATAAGTGATTAAACAGAAATGATATAAAAATATTGTCATTTTTTTTAGATAATCCTCTCACATGCATCAACAGTTCATTTTTTTAATTTGTTGCCCATAAAAACACATTTAAAAATGCCTTTTCCTCTATCATAACCTTGATGATTGTAGAGCTGTACAAAGAATTGTTTTTAGTAAAGAATGACATGTGTCTGTTTCTTTGGAATAATCTCTTAAAAATTATTTTCTTTCATTCAGATTTTAAAATAAAGAACAACACTGCCTATTTGAGACTTGGAATTTTTATTAAAAACCAGAAGGTGGCTCTCTTCTTTCTGTGTTGCTCACCATAACTGCCACTTCAGAGTTTATTTTTATTTTTTCTCTCTTCAGATTAGGATAGAGCTGAATTGGCAAGTTGATTGCTTCTTGCTTGTTAATGATGGTTTTTTTTCACCAAGTAAAAGACAGGGTACATTTCATGAAATATCATATAATTCCTGGCAAAATTCTTGAATGTACTATGAACAAGAATATGAATAGCTAGGAATGGAAGAAGTGATTACATGGAACCAGGATGACTTTATTAAGAGTGAGTCACATAAGGTTAACATTATTTATTTTTCGACAAGGATATTAAGCTTTTTAAATCAGGGGAATGCACTGGATGTAGTTTACCTAAATTTGAACAAAGTATTTGAAAAAGTCAAACTATGCTTGTGAAAAAAGATGAAGAAATATGGGTTAGATAATTGTAATATTAGATGGATATGGGAATGTTATTGGACTGATCCAAGGAACAGTTGCTAATATGTTGATGCCAGCATACTAGGCCACTAGTAGAATGATTAAAAAAAAATCAATGGCATGTATTTATATATATATATGTATGTATCTATAATGACATATATGGAAGGAGCCGCCAGAAGTCTAGGTGTGACCTATCAGATTTGTAGACGGCATAAAACTGAGAGATATTGATAACAGTCAGGGTTTCGTAAAGATCTAGTTAAACTTAAATGTACAGCTCCAAAGATGAACTATAATAAGGACAAATAAATTCTCATATTTAGGTTTAAGACATCGACTTTAAAAAACAATATAGAGGAGGCATGATTAGATCAAGCTTGTCTCCAAAAAAAATTGGGAGTTTTGATGGATGGATACTCAGTATAAATAAATACTGTGATATGGTAGCCAATCAGGTACTGAAGGGAGAGATGTAGTTTATAGGAAGAAGGACGTTTTAATCCTTCTCTATTCTGCCCTCAATTAGAGCCCATAAATGAAGACTTGGATTCAAATCTACACATTGCAATTTAGTTTCACTGAGCACTTACCAAAGACACCCATTATTAAGAGAATACTAAATGTATTCTGCTTGATGCAGTCTCCTAGGTGGACATTATATGAATCTATTTCTGGGCTTTTGGGTCCCTGCTCTTCGTTTTGGAGTATGCACATATCCTCTATAACTATTTCCTATTTAATTTACTGTGTGTCAGTGAGAGGTCTTTGGATTGACTGTTGAGCTGTGTTGTAGATAAATTAATAAAGTGCACAGAATAGGTCCTAGCAACTTGATCTCTTGCCTTTTCCTTCAAGTGTTAAGTGAAAAGGATGAACTGCTGTGGGTTTCCAGATAGTTCTGAAGCTTCTTCTCACCCAGAGACAACATGAAGATGGTTAAACCAAACCAGTGTCTGGGACTGAACCATTTCCTCTTTGTGTCTTTTTTGCTTGCAAGTTCAGAAAAGAGAGCCACCAGAGGTCTAAAAACTAGAATCCACACCAGAATTTCTTGGCAGCTGTCTAGACCTGATAGCTGAAACGCTTTTTTCACATCAAGGGAGCAACTACTCTAGTGACTTTCCTGCATTTGGAAATGAACTTGATGGGAAGAAAACTTTCTAGAAACTACTTTAAGTTTGAACCCACTCTCTGTGTGGAAGAAATAAATTGGGGTGTGTGTCCCAGGGGTTGAGTAAAATGTTTTTGTACTTTTCAGTAAATATCTTTTTAAAAAAGCTAATTGATGTTAGTGGGTTAAATTGAGAATGGGACACTAATCATTGGAGTAATCATTGTTATAGGGGAGATGCTAACTGGAACTAGCAATTAATATTGATAGGATACATTAAATGGAGGCTTGAGGCAGTAACAGAAAGAGGCTACAACTCCCCAGAAATACATCCCAGATTACTGAGGAGGAATGGATCCATCTGCTATCTGGTGACCTGACTTGCTGGTGAGATTGGTGATTGAGATTAGGATTCTTAAACTTTATATAGAGTTTCATCAGCGAGAACACCAATAAAAATAGAAATATCTAGAAGAGAGTAACCCAGTCTTGAGATCTTGCTAAATTAGGAAGTAGAAACCAGGGATATTTTGCCTGGAAAAGAGAAGATTCAGAAAAGACATGGAAGCTTTTTGTAGATATTTGAAGGCCTGACATGTTATATTGAAAGTAGATAGGCTCTGTTTGGTCCCTGAAGGCAAAATGTAGAATAATGGGTAGAAATCTTAAAGAGGAAAATTTAGGCTTATGCAAGGAAAAACTTCCTAAAAAAAAGAGAATAGTGGATTGACCCTCATAAAAGGGCTTCAAGCCAAGTCTGTGCAATTACCAGTCAGACATGTTGTATAGGACAATATTTGCCTCATAAATCAAGTTAAGTTGAATATCTTTTCTTTCTACTTTTTGATAATAATTTTTGTAGCAAAGGAATTAGGATAATAGAATCTTAGAGCTGGAGCAAGAAGGGACCTCAGAGCCTACCTATTCCAATTATATATGAAGAAACTAAAGCTCAGGGAAATTAAAAGGATTGCACAAAGTCTCACAGGGGGACATCAGAGTCCATATTTGAACCTAGGATCTGTGATGCCAACCACCACTCTTTTTCTTCTTAATGTTTGATGGAATTCATTAAAAAATTTTGTTGGTCCGTAGGACTCATTTTTAAATCTCACTGGCCTTCAGGGTTCACTTCTAAATCTCAGCGGCCTTATCTGCAGAGGGGATTTTCAGGTAGGGGTAGGATTAGATAGTTCTAAAACTCTTTACAACTTCAAAATGATGAGTTTCTGTGATTCTCTGATGAATAATATTGAAGGAAAGGTACCAACTGTGAATATCAGTCAAAGGAAAAAAACATGTTTAATGTTTGACTAAGACTGTAATAGCCTTATAATTTACTTGCTCGTTCAATCCAATAGTCAAACTCATTACAAAGTACCTCTGGTATTTCTAGGATTTTGCTAGGTACTAGGGTAGCAAAACTATCCTGTCCTTCCTCCTCTTGTTAATTCGTTTTCTTCCTTTTATTTAGGTTTATTTTTTGTTATCTATAGCAAATATAATATAATTATAATTGTAATTGTCAAAAATAGAAAGAGAAGGTATGTTCCCTAATGATTTATGAGCCAAATATTGTCCTATACAACAAATACCAGTTATTGACTCATATTTTTAGTCATTGACTCAACCTGCTTCTCCACAACTGTTTCATTGAGACTTACTTTAAAACAGTGGAAAAAATTTAAATATATGAAGAAACACAAAATGATAGTCTGTTTTCCACCTTCTGCATTTAAAGATCTCCAGCCATTTCACTGAGAGAATGAGATCATGCTTCATAATCAGTACATCAGAACTAAGACTAGCCATTATATTTAATTAAAATTTGAATGTACATTGTTTTCATTTATATGGTTAAATCATTGCTTATCTTGTTTTATTGGTTCTGCATTCTTCAGGATATCAGTATGTGCACATCTTCCTATAGTTTTCTGAATTTCTTGCTTTAATTATTTCTTGTGGCACAATCACATTCTATTGTATTGATATATCCCAATTTATTCTATTATACTCCAAATGGTTGTAGCCTTTTGTTTCTAGTATCTTGCTGCCACAAAAGGTTATTATGAATATTTGTAGTTTCTTTTTAACCTGCCTTTGAACTTTTTTGTATAAATAATCAGTAGCGGAACTCCCAGGTATGAATAGTTTTACTATCTGTTCTTAAATAATATAAAATTGATTTCCATAAAAAGATCTAATTCAGAATTCTAATAGCAGTGCACTAGTATACTTTCTACATCCTCTCCAATGACTATTTTTAGTTTTGTCTTGTTTTGGCTTATATTTTAAGGAGACAGAGTCCCCTTATTGGCTGTGGAGCTGGAAGAGTGGTTATATAAAGAGAGTGATCACCTCAGATTTTCTCTTTTCTGACAGCAGATCATGTTAGGAACATTCTGAGATACTTTCTAAGAAGTGATGGAGGAAGGAGATATTTGCCCAAAGTTTCACCGCAGCCTTCTTGTGGTTATCTCATACCATTAGAGTAATATTTTCATCCTAGTCAAACCTTAGCCCAGGTTGAGTTACTTTTGAATTTGTTCCTTCCTAGTTGTAGGATAACTAGTATTTGCCCTGAGTTAGATATATTCATCCTTGGAGGTTACTTATTGAGTCAGAGAAATCTTAAGGTTTATCATTTCAGAGAATGATTACAGGGGAAGAGTCATTACTCCAGTTCTCTTGTCAATAACTATCTTCTCCAAGAACACTGGTGTAGTTGCTGAGGACCCATCGCTTGTGACCATTCAGGTCTGACATTTTTAAATTTAGATGACCAAGCCCACTTATGACTTGTTATGGGTTTAATATGCTGCTACTGGATGAAAGTACTGCAACTTTTAATAACTCAAAGCGAATTTAAGTCCCATGGTAAAATGGGCAAAGGTGTGATTTTAATAAAAATAACTTCATATGTTGCTATAAAAATCAGTTTATAATAGGGACACTTTGTATTTAAATTAGGCTTAGTTCCAAAGAAATGGAAGCATTTTACAAATATCACTGATGTCTATCAATAGCAATTTGTTGATCCAAATGATGTAATATAGATACTATTAATTCACAGAATCTTCTTTTGAAGGTCATCCCTTTCTCTGTGCATGTGAAATCAGCTAAGGCATTTCATGTAAGCAGGAAGCTAATATATTTGGGTTCCAAACATACCCTGTATTGCCAATGCTAAAATCATATTCTTAGAAATTCTATTAATTTATAATTTAGGAAAGTCTTCCTGACTTTATGAGAATTCAAATTAACACTAAACTTTTTGACTGGTCATAATCTTTGAGGGCTATAGATAAACATATTTTTATACATGAATACTGATTTGGCCACAGTCACTGAGACATGGTTTATGCATTTTTTTCTCTACCAGATCTGTGAATTTAACAGTATATGGTATTGCCCAATGAGAAAATTTTCTTTATTAAGGCAGACTTGTATTTTTTTCTGTGATTTATATTCTTATGGAGTTCCTTGACACACTGATAGGTTAGATGACTTTGCTTAGGGTCGCACAGCCATTATATGAGAGAGGCTGGACTTGAACCCAGATCTTCCTGATGCTGAGATTGCCTCTCTCCTCACTATGCCACACTGCATCCCTATGACAACCCAGTTGCAATGGTGACTCTTAGCAATCAGGTGATATTTGCTTACATTAGGAAGAAAATGGTTCTCAGTTCTAGTTAAAGCTAGAGTTCGTAATGACTTGTAGTCCCTGATGTCCAACAAATGGAAGTAGCTTACTTAATTGACTTAGCTGAATAGCTTAGACTGGCAAGCAGAAATTAGACATTATTTGTTGAGCAGGGAAAGTACCAGAGAATAGTGGAGGGAAGAATTAACTCCAATTGCAGAAGGACCTTTTAATGATTCCCTAGCCAGCACTGAACCTTTGGGAACTAGCTTCCTACATGATTAGTAGGAAAAATTCCAACAGATGGTATAAAGACCTCGTCTAGCAAATCCAAAGGTGAACAGACTGAAAGAAAATCAGGCTATCCAATCAGACAAACCCATTCTCTTGAGGCACTGCACAATTGCTTTTCTAGGGTGGTGGATTATTTTCAGGCCATATGGGTGCTTTTTTGTATCTGGCTGACAGTTCCAGCAAGTCCTCATTAAGATTTGCTGCTGCAGCTGTTAATATTCTTCTACTGTTGTAGGTTCAGAGAAAAAGATTCCTTCCCTAGCAATATGTCTAGGACCATACTCATATGCACTAGTTCCCATGACTGCCATAATTCTGTCACCTGCTGCCAAAGGCATAGTAATAGCTTTTATAGTCTAATGAGTCCTCTTCATGGACCATGTTAGGTGATACTAAACACATCACCATGAATCCTATCTTTCTGTCTATAGCCACCCTACGAATATAGTAGCTCTCATTTATTTTTTTTTAGCATATGTTCTATGAATGTGGCATCTATTTATTTCATTCTTAAATTTCTTTAAGTAGTGAGAAATGTCTAGATTATGGCAATTTGTGTGGAAATTCACTTGACATGTTCAAGAAGGCCAATAAGTACAAATAAAAAAAATTATAATATGATCTTAGCTATTAGACATTTATCTTTCTTCTTGACAAAGAGATAATCTTGAATATATATATGTATACATACATACATACATATATATATATATATATACATATATATAATTCTTGTTTTGCCCCCAGCTCTAAAACATTGGCCTTCCAGAATGCTATACCAGGTTCAAGGGATATAATAAGTGTGCACCAAAATCCATACTCAACCACAGATCCATCCACTCAGAATCTTAGGACATAAGTCCCCACCAATATGTTTTATTCCCCAGATAATCAGAATACAGATTAGTTTAAAGCAAATTACATTTAGTTAAAGAACAATAAATAGGAATCAAGATTTTCTTTATATACAGAAAGATAAACTCTATTGCAAATGACTAAATTACAAATTATTATCACAAATTGTAAAATATATTGTAAAATATAAAATATATAAAATATGGACACATATGGGGAATATATGTAACAAGGTAATACCTGTGTGGGGTTCATGTGTGAGGAAAATGTCAAGGCCCATTGTCATCTAGGTCAATTTATGTCTAAAATATTGCGGAGCCATTATAATCCTTTGATGTTATTGTCAAGTTTGCTGCTATTCTCTCTTTGCCACATGACAGGAGTGTATATAGCTCCAAGATGTCTTACCTGCTGTTGCTCTTTGCTGGGTGTTTCTACTATTGATTCTATGGTTCTTTGCTACCATCTGCTAATCTTTAGCTACTAAAGAGCTCTTCAGGGGAGGAGTTTTCCAATTCTTTAATTTTATTCACCCAGTAGATATCTTGATTTCTAATTCTGGTTATATCCATGGTCATTAGTCTGTACATTTTCAAAACCTTTTATAGAATCCATTTATCAAAACTATAAAAAAACTATATTGATCTGGAGTGAGAATATTCTTTTCAATCCTTATAGTACCTTTGGTTATTATAAAAATTAACTTGCAGCAAGCCCCAAAGGGCTAGACAGAGCTGGTGACTCCTGCCCAGTTCCTTTATCATTTAATCCTGCCTTTGTTATGCATTCCTGCAAGTAGCATTGCTAGTTTACCAGAATTCTCCCCCACTGAGGAATATGCAGTCCTGGAAAAAAAATACTTTATGCCATGGAACAGTTCAGAGGTATACTTCATCAACTGTCATCAGTTAATATATAATACAGATACAGATCATCATATTATATACTATGTTACAAAGCACATTGCACATAATATATATAAGCCATATTAGACATGGATCAAGCCTGAGCATATGTAGAAACAATATATAGATATGTATGGCAAAATGAAAAATTGTAGTACCAACACATAAGTACACAAAAAATCCTGTATGGTATCCCATATTAGGGCTGTTTGCAGTAATCAAAGATCATATGTAGAAAAATAATGCATGCAAATGTAGCATTAGTAGAAACAGTAATAATTATTTCCAGGTGAAGCCAAGATGGTCAAGTAGAATACTCAAGTTGAAATTTTTTAACATTTCCCTCTAAATAATTTAAAAATAATGCATCAAATAGAATTCTAGAGCAACATAATTAACAAAAGGTTAGGGTGAGACATTTTTCTAGCCCAAGAAAATTTAGGAGCTTGGAAGGAGAGGTCTAAAATTTAGGTGGGAGCTGTCCAGAATTGTGCATAGAGGCAACATCAGCTGTGGTCCTTGGAGGCAGTAGCAAAGGAGCAGTTTTAGGAGCTTTCACTATCTGGAGATGGCAAGGGAATTGGACAACTGGTCAGAAAGTGATTATGGGGACCCCTGAGCTGGCACTGGGCAAAGGCCTGGTTGCTATTTGGTAACTCCATTGCCTGTTACCTAATTCCAGATTGTAGTTTCGATCTAGAGAGGAACATTTATGGGCTCAAGGAAGCAAGGGTCCTTATTGTAGTCTTAGGGAGAGAGAGAGAATAGAGGCTTTAGTTTCTGGTAGGCAGTTCCAGGGTAGAGAGAATAGTGCTAGCATTTGCAATTTTGGCATAGGAAGGGCCGAATAGATAATAGTTGGTATTCATAATATTTATAAAGAAGATTATATATAGATATATTATTTCAATTCAATTCAGCAAACACTTCTGGCATTAATATATCTGGGAAACCCAATTTGCTTGTGGTAGATTGCTTTGATAAATCAGAGCAAAGCAAAGTCTTTAGATTTAAGGGACTTTTTTTTTTTAGGCCATATTGGAACCTGAAGGATTTATGCCTTCTCACAAGAGATACATCTTCTAGGTAATCAGTACCTGTCACACAGAATCAGTGGCCCTTTTCCCTGGGTCAGTGCCCAGTGGACTCTGATACAATTGTTATTTTCCAGCTCTACTCACTAACTCACAGAAATTCTAATTTCTATGACTTCGAAGGTGGTAAAATCTTTTTAGACATTGATTGCTTCCCTTTTCTATGTTTACTTGCTTTTTAAAAAGAAATTCAATTTCATTTTTTAAATCAGCAAAAATTTGCTTTCTCTCTTCCCTCCCAATTACAAATGAAAGAAAAAACACCTGTTATAAAAATGTTAACCAAGCAAAATTAATTTCTGTATTAGCTATATTTTTATACACAATATGTAAATTTACACGTGTTTATATATAAAACAAACATGTACACACATATGTAATGTAATATGTGTATAATACATATTTATGTCTCATGTATTCTGAGTCCATCAATAATTAAGTGGCATGTTTCATCATTAATCTTCTGGAATTATTATTACTTCTGCTGATCAGAGTTCCTAACTCATTCTTCTTTGCCTTTACAATATTGTTGTTATATATAAATTGTTTCCCTGGATGTGTTCTAAATCATTTCATATAAATATTCTTGGGTTTCTGTGAAATCATCATCATTATCATTTCAGTGCAATAACATTCTATCAGATTTATATGCCATAATCCATTCAATTATTCCCCAAATGATGGGCACCTCTTCAGATTCAAATTCTTTGCCACCTCAAAAAATTACAAATATTTTTGAATGTTCTTAAAGTGTATTTTGCTTTGGGCTAATCTCTCTATTAATCTACTTATCTCTTATTCAACAATCATTCCTTTCTTACCTTTCTCTCTTGAAACTCTGTTGAATAAAATGTATTTCCTTTGCGTGTATGTGTGTGTGTGTGTGCATTTTTCCCTCTTTTGACCAGTTTCAGATAAGTGCGAGGTTCAAATGTGTTAGTTGAACCCCCTTCTTCCTATTTTATGAACACTTTTAATTGTGCTAATAATTGATTATGAGAGATGATTTCCCTTAACCTTTTCTTGTATTTCTCAAATGACTTCCTTGGTCTTTTGTTTAACTAGACTCTTACTCTGATCCATAATGATGATATTCAGAAGGGACACATTAATCTCTTTTACATATTAGAATATAATCAGTTTATCCTTGTTTAGTCCTTTGTAATTGCTTTTATGTTTCTCTTAATTTCTGTGTTTGTACTCCAAAGATTCCTTGCTGCACTTAAAAATAATCGGGAATATTTGGAAGTTAGCTATTTCATTAAAGATCTCCCTCCAGCAACCTCGATATGATTTATACTTACCTTTTCTTGGTAAATTTTTCTTGGTTATAAGCCTCTATCATTTGCCCCCTAAAATATTATATTCTAAGCACTCTGCTCTTTTATAGTGGTGCCTGCTAAACTGTTTGTGATCCTGACTGGTTCCTCAGTACTTTCATTGTTTCTTTCTGACTGCTTGAAGTATTTTTTCTTTGACTTGGAAACTCCGGTTTTTGACTATAATGCTCCTGAGAGTTTTCATTTTAGTGTTTCTTTTAGGTGACTGTGATTATTTCTGTTTCCACTTTTCCCTCTGGTCCTAAGAGGTTTGGACAGTTTTTCTTTTAAGATTTCTTGAAATTTGAGGTCTAGGGTTTTTTTTTATAGCATGAGTTTCAGATAGTTTAATGATTCTTAAAATTTTTTCTCCCCTATTTTCTACACCAGTTGTTTTTCCTATGAAATCCCACATATTTTTTCTATTTTTCTTCTTTTAATTTTGTTTAATATTTCATATTGTTTTGTGAGTCATTATCTTCCATTTTGTCTGTTCTAAATTTCAGAGTGTTTGTGTTTGGGCACTTTTGTACCTCTTGGGCCAAGTTATTAATTCTCTTTATAATCCTTTCTCCCATATCTCCCATTTCTTTCCCCCTCCCCACTTTTTTCTCATTTCTTTTCTATTTAGTCCTCTAGCACTCTCATTTCATTTATAATGAAAACATTTTAACTCTTAAAGAAACACACTACTGCTTCATATTTTCTAGGAATTATACTTAAATTTTTGCCCAAGTTGTATTTTTTTCTTTTTTAAATTCTTTTTTAATTTTAAAATATTTTCCCATGTTTCCATGATTCATTTTCTTTCCCTCCTTCCTCTTGGAGTTGACAAACAATTCTACTGAAATATATATGCATATATATGTCCATATATACTGTACTATATGTACAATACATGTATTATCACTTGATACCTATTTCCATATTATTCATTTTTATACTACTTATAAAACCAAAACCCCAAATCATATACTCATATAAACAAGTGATAAATCATATGTTTTTTTTCTGTGTTTCTATTCCCAGAGTTCTTTCTCTGGATATGGATAGCATTCTTTCTCATAAGTCCCTCTGGATTGTCCTGGTTCGTTACATTGCTACTAGTAGCAAAATTGATTACATTTGGTCATTCCACAATGTTTCACTCTCTGTGTACAATGCTCTCCTGGTTCTGCTCATTTCACTTCTCATCAGTTCATGGAGGTCTTTCCAATTCATATAAAAATTGAGCAGTTCATCATCACTTATAGCATAATAGTATTCCATCACCATCATATAGTACAATTCATCCAGCCATTCCCCAATTGATGGACACTCCCTCATTTTCCAATTTTTTTGCCACCACAAAGAGTGTGGCTATGAATATTTCTGTACAACCCTTTTTTATTTTTAATTGTTTTATTAATATTCATTTTTAACATGGTTACATGATTCATGCTCCTACTTTCCCCTTCACCCCCCGCTCTCCCCCCACTCATGGCCGATGCACATTTCCACTGGTTTTAAGATGCGTCATTGATCAAGACCTATTTCCAAATAGTTGTTAGTTGCATTGGTGTGGTAGTTTCGAGTCTATATCCCCAATCATGTCCACCTCATCCCATGCATCTGTACAACCCTTTTTAATTAACTCTTTGGGGGTACAAACCTAGTAGTAGTATCATTGGATCAAAGGGCATGCATTATTTTAAAGCCCTTTGGGCATAATTCCAAATTGCTTTCCAGAATGGTTGGATCAATTCACACTTCACCAGCTATGCATTAGTGTCCCAATTTTGCCACATTCCCTCCAATATTTATTATTTTCCTTTACTGTCATATTGGCCAATCTGTTAGATGTGAGGTGGTACCTCAGATTTGTTTGATTTGCATTCCTCTAATTAGGAGGGATTTAGGACACTTTTTAATGTGATTATTGATAGTTTGATTTATTCATCTGAAAACTGCCTCTTTTCTGAAAAATGTCTCTTGACTATTTGTCAATTGGGGAATGGCTTGATTTTCAAGCTGTGTTTTTCTTTTAGCCTTTCTAGTAGATGTTTTGGAGTCATTATTTTCTGGTTTTATGTGTTAAGCATTCCTATAATCATAATAACTTTTTATGGAGGAATTCTTCTTAGTTGATCCTTTGTGCAACCTATTTCCTGAATATCATTAATGTTCAGGATAGGCTTTGCAGATTTCTGGAGGTAATTTCTAAGCTACTCCTACTGCTTTCTTGAGGTTTTGGGTATGGTATTATTCTAGGACTCCAAAGATGACTCATGCTGGGGATGTAACAGTGCCCCCTTGAAGTAGTCTTACACAGGAAAAGTCTGCTTACTAACCCTTTTGTCTAAACTCTGAATGTTCCAGATCTGAATTTGAGTCTAAGCAGTATTAGACTAAAGTCTCTCAGATAGCTGGAAAGCTCTACTGGTTCAGAGGGATAAAATTGTAAGCTTCCTTTTGGTCTGAAATTCCTACCTTGATTATTCCTCTATAGGTTTCAGTGTGGGTTAGAAGCAGACCTTGCCTCTATACCTCTCTTTCAATTTTTTCTGACTTTTTTTTAGCACCCAGATCACTAATGTTGAGTCTTTTTTTTTTTTTTTAATAATATAGGGAGAAACAGTTCTTGATACCAAGGAGTAGCTTTTTAATTGGTGAGATTGCAACCATTAACAGGGAAGATAAAAGACAGTATTCACTGATCCATTGAAGCATTCGATGAACTCTTTCCATGTAAGGAGATCCTAGAGACAGAATGATGTTTTAGGGTGAGAAAGTTACATTGGTATGTTTGGAAAGGAAATGGAGAGTAAGAAATAGAACTTTGAGAAGAAAATAACAGTGTTCTCTTAGTAATACCT
The DNA here is from genome assembly GCF_016433145.1 of Gracilinanus agilis. NCBI lineage: Eukaryota > Metazoa > Chordata > Mammalia > Didelphimorphia > Didelphidae > Gracilinanus > Gracilinanus agilis. Next base: position 307,733,839 of record NC_058130.1, on the reverse strand, counting down.
TATTTCCCTTGGATGCCAACTATTTGTTAGTAATTTTCATTATTTCCCTTTTAGTCCAAAGACCATTATCATATCTAGAGAAAAACAAAACAAAGTAAGAACTAAATATTTATGACTACTTTGTCATTTATCATTTGTCCATTCACTTCTATGGACATAATCCCTTTATTCCACTCTTCCTCAACATAGCTTCAATCAAAAAAAAAAAAAAAAAAAAGAACAGGGGCAGCTGGGTGGCTCAGTAGATTGATAGCAAGGCCTAGAGACAGGAGGTCCTAGGTTCATATCTGGTTTCAGACACTTCCTAGCTGTGTGACCCTGTCAAAGTCACTTAACTCTCATTGCCTAGTCCTTACCACTCTTCTGCCTTGGAACCATTACACAGTATTGACTCTAAGCCAGAAAGTAAGGGTTTAAAAAAAAAAAAGAACTAACAGTAACAGAATTTTACTTTTTTTGTCCGTGACTTTTCTTTCCTGCCTCAATTTATTTTAAATTTTAGCATTTGTGCCACTATTCTGATAGTATGGTACTGTGTGGTGAAAGTGAAGATAGGAAGGTAGGAAGGTAGGATGGTTGGGAGAAAGGAGAGAGGAAGATAGAGGAAGGGAAAGAAAGATAGCAGTCCCCAGCCAGAGCCCTTCCGGGATCAAATAAAAGATCTGACAGCAACTTTAGGGTTTAGAATAGCTGAGTTTTATTTTAATTAGAAAAGAGAAGGTCTAGGAAATACTAGAAGGTAGATAGAAAGGGAAAAAGGCAGCAAGAGAGAGATCAGGGTCTGAGAACCTCCAGGCTCAAGAGCAGACCCTCCAGTATAGAGAGAGCTTCGGGGGGGAGGGGTGAGAGTGAGAGAGAGAGAGAGAGAGAGAGAGAGAGAGAGAGAGAGAGAGCGCCAAACTTTCTCTTTTATACTTTCTCTGACACCTCCCACAAAGGAAGTGGGAGTTGTCAGGGGAAGTTGTAGCAGAGAGAGTCCTGGGAGTTGTAGTCTTTGAGGGCTTACAAGAATTTCAAATGACACAGTACCACATTTTGTATTCATGCTCTTTTACTTTCTTATGTGTCCATAATCCAGTTGTACCTTTTAAAAATCTTACAATAGTTGGTCAATGAATTCTTTTGAATCTACATTGGTCTCTTTACACAATTCCCTTTTTTCCTCTTTTTGATACTTCTTCCACTTTGTGGCTTTAGAACTTCCTTATGGAGTTTCTTATCCTCTTTTAGTTGACTTCCCCCAAATAAATTTAGAGTATCAGATCATTTCTGTTCTTCCTCAGAACGAAAATCAGGCAGGAAATTTATGCAGAAGGTCATAAAAAGTCATTTTAGATCTTCAAATAGAAGAATAATATAAAGAAGGAAATATCATAGGAATATTAGTGTATAGGTTATACAGAGTATTTATTGGAGTGGGGACAGCCTGGAAGTAGGGAGTATAATTCTAATTAGGATAGTATTAAAATAGTCCAGGTATGGACAGTTAAACTAGGGTGCTGCTCATAATAATATCATAGATTTAGAGTTGGTAGGTTTCTTACAGGTTACTTAAGAAAGCACCCTCATTTCATAAATGAGCCTACTGAAGTCAAGAAACTTGTCCAAAGTCATATGGGTTATAAATGTCAGAATTGGTAATTTGTCCCAAATAAATGATCTAACACTAAATTTAGTGCTATTTCCATTGTACCATAGTGACAAACTGAATATAGTGAGAAAAGAATAAGAAAAAAAATCAAAGATAACTCTCCAGGTGAAACAAGGAAAATAGTAATGTTGTTAATAAGACAGGTGGATAACAGGAGCATTTATTAAGTCCTTACTATCTTACTATGTTCCAGGTGCTGTGCTAAGCACTGAGGATTAAAATTTGAGAAAAAAAGGAAGTCAATCTTTTCCCTCAAGGAGCTTACATTCTAATAGGAGAGGATGACATATAAAAAGGGAAGTGGAGGGGAAAAGGTAGAAGGATGAGGAGAAAAAAAACCCATGCAGGGGCATGGGGACAAAATCTGAAGAATCAGAAACATAGCTGGGAGGGGAATGAAGCATGGTGTAGTGGAACCCAACCTAAAAATGGAGACCTTGGAAAGAATTCACCAGTGAATCAAAAGGACTGGAATGGAAGAGGGATTTTTCAGGGAATTGAGGGAACTTCCAGAGTGAATATGAGAAGGGAATTTGATAAGGGAATTTGAATGAGATAAAAAATAGTTAATTCAATTTTGTACAAACAGAGTTTGTGGCATTAGGAGAACATTTAAGGGAAGATTAAGTATATTCACAGCTGGAAATGTTAACCTGGCTTATAGGTGAGAGAGAAGAGATATTGCCTCATCTACAGAAGAGAAACATCTGCTTAATTGGAGTAATCTATAATAAAGTACATTAGTAACAAAATAAATTAATAACTACCATAGTTGAAATAATGAGAGGAAATCAGCTCACTGCAGTCATGTATGTAGAGTCAAGAGGAGAAAACTAAGGAGACTGCTTATATCCAAGGGGCAGGATAAAGAGCAATGAAGACAGAAGGGACACATCAAGAAGTAGGAAGATTTTAGGGTTGTAGTATTTTATCCTTGGAAGGGAGATTATCAAATTCAGTCATTTGATTTTACAGATTAGGAGACCGAGACCCAGAGAGGACTTGTCCAAGGTTACATTGTTAGTAAAATAGAGTACATTTTTACAGCTATTAGGAAGGTAGTGCAATTGATCTGTTCAAAAGTACAGCAGCTACTGCTGAAAATAATCCTGTTAGAGCAGCTGCCTCTCTCAGACCTTTCCTGTAGAATGCCTATAAAATCTAAGCTTGCAAAGGCTTAATATATCAGTGTTTTCTAAACAATCTTTTCTACCAAAAAATTGGGAGGAGAGCTAGGCAGCCAGGTAAGATCTTTGTGTGACACAGCAGAGCTTTGAAAGTGTTGATGTTGCTTATTTTGAGGCCACATGGGTGTCATTGTGTGTTTGTGCTTCCCTATGCTTACATCTGTGGGAAGACTATGAATGGACTGGCCTAGAGCCTGCTGGAAGTCTTAAATGGGAATATACACTGAAGGGCTTGGGTAGTAAAGACTCTGTATCACAAAGTCAGTGATGTCAGCAAACAATACCTTTGGAGTCCTGAGCTTCTTTCTTAAGCAACCCAATACCAGAGATCTCAGGATCCATATGCTGAAATAATCTTATTCCATATCTAGTGTATTTTCTACTAGTGTCAGGAAAAGGAGAGGAGAATTTCAGTACATAGTGATAAATCAATAGCCTCCAAGTTGAACAATGCCCACATCCACCAATGACCTTCCCACCCCCACCAACCAAAAAAAAAAGACACTAGATTTGTCTCTATCAAAAAAAGTTGTCTTTGATCTCTTAAGAGAGTAGTTTTTGTAGAATGGTTATTTATTACTGCTCACTTTAAAGAAACAGGTAATTATCAAATTTGTCTCTTCAAATCTTGTTGGTCATCTCACTTTAGTCTTATATTTCCACCTGCCAACATGTAACCTTTGATTTTAATCCAGATAGATGTGATTTAACAAAGAGTTGGGAAGAAAAGAAATGAAGCCAGAAGATAAGGACCAGATGGTCCATGAATTTAACAATGACAGAGGAGGGAAATAGTTTGGCATCAGGGGTAAAAGGGGCCAAGGGAAGGGTTCTTAGGATAGGGAACATCCTAGCACGTTTGAAAATGGAGGAAGATATTCATGTTGCTAAGAAATGGAAGATGCTAGAAAGATTAATTTTTCTTGGTAAGTAAAACTATGAGAGGTAAAGTAAAAGGAGAAGTGTTGCCTTTAGAGGAGAGCTAGCATATCTCTTCTGTTCTTAGGGAAAAAAGGATAAGGGAATAGATGTAAAAATATTGATAAGCTGAGGTGAGAAATAAGGAAGTATAAGAGCTGATTTTGAATGTCTTTGCTTTATAAAGTAGTCAGGGAAGGGAAGAGATCTTGGGGAAGTGTGAGAAAGCAGAAGTTTTCTAGTAACTTCTGTTAGGAATGCCTTAGGGCATCTATTCATAATTTAGATGGGAAAAGATTGGTAAGCTGAAGCAAGCATTGGAGTGAAGCTGGCCAGAGATAGTCTTTGATGAACTAGATCTGTACAATCCCTTGCTTTTCTCTTGGATAGTAGATATCTTACTTCGCATATGAAATCGATTTCATTCTGAACCATTGTGTATTGCTCAAACTTACTCCTGTCCTTCTCTTTATCTTCCATTTATCTCAATTCATTTTATCTTCTAGGGGGAAAACTGCCCAGGATAAGGTACTAAATGAAGGATCTCAGTTTAAGCATGAATTCTTGTGTGAGCAGCTTCCTGGCACTTACAACCTCCATGAATCTTTACATTTTTTCATATCTCAATTACTAACTGAGTGGAAGTTTTCCATCTTCTTAATGAAATCTTTAAAATTACTTCATGTCTGTTGAAATGTTCCATCTTGTAGATGAGTGGAAGAATTCTTATTCTTAGGGAGACTGAAGGAATTGTACTCTCTATAATAATGGTGAAATATTAAGTTTATTAGGTACTAGGCAGGCTTTTACCTGGCATCCCTTAATCATTTTGAGCATGATAGAATATTGAAGGTTCTCATTTTCTTTTCTCTCTGGTGAAAAATTACACTAGCGTAGACATATACAAATGAGAGAGCCAAGATAAATTTTAAAATGTAACCTTCTATAGTGTTTGGACCAAACATAGCCTATTTGACATTATTACTTTTAATATATCTGTATGATAGAAATGCATAAATCTATTTAAAAAGTTTGGTTCTTGGGAAAGACACAAAGTTGGAAATAAAGACTAATTTTCCTATGCAGAAGTGGCCAATGAGGGGCAGCACTTAGAATAGATACATAGATGTCCATCCAAATCCTCTTACTTAAGAGCTGGGGCAGGTATCTTTTAATTTTACTCTTGGCTTACTGTGGATTAAGAACCTTTTAATTGCCTGGTGAGCTAGAAATTAGGGTATATACCAAATATTCAGTTGGACAATTTTTTGCTTTTTTCCCTGGTAGCTTTTGAAAGAGGGGGAAGAAGTGCTCAGTTGGAGGGACAGTAGGTCCCTGTCTATTACCCAGCTGCTATATGTCTATGCATGCTAGAGCTCTTGTTTATTTTGGAGTTTGCATTATGCTGAAGAGGTATAGATACACAATTATGATTTGGGGAATGAGGAAGTGCCAGTGATTTAGGGGAGCAGAAAATGTCTTCCATAGGCATTGGCACCTGAGTCAAAGATGCTAAGGATTCTGAGAGGTAGGGCTGAAAAGAGGAAAGCATTCAATGGATATGGAACAGCTGCAGCAAAGACTTACTTAAGGGAAATGGAAAGTTGAGTTAGGGGGTTTAGATAGAATGGAGAGTATAAAGAGGAGTCATGTGAAAGAGTCCAGAAAGGTAGGCTGGACCTAGATTTTAAAGGACTTTAAATGCCAAGTTGAGGACTTTGCATTTTATCCAAGAGACAGTGGGGGCCACTGAAGTTTCTTTGGCAAGAGAGTAGGGTGATAAAATAATCACAGCTTTGGGAAAATGGATTGGTGAGGGGAAGTAATAGAAGCAGGAAGTCCATGTAGAAGCTTATTTCAACAGTCAAAGCAAGAATTGATAATGGTCTGAATTAAGTTAGTAGCTGTGTGAGTGGGTAAGAGGGAAGTGAAGGGAATTGATGCTAGAGATGTTAGAGAAATATAATATTGGGAGTCTTTCAATTTCTATTTGGGACACCTGCAATCTTAATTATTTTGGACTGCGACATTCCATGATTCATAGCTAGAGAACTCTCATTCCATTTCAAATTCAATATGGTTATGGATAGGTATAACCAAAAGATATCCCATATACAGAGCATGCAATCAGTGTCTGATCTGAATCACAGGAAGTGTAGACCCTTTGGCAACTTTATTCTCTGAATCTCAGAATCTCTAAATGGATATGAAACTTCTTCCAAGAAGACTGTATACTGCTTTTGGCTCTATGACATGTGGAATCTCTCCTAGATGCCAGTCTTTTCCAGCAATGGTTTTCTACAACCTGGGGCAAATTAGAGGCAATAAGGTGGCACTGAGGATAGAGATCTGGACCTGAAGCCAGTAAGACTTGCATTCAAATGACACTTTCTAGCTATGTCACCGTGGGAAAGTAATCTAACTGCTGTCTGACTCAGTTTCTTCATCTGTAAAATGGAGATAATAGTACCTAACTATTGTGGGGATAAAATGAGATAATATGTATAGAATGCTTTGCAAATGATAAAGAACTATATAAATGCCAGATATCATCATCATCATCTCTTAGCATAGTGCTTGTCACCTAGTAGGCACTTAATAAATGTTGATTGACTGAGTATGGTTCTGACACCCTGGAAGCAGGATATCATGACCCATGATATATCCTGAGAAATGAATTGTGGTAACTACTTCAAGTTCTTGATTCTGTGTCCTAAGTTAGACCTCTATTAGCTTTATTTTTGGAGAACCCAGATAGGGAAAGGGGAGGGAAATAAGTATTTATATAGTGTCTATTCTATGTTATGTACTTTGCTAAGCACTTAAAATTTCATTTGATCTTCACAACAATCCTGTGAAGTAAGGTAAGTACTGTTATTATTTTTATTTTATAGTTGAAGACACTGAGGCAAACAAAAGTTAAGTGATTTGCACAGTATTACCCAGTTACTGTCTGAGGCTGGATTTGAATTTGGGTCTTTTTGATGCAGGTCTTGAAATCTATCTAGCTGCCCAGAGATGATCAGATCATTTTACTGGAGGGACACAGGACCATAGCAGTTATAAAAAAGATTTCCCAATTTCTTCAGAAAAGGAGCCGTCTTTGACATGTGTCAGTCAGTTTTCATCACTTCTAGGGACATAATTTTTGGAGAAATAAGGTATTATTTGCTCCTCCACTTTCAGTTCTATGCCTGGGATCTTTGAGGCTTGTATTTGGTTGATGGTCTGAAAGGAGAAAAAAAAGGCAGGTTAGAGTCTTATTCACTTCCATGGCTGATCAGCTGCAAGAAAAAATAATCAAATTATTGTCATTGCTACTGAAAAATATGGGACAATGTACTGCCTATATGTCCTTTTAAATTCCCTGTTTCTTGCTAAGCTCCCTTCTCTGATTGCCACTTAGCAACCTATTGTCATATTCCTCCAAAGATTGTAAGTACCATAAATGTAGGCATTATCTCTCTTTTCTATTTGAATTACTAAGCCTAGTACAATGTTTGGCACACACTAAGTGCTTGATAAATACTTATGTTTAAAAATTTTTTTTAAACCTTTGCATTCTGTCTTAGTAATAACTCTAAGACAGAAGGACAAAGGCTAGGCACGTGGGGCCTTATAAGTGATTTGCCTAGGATCATATTGCTAGAAAATATATGAGGTCAGATTTGGAAACAGATCATCCAGATTCCAGATCTGGTGCTCTATCTACTGTGTCACCTAGCTGCTCCTAAATATTTATTGATTAATTAATTTCTGCCACAGAGATAAATTATCTTGCCTCCTTGATTGTATTAATAATCCATCCAGTTAATAGTTCTTTCATTAAGATATGACTTCTTAGTTTTTTAGAGAATCTCTACAGATAGGCATCCATTTATCTCATAGTGTGTCAATAGAGCACTTGTTTTATTAAGGTTTTTTGATGGTCTTACTAATAACTGTGATTTTTAGCACTATTTGCCCACTTTCTTCTTTTCAACCACTGTGTGAAATTAAAAAAGGAACTGTAACTTTTTTTGTTTCTTCAATTATTGTTTTGCTGTTGTTTGGAATTAGAATTATGATTTTATCAGTAAGTGGAACTCCTGATGGGGAAATTCCTTCTACTAATGTAAAATATAGTGTTAAGAGAGTTGCCTGAGGTATTTAGAGGTTAAATTACTGGGTCAGTGTCATACAACCGGTATGAGTCAGAGGTAGGACTTAAACTCAGATTTTCCTGACTGACAATAGCTCTTAGTCTGCTCCATCACAAAACCTGTAATGGTTGACCATGGCCGCCATATTTGACTTAAAGACCAACCTTCTACTGATGAACTTTTTCATAGAGCGCTAGGCTGGTTTTGCTAGAGTAAATATTATCTACTGTTGACCACATGCTTGAAATACTTAAAAGTTTAAGAGGGCTTGGGAGAGTTTGTGCTCTTTGGCTACCTTCATGCTATGGTGATGCTTTAGCCTAGGACTTTTGTTGAAAAGGTTTTATAATGAACAAGTGAAATTCTCTCATTAGTAATGTTTTGGAATTTGGGGATGTTGATTCTTTTGTTTTCAGAAATAATTTAATTTGCTGTTCTTTGTAAAGAGATTAAAACTTTTGCAGGCTAACCAAAAAAAGGAACAAAGTGAAAAAGCAAATTAATAATTTTATAATCCTCTTTTATGACATATTCATTACACCATTTTCCATCCTTCTGCCAAGGCAGCTGAACCTTGTCTTCATTGTGCCTGCAGTGTCACCAATGTCTAACTCATCAGCTAAAATTATTGGCTTCCTTGCTCATTGACTTACAAAGGCTGAGACAACTTTGACAGGCTCAGCTTATATACTCTATAAAAATTTCTATAAAGCAATGCCTATATAGTTAAAACAGTTTATCACTTTATATAAAAGAGCTCAGCTCGAACCTAAAATGAATTCTGAAAGCATTTCACTTAAGGTTGGGAAATAAAAAAGAGATTATAGATTAAAATAAACATAACTCAACCACATACATCCATAACCCTTTCCGTTTTCAGTAGAATTGTCTTGCTATTGATAGACTTTTTGAATGTGTCCTTGATTTCTTATCTTAAAATGGGGATAAGGTGGATCTGTGATTCATTGGTATAAGGAACTCCCAAGTGAGGAAGCTTCTTTTACCAAAGCATATGAATAACTTCCCTGTATCTCACATAGTCTTGGAAAATTGCCTAGAGTACTGAAATGCTGTTAAATGACTTGCCCAGGGTTACAGAGGTAATATGTGTCAGAGGTAGACTTTAACTAGGTGTTCTTGGCTTTGAGGTCAGCTCTGTTATCTACTATATAGCCTCTCATAGGCTTAGAATATAATCTGTTTTAAACTTGATTTTTGGGATTAGCCTTAATAGCAGAAATTTTATCTCCCTCTCTTTATCCAGCCCCACTAATTTATGCACATATTCACTGTGGAAACATATTAAATATCTCTTTTTCATATTTTCTGGAAATATTAATGTTTCTCTTCTAAAAACCTTTTTTAAACTTGACCCCCCTGTACCACCAATCCCTCCCAACCAAAATCTGGAAACTAGATTGAGGAAAAAAGAAAGATCTTTTAAAAAAGTATAATATGTTTGTTACCACATTGCCATCTCAGGGTTCTTGGATACTTTGCAGTGTTGGGGCATTGCTCTGCTCTAATGGCATGGGCCCCAGAGTTTCCTCTGGATGTCCCAAACTCTAGAAGTGTTCCAGGTCGAAAGGGATGCAGGAAAATTCCTTTCCTTCCTTGCATTCTTGTAGTGCTGAAGACAAGGTGACTCTGAGTGTCAGAGACCCATGATAAGGAAAGACCCTTGAGAAAAATATTCCCCTTGGATTCTCCCCTAGATTTTGTGAGGAACACAGACATACATCTCCCAGTTCTTCTTTGATAAGCATCTGGTTGTATCTAAGACATCTAATCATCGCCTGAACTATTCCAGTTACCCCTTGTATCTTTGGGACACAAAACTTCACTTCATCCCTGGTCAGGTGGTAAACATTGACCCTCTTCTGCCTACATAGTAACATCATCTCGTCTCCTTATCACTGGTCATGTAACCCCTGTTGTCTAAAGGGTATAAGAAGCCCAGAATCCATTTCTTCTAAGAGGCAGTGTCTACTCTTGCACCTGTTTCCTGGCCGTTCAACATTGCTTCCAAATGAATAAATCTCTCTTTTATTTTTAAGCTAATTGTTGGAGTTGTCATTCTTAAAAAAAAGAGTATCCATTCTGAATCCAGCTCAAAGTTCTCCCACAACACTAAGATTATTGGCACAAGCCTTCATTGGCTATGTTTTTTCCATTTGTTAAGGGGTTAGTGACTAGCACCCTGAGTTCCATTTAACCACAGCATTGGATTAGTGTTCATAAAGGGATATTTACTTCAAAGATAAAGCAAGAACCATTTTCCCCATTTTAATGGTCAGGGGACAGAGTGTCCCCTACATTTCCTTATTTGTTAGGAGAGTAGACTTGAAACATCCTATATAGGACTGGTTCTGCTAAATTCATGTCTATATGTGGCATAATTTCTGGATAAGTCTGCATCTGAAGAACCATTGGGCTGGGATCCTAAAGATTATTTCAAAAGGTCACATTCCTGCCCCTCCCAAGGCCTGCCTGGGCTTTGCCTTTTCAGTTTACCCAGTAAAAAGAAACTAATTTGAGCTAGTTTCTAGCAGCAACTGATATGTCTTTGTCCCCTTCATTAAAGTTTTGGGTAACTTGGCTCATGAAGGAAAAATTAAACCAAAGAGATCACGATGTAGGAGGATTTTCCTGCCCAGACTGCTAGAAACTGCTGGAACCTAAAGACCAGGCTTGGGTACTCAAATGATTCCTCCCTACTGCCACCTAAGGAAGTAATTAGGAGAATTCTTAGCCTATATCCTAATTTAATACCCACCAATCAGGATTGCTTACTTTACTTTTGTCAGGGGAGTTCCTAACAATTTGTTATCAGATAGACAGACCTGGATTTATACTGGTGTGGAACTCTCCATTAGTTTCCTTGGCCACTGAGAAAAATCAATGATTTCAACTTATTGATTATTTTCTGGCTAATTAATAAATTGATTTTTTAATACTGGAACTTTGTCTCTCAGAATTTTCATCTGCTAAGATATGTCTCTTTCTCTGTCCTTTTTTCTATCTGTCTCTGTTTCTCTTTCTCTTTGTCAGTTGGTCTGTTTCTCCCCAAGCTAGAATGTTTTTATTTAAAAGGACATAAAAATACAACAGCTTCTGGTAAATTTGTGCCTAAAATGCACATTATCCATTTTTTCCTTTGATACCACTTTATCCTTTTTAAGGGTTCTGTAGGAAGGGGGGGTTCTCTTAAGGTTCCAAAAATGCCTGGCTTAGCCTTGCTTCTTACAGTTCTTATTTTTAACCTTATTCTATTGGTTTATGTCAGTGATGTGGATCCTGTTGCATTTGGGGGTCATTTGCCTTCCTTTAGACTGACTAGTCCAGTATTTCTTTTTACTTACATGTTATTCCTTTACTCTGTGAATCAAACGAAAGAGCTATGGAGTTAGTGACAGTGGATATAGTTTTGAATCTCAGTTCTCCTCATTCCTTTTATGACCTCTCTATGGGACTTAGTTTCTTTAACTATTAAATGGTTTGGACTCTATGACCTCTGAGATCCCTTTCATCTCTAAATCTATGATGCTCTGACCCTTTTGAAAGAGCTGAAAGAGAAGGGAGATTAAGTTAAGAGTGTCCTGAAGCCTGTAGAATATACCTTGAGGTACTGATGTGAAAATAACGGAGTTAAAGACAGTTTTCCCCTTGTTTCAATATGCACATCCCATTTAATTATAATACCAGATACAGAGACAGGGGTTGGATAACTTGATTACATTTTATAATTTCCTTGACTTGACAAGTGTTGGCAAAGGCAATACATTAGTCTCTCCCTCTAGGGCATCAGATGTCACAATGATAATGGGGTTTTGGACCACATGTCTCCATTTAGTGACAGGCTGCTACATGCTGTACGGCCATTTCTGCTGATTGGAAACTAGTGCTTGGAAAGAATGAGAAAAGGCTGCAAGGAGGTGAAAAGTGTATGAATTAGATTCTGAGATATATGAAGACATCTAAGAAAATAATTTGAAACAATTCCAGGTCTTAGTTTCCTTCTGTAGTCTGCTTCAGCTTGGCTCTGACAGGAAGCAGATTATAAAATAAGAGTTTGGATCAATAATATACAGGGAGGAAGGAGAGGTTCCCTGAGGAAAGGGGCAGATACACGTAGACTTGATACTAACAATTCTGGCTAGGGGTAAGCACACAAAATGTACTAGGAAAAAGCAGACTGTAAAGATAAATTCAAATTGAATTCTAATGGCAAATGCAGTTGATTCCAGGTAGGGGAAGACCTTAGGGGTGAACTCTCAGCCTTCAGAACAAAAAGTTCACATAAAAGCACTGTCCAATTGTGAAGGGTGGGAGGTAGAGAGGACAGAAGACAGAAACTCAAATACCATAATGCTACAGCTGTGGAGGCTCTGGAAAGTAGTGATTGGGGGGAATCAAGATAGTGCCAGATTTGGGAGAAGTTCATTTAAGAATAGGTAGTGTTCGTATAGGACTTTTAGGCTTGCTACAGGCGTTACAGATATTATCTAATTTTATCCTCTTAACAACCTTGGGATTTATTTTTGTTTTTAATATTTTATTCTTTAGAAAAATTTTCCATGGTTACATGATTCATGCTTTTAACTCTCCCTTTCACCCCCCCTCCCCACCCCCAATAGCTGAAGCGCATTTCCACTCAACCCTGGGATTTAGATGACATTATCATTCCAGTTTTATAGATGACAAAACTGAGGCAGACACAAGTTAAATGATTTGTCCAAGGTCACACAGTAAGTGTGACTTCAGCTATATTAGCTGCTGTTAGAATTCAAGTTGGATGTGGGGGACAGGAATTTGATTATAGCTATCTGCCTTTTTAATTTAATTATTATTGCAAACTGGGTGTTAAGCATAGTTGTTTTTACCTGCTTAATGGGGATAACTACTATGAACCATTCCCTTAAAAAAATACTGCTCTTGCAGAAAGCAATAGTCACATAGACCTGGTTATGGCTCAAAATATATGAGCCAAACAAGGTTGAGAGAAGTTCTAGAACTCTAAAAGTTTTCTAAATCACTTAAACAACATTAGTTCATATTAGAAGTTTTTTTACCTCAAGGTTTGTTGGGAAAGAGTTTTGTTGTAATGAGACAGGCAGGCAGATTATTTTCTACTTATGCTTTAGTTGAATATCTATTAAATAAAAAAAACTTCCTTTGAGTTGAAAAGAATGATGCAAGTGAGTTTCTATGCTAATTAGGAGATTGGAAGGACTTAAATATGAGAAAAGATTTTTAAATTTCTTATTCTTTCTGTGAAGCCAGAGATTGAGAGAGGCATTTGATTATCCTGAATTCAGAACTTTCTGTGTTTGTGAAAAGGCTTTGCTATCACATATGCAGGAGACAAATTGTGAATATGTTTAGGTAGGAGTGAGGCAATGTTCCTTCTTCTGACCTTAGCTTTTATGTTAGCTTAGGTTCATTTATATAGAACTTGGAAAGGATGAAAAACCCCCCCAAAATGACAAAAAATTCAGAAAATGTTTCTCTTTCTTCCCCCTACAGGAAGATTTTCCCTCTCTTCCAGTACAATAATCAGATATGTCAAAGTTTCTGCCTTTTTTTCTAAAAGAAATATAACCAGAAAAAGTCTATAAGCTTTAAAATAAAGAGTGCAAAATCAGGCAGAGGGTACCCCTTCTATGGAGGAAGAGAAGACATTGTAACTGAAACCAGAAGCTGGAAGCAGAGATAAGTGCCAAAGTCTCATGCCCAGTGGTGCTATGGCTAGCAGAGAGCACCAGAGACCATGGAACCAGAGGAGCAACCCTGAGCAGTTGCTCTGTGAGATTAGAAAGGAGCAACATCTGGCCACAGATTTGCAAACTGTGTGTGACTAGCAAGGAGCAAACCTGTGAGAAAAATGCGATTCAATCACCAAGAGATATCAAAGGTCTTGTAGCTTCAAGGTATGTGAAATTGGCCTTGCCATCTGTGCCATAGTCATAGAATCCTTCTGCATGTGCATACATGTGTCCTAGAAATGTGTTTCCAACATGTGTGATTCTACATGTGTTGATTACATTCCATAGGGTGTATATTTGAAAGAAAGTATACTCCAGGTCTACAGGGAAAATGCTTATTTGCTACTATTTTTATGTTGCTATTTCATTAAATGCCCTCCTGTGAAGTAGTTGTATCCTTTGACTGACTAGAAAAGTAAACACATAGGTGGGGGCTCAGAAGCTATGGTTCTGAGTGACTAACCCTCAGACCACCTAGAACCTGGGAAGCCTTGTCTGTTGTATCCAATCTGTGAGCTGAGAGGCTGGCCCTAGATACTGCAGTATATGTTATTTTGTTCTGTTTTCCAAGGGTTTAATTTGTGAAAGTGCAAGCTCTTCAACCAGCTAATAGGTTCCTTGAAAAATGAAATCTTTGACATATTCTTCTGTATCTCTCATGGTGCTAGTATAAAGTAGTTGCTTAATAAATTCTTATTGAAGGATTATAATCGAATTGTAGAAAGCCATGAAAAGGATGGATAGGCTGAACATAAAACTTTTAAAACTACTTTCTAGAATGCTAAATCTTAGGGACATCTCTAAAAGTTTGAAAGATGTGCTTTTAGGATAAAGAAAGGCAAGTATAGCATAGTACTTTGTTCAGTGGATAATATACTAATACTCCGTGCTTTGCATGTACTAAATGTCTAATAAATGCATTTTGATTGGTTGATTCATTATAAGTTGAAAATAGAAATACTGTACTTCCAATAAAGGATTAAATAAGTTCTATGGATGACAAACTCAAACTAGATTTTTTTTAAACTCATCTTCTGTCTTAAAATCAATGCCTAAGTATTGGTTCTAAGGCAGAAAAGAGGGAAGGAATAGACTAGTGATGATGAACCTTCTAGAGATTGAGTGCCATACTCTGACCCCCTAGAGACCAAGTGTCATGCCCCACCCCCCTTACCCCAGACAGAGGAGGGAGGAAGCAATCCCATTGGGCTGCTAGACAGAGAGGCACTAGTGCTCTGCTCCCTTCAAGCTCTGCCACCTGTGAGCCACCCACCTTACCCACTGTGAGCTCCCATTGGGCTGCTAGGCACAGAGATGAATGATATGAAAAAAATGTCATCAGCACAGTGGAGAGGGGAAGGGGATCAGCTCCACCCAAACCCTTCTGCCTTTCTAGTAATGAACTCTAGGGTGAGTGGGTTGGGGAGAGGGAAGCTGCATGCCGACAAAGAGCTCTCTGTGTGCCATCTTTGGCATCCATGCCATAGGTTCACCATTACTGGGTAATACAATTGGGGTTAAGTGACTTGCCTATCTTCATAACAGCTAGGAAGTATCTTCAATCACATTTGAATTCAGGATCTCCTATCTCCATGCCTGCCTTTCTATCCACCAAGTCATCTAGCTACTCCTCATAATAGATTTCTAAAAAAGGCTATGAAAACTTGGAATCCAGTACTTTAATAAAAAGAAATTGGTATGGAAGGTAAGGCTACCATCTATAATTGTTAGAGTCAGAATTTGTTTTATTGTATTGAATTGATGTAGTGAAATGCTACAGGATCTTAATTAAGTGCCAATTTTGGCATCCATTTTTCCTTGTTATTTTTGGGGCACAGCTGAAATGAATCCTACTTTCAGAATATGTGAAAAGGTCTGAGTTCCTAGTAGATATGGAATTATTGATATTTTTTTCTATCACATGGGCATGGGGAATATTGCAGATCATGAGAAATTTTATTGAGATAGTAAGGACTAGGCAACTTGTTAGGCTTTCTGATGCAAATCTGCTTTACTTATTTACTGGGAAATGTTTTCTGGTCATATATATTTCTGTTAAATGTCTATTTATCTTAGAAATGAAACCGTTATTGGAAATATTTAATACAAAGATTTTTCCTAATTGATCATTTACCTTGATATCCTAGATATAAAAAATTTGTTCAAAAGATAACCAATTTTATTGCTTGGAATTTTTTCTATCCACTGTTTGGTTAAAGCTTTGTCTCTTACTCATAGTTGTGAAAGTCATGTGATGGGATTATCTTCCAATTATTTTTATTGTTTGATTTAAAAAATTCAGTGTCCATTTTGAATTATGGAATATAGTATAAGCTATTGACCTAAGCCCAATTTCTGAAAGACTGCTTTCATTTGTTGCTAGCAATTCTTATTAAATAGAGAATTCTTTTCTAGGTAATTTCTGCTTTCATGTTTATTCAATATTAGGTTATTGAGTTCAGCCATTAATGATTTTTCCTTGTATAGTCTGTTCCTATTAACCTCATTTTCTATTTTTTAAACCAGTACCAAAGGGCTTAATGAACACTGCTTTATAATAGTGTGAAGTTTGGGACTCTAATTTGTCCTGCATTCCAACCCCTTTTCATTATTTTGCTTGATGTTCTAGGTCTTTTTCTGGTTCTAACACTTAAGAGACAGTAACATTGTCTTCCCCCAGTTACTTTAAAAAATACTTTTTGTTATTATTTTGTCTAGATATATAAAGTATCCCATTGTTGGTTTTATTCATTCAAATATGCTACTAACCGAATAAATGAATTTTAATTTATCACAAATTCATCATTAGAATAGAGTTAATGTAGCTCTTCAACTTGATAATGGAAGTTTAAGAAGAGAGCTTTTATAGCAAAACAATAATAAAATAATTATACCTTACACTTATGTAGTCTTCTAAGTTTATAAAGACATTTCATAATTTTATTATTTTATGATACATTCTTATGTGATATAGTCATCACTTTGCTGATTTTTTTGGCTTGGCTTATAATTTATTTGATATTAAGTAATAAAATTGCTTCTACATTGTAGATTAAGACTTATGCTGATATTCGTAGTTCTACAGAGTTATCTGGGGGCATAAACAAATTAAGGGACTTGTACAGATTTAAACAGTCAAGAGATTCCAGATGTGGGATGTCCTTCCTCTGAGACCAGTTATTCTATTATATAATCTATTATTTCACACTGATTTTAGGGTATATGAATTGTATCTTAAAATTATATGATGCTTTGCAGTTTGGAAATGAGCTAATATATATATAAAGTGCTTAGCACAGGACTTGGCTACTATATGCTAGTTATAATAATAATAACAATAATTATTATTATTTTTAGAAAGAACTTTTCTCATAATAACCATATGAATTAAGCAGTACATATATTATCTCCATTTTACAGATGATGAAACTGTGGCATCATGAGAGCAATTAAATGTAGGCTTTTATATCTTTCCTATGTGCATTGCCTTTCTGTATTCTCTATGATATTGACTCTGGGAAAAAAATGTACAAAGGAATCTATGTGAACTGTGTTGTTTTGAAAAGAGGGACAAATTCACAATTTTTAGGTGCGGCACCATCCTTCCCTCTTTTTTCTGATATTGCTAACATATATGTAAGTATATATGTATATATATGTTTATATATATGCATGTACTTAAATATATATATATTTATATTTGATAATTTATATATATATATGTATATACACATATATATTTATTTTTCTAAAACCTTTACCTCTTAGTATCATTTCTAAGACAGAAGACTGACTGGCTATTCAATTGGGGTTAAGTGTCTGAGGCCCAGTTTCAAACCAGGTTCTCTCAACTCCAGATTTGATGCTCAAGCCACTGTGCGATCTCACTGTCCCCTAACCCCCCTTTTAAACCCTTAGCTCCTGTCTTAGTATCAATTTTAAGGAAGATGTATATTTTTAAAGAATTGAATGAAGTGATAACTTCATTAGTGAGCAGCACAGTTTGAAATGGACAATAATAGTAAATATTTACATAGCATCTTAATGTTTGCAAAGTGTGCACATATTTAATGTTTTAAACATTTAAATTCTTTCAGGAGAATTAAGCTAGGAGAATCTACTGAATGGTAGTTTTGGGGGGAAATCAAAGGTTTCTCCATTCACTGAAAAAAAAGGAAAAATTTATCAGAACATTACTTTGATCATAAAAAAGGTTTTATTCAGACATTTCAGAGTTCCTAGATTTTATATTCCCATTTTCCCACCTTTAGTCTTCTATCTGAAAGATTTACTAGTAGGCTAGGATTAAGACATGCAAATATGATTAGGGATAAGGTTAATAAAATGCAAATCCATACTTTAAAAATGACCTATGCTGGCAGGTAAATGTCAAAGTGATGCCAAGATATTTAAATGTAAAGTATTAGGCCATTTTCAGAAATCACCTGATGTTCGACTTGGTTGCTCTCATACCTCGACAAAGGGGATTTTGCAAAACAAAGTTTTAAAAATGAATTTATGCATTAAATATCTTTGCAAATAACTTGCTAACTAAACATGATATAGGTTCTTAAATCCTTGTACTCATAAATGATACACAAAGCTTTTCTCTCAATGCTAGTAGCAGTTGGCGCAGTGGAAAGAGTGCTGCATTCAGAGTCAGGAAGACCTGAGTTCAAATCTGCGTTCAGATATTTACTAGTTGTGTGACCCTAGGTAAGTCACTTAACTTCTGTTTACCTTAGTTTCCTCAATTGTAAAATGGGGATAATAACAGTCCTGTCTTACAGGGTTGTCATGAAGCTCAAATGAGATATTTGTAAAATGCTTAGCAAAGTGCCTGACATATAGTAAAGACTTATTCCTTTCAAACTGTTTGATTAGAATTCACCTTCTACCAGAATTTGATCCTTCTGAAGTCTAGTTTGCAAGAGTCATATGAAATAAATGAAAACTCTTTTTGTATTTACTTTGTACTTATGAATCATTTGTTTCATGTTCTCATATAATTGCTTAGACTATTGAATTTTCAGTTTTGTATGTCTGGTATCCCCAATTGGGCACATCCTGAAGGCAGGAATTATGAATATTCTCAAATTTACCATTCTCAAGATGTGCCCTTTATTCTCTCTACTCTGTTCCTTTGCTTGAGCTATCCTCTCTAGCTGGAGAGAATCCTTTTCATCCTTCAACTAAGTTCAACTAAAATGTCACTTGCTTTAGAAAAATCTTCATTTATCTGAGTCCCAATGACCCTTCATTCCTCAGAACTTCTAAAGCAATTTCTATTATTTTTCTTTTATAAATCATCTCCCCTAGTAAGTTGTAAGCTCATTTGAGACTGGGCCTTGCTCTTTTTAAAAAGCTACAGCACTCTGAATAATACTTTGTACATAGTAGGCCCTCAATGAACATTTGCTGAATGCATGACTGAATTAATGAACCTTCTTGATGAGAAGGTAAACTCTTTGAGAGTAGGGTCTTTCTTTTTTTTTTTTTTTGTATCCTTAGTGTACATTGCACGATACATATAGAGAGCTTGATAAATAAATGCTTGTGGATTTTTTATTGATTCTCATCACTTAGGGCAGTTATGGGTCTTCATTTGGTACTTAATGAATGAAAATGTTCACAGTATTGGGTAGGTACTGAGAGCTCCAGAGGAAGTGTCATGTTTTTTTCATTGTAAACATTTTGCCCCATGCAGTTTTCAGTGAAAGCCTCATGAAAACTGAAGTATGTTTAACAAACAACAAATAACATTTTTATTATAAATTTCTTTGTGCTGAAAAGTTTTATTTGCATCTTGTAGCAAAGTGGCACAATTAGACTTCAGATTAATAAGAGCTGTAAGTAAAAGTTAACAAAGCCATAAATAACTGAGTGGAGCCAGAGCTCAATAAATCTATGTCAGATAGTGTCCTTTATGTCTCCACATTCTCAGCTGTTGGGTTATTTTATTTATTTGAGTTGCTTTGAAATTTTGAAGTAGCATGTTGATTTTTCCAAGAAAATATTCTTTTATAGTTCTGAGTTATTTTCAGGAAGATGTTACCAAATTTCATTTATCTTTCCTTTAGGGAATCAAATAAAAACAATTATCTGAAATGTGTTACAAAACTTGAATTGATTCTGACTCAGTTGAGTTTGATTAAATGAAAAGCATAAAATATACCATTTTTATTATGGATAATATTTTTTGCCCCAAATTTGGCTATTATGAAATTCGTGGACTATTTTCAGTGTAATTTTTCATTTACATACTTATAAATGTGCAAAGCAAGGCATCAAGTATTTATGATTTATTATTTGCTAGGCACCAGCTGGAGATAACAAATAAAAGCAAAAAGGAAGATGGTTATTGCCCTGAAAGAGCTCACAATCTAATTGGTAAAGAAGACATACAGAAGGACACAGGAAAGCAGTTTGAAAATGTTTCTGGTATGGGAACTTGACCATCAGAAGTATTACTGGAAGGGGAATGAGAGTTGGCTGGTTAGGGTTCCTCCTCAAAATGGAGACTCTAGAAAGAATTCATAATTATAATTGTTGTTCTTCATTCTTTGTATTTGTAGAGGACCAAGGATATTATGAAGTGATGTCTTGACTTGTTTGTGAATTAGATTTAAGTAAGGCATAGTTGAACAGTCATCATCCTCACTCTCTTTCCAGAGCCATCCAAATCCAGTGGCAGAACCAGTGCTGATGGCTCAGGATGCAGTGGATGATCTTGACACCTTCAGCTTTTGACCAAGCTCTAAGAACTTCAATGTGTCTGCTTCAGCTACCTTCATGAATGATGAAACAAATTGTTCTCCTCCTAATCCTCTGGGGCATGTCTCTAGTTGCTTGGGGGTAAAAATGTCCCTCTAAATCACTGATGGGTTTGAGATCTATTGGTTACCCTCAACATGGTTTAGCCCATATGCCAGATATTTTTACCATTTTACTGGCATATGACCACTGTGTATGCTATAGCTTTTTGGAGCCACAGGTGAGAGTCGTGTCAAAGGTAGACACCAATGCTGGATGAGCAGCCCCAATAAAGACTCAGTAAGTCCTCATACAAGAGGAGATTACGGATATTTCAAGTTGAGGCTAAGGATAGTGCTGAAGTTTCAAAAGTCAGAAGTGCAGCTAGGGAAAAATGAATGTGTATGTTATGATAATGAGCATTAAAGTTGAGGAGGATTATAATGTCCATCAGGTTTCTCTTTTCTGATGCTTTATTGAGTTTGCATTAAACCAAAAGTTATGAGTATAATCTAAATTATTTTGAGTCTTCAGTTAGGAAAGTTACTAATATTTAGGCAGGTATTTGAGGCTCTGTCTTAATTTATATCTTTAATAATCCCTAACTAACCTCTGGACTCTTTTGGATTTAGGTAAAATTAAGGTTCCTGGATATGTTTAGTGGTAAAAGAAAAATAGCTGAGCATATTACAGTGTTTGTTTATTAACAGGCAGTAGGAGAGGAAGTCAGGAAAGATCACATTTTTTCTTTTTTTTTTAAACCCTTAACTTTCTATGTATTGGCTTATAGGTGGAAGAGTGGTAAGGGTGGGCAATGGGGGTCAAGTGACTTGCCCAGGGTCACACAGCTGGGAAGTGTCTGCGGCTGGATTTGAACCTAGGACCTCCTGTCTCTAGGCCTGACTCTCAATCCACTGAGCTACCCAGCTGCCCTGAGATCACATTTTTTATGGAACTTTCTGTTTCCTCAAGAAGGCAAGTACACTGGTAGTATTAGCTCAAGAATTCTCCTTTGACATGCTTGTAGGACTGTTGGCCCTCTTATATCTCTCCTTTCTTTGATATAGCTTGATCTTCCTTCCTCTTTCTCTTATTTTCAATTGACACTGTGTGCCTGATTCTTTCTGGCTCCCAAGCTACTGCCAAGTCTTCAAAAATCTCTTCTCTTTCTGAACTAGTTTCTATTCAAAAAAACAGAAGCAAACTCATTTGAGCATGACCAAGTCCCTATCCAATTGGATCAGACTTCCTGTATCACCTAATTGAAATGTCTTTGATTGATTTAGAGAGTTTTGTAGATCTTGTTCACACCTAGCTCTGATTGATTGATTGATTCAATCAGGAAGTGTCTCTGTCTAACAAAGCTAATTTCAATGGTGTAGAATGGGACAATTATCAATGTATGTCTACTCTTTCTTTCTCTTATAAATGTGCTCACGTGTGTGTGCATGCACACACACAGATTTAGATGTAATTTTATATAAATGTATGTGAAATAAACTGATAGGTCCAGTAAAAAATGTGTATATATGTAATTCTCCTCGCCTAGGCCTATTAAAAAAATTTTTTTTTGGCACAAAGAATTCCTTAAATCCTTCTACAGTACAAATTGACTTCTGCAGTTTAAAGGCTTAGAGTGTCTAGGACTTGGGAAATTAAGTAATTTTCCCAGTCACGCTGCTGATATTATTAGAGATAGTATTTTAACCTAATTAATTTCTGACTAATTCTTACTCTCCCTCTCCCATTCTCCTTTCCTTCCCCCCCCACTCTTTCTATACCCTTCTCCTTGTCCTACTTCTGCCTTGTCTCTTATTTTTCCCTTTCCATCTCTCCTAGCCCTACCTTTTTTCCTCCCTCCCTCCACTTTCTCTCTCTGATTTTTAGGTTTATATGTTTATATTCCTTTACAAAAAGGTCCATTTTAAGGTCAGTCTATATTTTAGGGCAACCTATATTAAGACTAATAAGAAATTTAAGGTTGGGATGATAGTTAAAATATCTTTATTGAGGATAGATGAAGAGGATGGGATTAAAGCTTGGCAGGACTATGGGCCAGACCGAAAGACCCTCCAGGCTTTGAGATACAGGTACATGTAAATGAGAAAATCCTGCAAACTTCTTCCCTGGAAGTTTGTATGCATGAATAGGTAGCTATTTGCTTTCTTTCTTTTTAAAAATTAAAAATATTTTTAATTAAATATTTCCAAATTACATGTGAAAAAAACCTTTAATAATCATTTTGTTAAACAATTTGAATTCCAAAGGGCAAACATAAGATAGCAGAGTAGAGGCATGGAAAGCTCAAAACTCCTTGAGAATCCTTTCCAGCTAACTTAAAATAATGCTTTAAAATGAATATTGGAGTGATAGAACCAACAAGGGGATGGAATGAAGCAATTTTCTCATGGAAGACAACTTGGAAGGTAGGCAGAGATGGTCTGTTTCACTGGAGTGAGAGGGGAGTTCAGCCAACAACCAAGCCTCACCAAGGAGTACCAGCACAAGCCAATGACAACCTCCCTCTCTCTAGATCCTTGAGATTCTTAAACTGGGTCCAAGCTAACATTGATACCACGAGATCCTGTTTTAACCAACAGCAGAGCCAACTTTCTTATGCAACCCTTGAAGTTCTAAGCCCCAGCACAAACGCATGGTGAAGCCCTAAGTTTCAGTGCAAAGCAGTCTTCAGTGTGCTTGGCCTGTGCAAGCCCAAGGAGAGGTTTTGAGTCTTAGTACAAGGTAGTTCGCAATGTCCTGGGCCCTGTAAGCTATCAGCAGGTCCTGAGACTAAATCAGCAGTGGGAGGAAGCTTCCAGAGCTCTTAGCCCATAGGGTATCATATCACCTTGGAAGAACTAAAACTTGCAGAAACCCAGAACTAGAATTCAGGGCAGCAGCAAGGAAAAAAAAATCACCTTTAAGATAAAGATAAAAGTCAAGGAAAAGGTTAGTAAAATGAGCAAATATTTTTTTTAAATAATCTAATGATAGAAAATTATTGTTGAGACAAGGAAGAATGAAGAAAGGTAATTTTATAAACATATACAATGGAATGTGATGGAACAGAGTATACAGGGCAGAGGGCAGTTGGAATCTTGGTAGCAGGGCTTCTGGGAGTTCAAAAGACTCTCAGGGGGAACTGGTCTGGGACTCTGAGGAGAGAACCATGTCTGAGACCCTACTCCAGTGCAGAGAGCCTACTCTGCATTAACAGGAATCTGAATGGCTCTGAAGGCATCAGTGATAAGAAGGAAGCAGAAACTGGGAACTGTCAGTCCAACACGTTAGCTCATGACTGTTCCACCAGCCCCTGAGCCTGTGTTTTATTTTATATTCTTCTTCAAAAGCAGTTTTTTTTCCTACAAAGTACATTTGAAATCAAAACTGTATAGGAACTCAAGGTTATAAGAATTACATAACAGTTGGCATATAACACAAATTTTTTCTCATGTAGATTATACTTAGTCCAGACAGTGTCCAAGGCCACCAAGGCCTTACTTTATCCAAGTCTTATTTTATTAAAAGCCTTCCTATACTTCAAAAGGTATGTTAAAGAATGAGCCTCTAAGATTGTGGGGTAAGTTCAGCGTGGGAAAGTACTAGTGAGAGTGGAATTTGCTTGGATCTGCCATGCTGTGTCCTTGAGACATCTGAAACAGAGAGAAAAAGATAGGATCATCTTCTGCTATTTTCTGTTGAGAGAAAGAACAATTAACTCATTAAATGCTGGTTTACTATAGAGTAATTAGGGGATTTCTATAGGACTTGAGGGTATCCTAAAAATCTAGATTATAATACTTTCAATAATAAAAAGTGTTGATCAGAAGGGAGTCACATAGAGGGGTCCGATTGGGTAATCCATCCATCCTGTGGCCCGATTTTCAGGCCACAAGAATCAAAACAGGACCTTGCCATCTGCATTGATCTTTATGGGACCCTGATAAAGACCCTATTTCTCTGAGAGGATTTTGGCACTCCAGGACTGAAAATAAACCCATTCCTGTGAAATTCCTACCTTATCCTGAAATCTACTGAAACCCTGCAATTGTTCCTGTTTCACTGATAAAGCAAGACCTCTGTGGACTGATCAAATTGCTCAGTTTGCCATAAGGGTTTACCCTGAGGCTAGGCTGGATCAGTCTTGAAGATTGACCTCTCATCTAGGCCAGCTATTAACTAGAGATTTACCCCTTTTTGGATTTAGCCTAGGATTAGTCAGCATAGAAAAGAATATCAGACAGAGAGGATTTCCAAGCTGGCCTTGGCTTTAGTCAAGGCTGAAGGACTTGCCATTGATCTGTGTCATTAGTTAGGGAAACCTAATAACCCTCTTTCCTGACCTCATCTTTGTTATCTTTCATTTAAATAAATAATCATAAACTATAGGAAAGCAGTCAGATCTGCTATATAGTGGAAGAAGGGAAAATATTGTTGGGTTGGTTCTTATCCTGGAGAGAGTCTTAATAGACTAGGTTGAGCAAATCCTCCCAGTGACCCATCTTGATCTCTCTTTCAGGTCAGCTTTCTGTTTCAGGGGAGAACACCTTTGAGAGGCTAGTTTAAGCAAAATCCCTAGCCAACCATTTATACCATCTCCTAAGATGTTTATCCCTGTTACAATTTGCTGTGATTATCCCTTTCACTAGAATATACTGGCTTTGGTCAAAGAGATCTTTGCTCTCTGCCTAAGAGGGAGTTACCCTGTCAGATCAGGTTATGCAAAATCCTGACTATCTATCTATAATTCTATATCAATAATACAAGGTCTCCCTCTCACTTAACAAGAACAAGGCATAATATCAGAAAAAGGACAATGAGATCAAAGCAGCTACATGCAAAACATCAAAGAAATATGGTCATTGGTTTCAGATACTGGAAAAGCTCAAAATAGATTTCCAAAATTAAATAACAGAGGAACAGGAAAAATGGGGAAAAGAAAAGAAAGCAATACCAGAGTCAACGCCTTGGAAAAAAGATGCAAAAAATACTGAAGAAAATAACATTTTAAAAACCAGAATTGGCCAAATGGAAAAAGAGGTACAAAACTCCAAAGAAGAAAAGAATTTTTTAAAAAGTAGAGTCATCCAAATGGAAAGGGAGATTCAAAAAGTCATTGAAGAAAACTATTTCTTAAAAAACGGAATTGGGCAAGTAGAAGCTAATGACTTCAGGAGTCATCAAGAAACAATAAAACAAAATCAAGAGGATGAAAAAATAGAATGAAGCATGAAATATCTCATTAAAAAAACAATTGCCCTGGAAAATAGATTGAAGAGACACAATTTAAGAATTATTGGACTATCTGAAAGCCATGTTAAAAAAACAAACCTACACATCATATTACAAGAAATTATCAAAGAAAACTGTGGTAATATTCTTGAACAAGAGGGCAAAAAAAATTGAAAGAATGCATTGATCATTTCCTGAAATAAATCTTGAAAAGACAATTCCAAGGAATATTATAGCAAAATCCCAAAGCTCCCAGGTCAACACACTAAGAGGTTTCCAATATGCACAAGTAATGTCTGCCATAAAATTTTTTTAATAGGCACAATAAAGAATAGCAAGTAGACATTTTACTTTTGCACTGACAGCATTAGACCTTTGTGGTTATGATAAAAATTTTTTTTAGAAACTTGTTAAATTGAATGGTGCCCAGTTTAAGGTAAAATACTTGAAGCAGCCAGAAAGAAGCAATTAAAATATCATGGAGCCACAGCCAGGATTACCCCAAACTTAGCAGCTTCTACATTAAAAAATCAGAAGGCAAAGGAACTAGGTTTATTGACTACCTGAGAATCACCAACTAGCAAAACTGAGTGTAGTCTTTCAGGGGGAAAATTAGTCATTTACTAAAAACAAACATTTCCAAGCATTCCTGATGAAAAGCCCAGAGCTGAACAGAAAATTTGATGTTCAAATACAAGAATCAAAAGCATAAAGAGGTAAACAAGAAAGAGAAAATTTAAGGCATTCAATAAGATCAAACTATTTACATTCTTATAAGGGAAGATAATACTTGTAACTTTTAAAAATTTTATGAGTATTGGAAGCAATGCAATAACCCAGGACAATTCAGAGGATCTTGTGAGAAGGAATGCTGTCCACATCCAGAGAAAGAACTGTGGAAACAGAAATGCATTAGAAAAATATGTGATCAATTACGTAATGTGATGAGTATATGATTGGGGTTTTGATGTTAAAGGATCACACTACTGCAGATATGAATAACAAAGAAATAGGTTTTGAACAATGATACATGTATAACTCAGTGGAATTGCTTGTTGGATTCAGGAGGGGGAAGGGAAGAGCAGAGGGAGGGATCATGAATCTTGTAATCATGGAAAAATATTCTAAATAAAAAAGGGAAAACTTTTATGAATATTAGGGCATTTAAAAGCAATTTAAAAGCAATTTACATAGACAGAATACAGGAGTAAGTTGACTAGGATGACATGATATGAAAAAAAATCAAGGGGATTGCCAAAAAGCAAAGGGAAGGCAAGATAAAATGGGATAAATTAATGGATCATATCAATAATAAATGTAACAGAAATCACATTATTATTACAACACATGCAAAAAAACCCTTTGACAAAATACCACATCGATTCCTATTAAAAACACTAGAAGCAGGGGGCAGCTGGGTAGCTCAGTGGATTGAGAGCCAGGCCTAGAGACGGGAGGTCCAAGGTTCAAATCCGGCCTCAGACACTTCCCAGCTGTGTGACCCTGGGCAGGTCACTTGACCCCCATTGCCTACCCTTACCACTCTTCCACCTATAAGTCAATACACAGAAGTTAAGGGTTTAAAATAAAAAAAAAAACACTAAGAAGCAAAGGAATAAATGGACTTTTCCTTAAAATGATAAGTATCTAAAACTTTCAGCAAGTATTATCTGTAATGGGGATAAACTAGAAGTTTTCCCCAACAGATTAGGGATGAAACAAGGATGCCCATTATCACCATTATTATTTACTATTGAACAGTTCACTCTGAATCCCCTTCAGGGGAAAGGGAATCAATTTATGCTTTTCAAAACATAGTCCCTCTTTAACATGAGGAAGACAACCAATTTTCTTCAGAGATATGAGAGCGGCATTCTCAGCATGTATCTTCCTTTGGTGGATAGAGATACCAGAATGTGTTTTCTTCTAGAGTTGTTTCAATCTTGCAAAATTCCTTTAAATCCTGTAACTTTAAAGCGAATATAAATTCTGTAATATGTAGTTACATGTGACACACTAAGAGGTTTCCAATATGCTCAACTAATGTCAGCCATAAAATTTCTTTAATAAGCACAGTAAAGAATAGCAAGTAGACGTTTCACTTTTGTACTAACAGCATTAGACCTCTGTGGTTATGCTAAAATTTTTTTAGAAATTTGTTAAACTGAATGGTGCCAGTTTAAGGTAAAATATTTGATGATACTTAGCAATAAGTAACATAATTTGATCCATATAGTTCACAAGACCAGACTTGGAATCTTGATTCAGAAATTTACAAGCCTCTGGACTTAGTATTACTTGCATAACCTACCCCACAGTATTGTTGTGAAGAAAATGTTTTTCACACCATAGAATGCTCCATAAATGTGATTAAATAGCAATAAGAAATATATATACTTCTTGAGTAGAAAGTAAATAAAGTGGGCTTTCGCACAATTTTTTATATAAGTATCTCTTATTTTATAGAATGTTACAGAAAAATAAATTGTTAATAAGATTTTTTCCATTTTTTTATCACATAACTAGGGGTATGTTCCTTCTCTTCCTCACCTGTTGCAAATCCCCAGTAAACTGTATTTAATACTTTTGATACAGAGGAATCTAAACTCAGGTTCATGGTAGTTGCATATTTTAGTGACAGAATACCCTTCACAATATTCAGAAGCATTTTACTGACTCTTCTGCTACCTTTTGGTAAAATCTATTTCCTTATTTGTTTACAGTAGTCAAGGACCAATGAATTCATGAGTATGGGAACTTCTTCACTTCCTATACCTGGGAGCTATCTTTCTAGAATTTATAATCTTGGAGAGATGCCTGAAGCTGACTTGGTCCACTAAAATTTTATTATTTAATTTCACCTAGGCCCTCTATTTTTTACAGAGACTATTCCAAACCTTCTCTCTTTAAGTCTCCTATATCAATGACAGCCTTCTACATTATTCTCCAACCTTTCTGGAGAGAAACTTGCCTCATACTTTACTAAGAAAATAGAGGCCACTAATGATGGGCTCTCACTCCACTTACTTTATCTCCTCAAGTTCCTTGATATTATATTTCATTCTCTCCTCCTTTATGTTAGTCACTGATGAAAAGATGGTTTTTCTTCTTGTCAAGGATAAACCCTCTACTGGTCTCCTTGAGCCCTTCTGCTCCAGCATTCTTTGGTAGGTTAAAAACATGTCCCTGTCTCCCCAATCCTTTAAAAAACCTGAACTTTCCCCCCATCAGACCCTTAAGCTATCAATTTACATCTCTTTTTATGTTATGTTATGACCCTCAGTCATTTCAGTTGTGTCTGATTCTTTGTGACTCCATTTAGGATTTTCTTGGCAAAGATAGTGGAATGGTTTGTCATTCCCTTTTCCATCTCATTTTAAGGATGAAGAACTGAGACAGAGTTGAGTGCCTTGCCCAGGGTCACAGAGTTAGGAAGTGTCTGAGACCAGATTTGAACTCAGGAAGATGAGTATTCCTAACTTCAGACCCTGCTTTTTATCCATCTAGTTGCTTTTTATAGCCAGAATCATACTAAGTACTCTCCTTTAATTTCCCAACATCTTGCAACCTGGCTTCCTATCTCATTATTCAATGAAAACTACTCTTTTCAAAGTTACCAACAATCATTTAGTTTCTAAGCCTGATGGCCTTTTATCTTTCTTTATTCTTCTTGATTTCTTTGAAGTATTTGATGCTACCTCTCATCATTTTCTCATTGGATATACTTTCTTCTCTAGATTTTCATGATACTGTTCTTTTATTTGTCTGGTTATTCTTTCTTTGTCTCTTTTGCAGTATTATTCTCCATAATCTGTCCTCTAACTCTGGGTATACCATAAAACTCTGCCCAAGTCCCTCTTATCTTCTTTTCCTACTTTAAACTTGTCTTCAAGTGTACTATCAATTATGCCATCTAGCTAAAAATAGTAAATAGTGATTTTAAATTGCAATACAGCAAAAAACAAATGATTCAATACACAATATTTCAACTAACATCAACTTCATTAGTAGTTGTTATTAATGACATTTTGGGAGAGAACTTGGTTGTCCCTACATGATGTCACAAAAACCTCATATGCATATCACTTTTCAAAGGATAACCTATTGATTTGAGTGCAAATTATTAAAATTTCCCACTATTGCAATCTATCTCCTTTTGCTGCCATCTTAATAGCGTCAATAGTATGGTCAGGTGACTTCAAGCACTTTATTGTCAAATGTTCATTATTCTAGTATGGAACTCTACTATCAAACATTTTCTAGTAATGCCATTTCTTGTCCTACTTATTGCCATATGAGAATTTATTTTTCATATACTATAGTAATTCAGATATCAAAGCTCTAGAGTAGAATGACCTTAAATCGGTTTTTGTAGATTAGGGAGAATTACTTTGTATTTCTGTATCTAGGATCTGGGTCAGAAATTCCATCCAGTCTACTACTTTTTGCATTTTCTTTGTCCTTGGGAACCCCAAAGAATATCTTCCCTTTTTATTTTTTTGAATTTTTATTTAGAATATTTTGCCATGGTTACATGATCCATGATCCCCCCCTTTCTTCCCCTCTCCCAAAGCCAACAAACAGTTCCACTGAGTTATACATGCATCATTATTCAAAACCTAGAAATGTTATTCATATTTGCAGTAGAGTGATATTTTAACATCAAAACCCTAATCATATCCCTATCATACTATATGATTTATCATTTATTTTTCTAATGCATTTCTGGTTCCACAATTCTTTCTCTGGATGTGGATAGTGTTCTTTCTCACAAGTTCTTCTGGATTGTCCTGGGTCATTGCATTATGTATCAGTCTCTGTGTACAATGTTCTCCTGGTTCTGCTCCTTTCACTCTGCATCAATTTCTGGAGGTCTTTCCAGTTTACATGGAATTCCTTTATTTCTTTATTCCTTTCAGCACCATAATATTCCCTTATCAGCATATACCACAATTTAATCAGCCATTCCCCAATTGAGGGATACTCCCTCATTTTCCAATTTTTTTCCCACCACAAAGAGTGCAGCTATAAATATTTTTGTACAAGTCTTTTCCCTTATTATCTCTTTGGGGTACAAACCCCAAAGTGATATGGCTGGATCAAAGGATAGGCATTCATTTAAAGCCCTTTGCACATAATTCCAAATTGCCCTCCAGAATGGTTGGACCAATTCACAACTCCACCAGCAGTGTATTAGTGTCCTAATCTTGCCACATCCCCTCCAACACTTATCACTTTCCTTTGCTGTCATATTGGCCAATCTGCTATGTGTGAAGTGGTACCTCGGAGTTGTTTTAATTTGCATTTCTGTAATCAGGAGGGATTTAGGACACTTTTTTCATGAGCTTATTGAATATCTTCCTTTTTTAACAGAATTTTGTTAATGAATAAAAGGAATTAGGGTTCTTTTCCTGCAAATGTGACAAACACCATCACCCTATTGGAGATGGGGAGGGGTAGATGGTTTAACAGACACTTCTTAATTAGCTATTCACCAATTTCAAAAGTCTTGGGATATTCAAGGGAAGAGCTGAATAATGAACTCCTATAACTATATTCTAATCAATCAAGAGGGCCATGGGGACCAATGTCACTTTGTCAGTTATGATGTTAGCCTAACTAATACA
Organism: Gracilinanus agilis; assembly: GCF_016433145.1. Classification (NCBI taxonomy): domain Eukaryota; kingdom Metazoa; phylum Chordata; class Mammalia; order Didelphimorphia; family Didelphidae; genus Gracilinanus; species Gracilinanus agilis. The sequence goes on along the minus strand of NC_058130.1, from coordinate 307,702,564 downwards.
CCTGATATAATCAATAAATTGATATTCTTATCCAAAATTCAGTCTCTTGAGTCTTGTAACACTCACACACAGTGTCACTCCCCATCTAGTTAGGCCATTTCCATCCTTTCCCACCAAATTCACCCATTGGCAACACTGACTCAAATCTTCTCTCTTCAGGTGTCTCATATGTAAGTTATATTGAAGCCTTCCCTCAGCATTCCTATTCACTAGAAACCAGGAAAAAGAGAACAATGAGATTCAAGTGATTCCAGATCCCTACATGGTCTTCATGGGGAGGACAGTAGATTCAAGTGTCACTAAATGCCATTGTTAGAGATGGGATATTAGGTTGACTATTACTTGGGTGTGACCAACTATAACATTCTTCTCATCATTTCCTATTATTGAGCTTCATGTAAACATGAATATATTTTGTTTTATGTAGGGAGACGATCTGACTAGTAAACTGAGTGCTGGATATAATCTTGAGAAGATGAGTTCAAACTTTGTCTCTTACATGAGCTGAATGGATATAAGAAGATCACTTAATCCTTTTGAACAGCAATCTATCAACCAATGAAAAAGCATATATTAAGAACCTACTCTATGACAAGCACTATGCTAAGCTCTAGAAATACAAAGACAAAACTGAAACAATCTTGCCCCCAAAGAGCTTACATTCCATCAGGGGGAAACATATACATCAGGTGACAAAATATATACAAAGTACATTCAAGGTAATTTAAGGAGAAAGTACAATTTGGCTGGAAGACTAGGGAATATTTCATATAGGATGTGATATCTAAGCTGAGCTTTGAAGGAATTTAATGATATTAAGAGAAGGTAGTGAGAAAAGAGTATGTTTCAGGGATGGGGGACCACTTGTGCAGAAGCAAAGAGATGGAAGATGGAATGAATATTCTTTGAGAAAAATATCAAGCAGAGAATGCATAAGTGTATGGAAAGAATATCTAGTAAGTCTGGAAAGGTTGACTAAAATTTGATTTAGTGAAGGTGTTGAATGCTGAAGAAAGAAACTTGTGTTTTATTTTTGAGGCAATAGGGAAGAGAAATACCATTATGAAATTAATTCTCATTATCCTAAACCATCTTTTTCTTAATTTGTTTCTTCTGAATACAACACCATCATAGTCGCCTTGGTTTTCAATCTAATAGTTATCTTCTAATTCCTATTCTTCCTCACCACTTTCACCCCCATCTAATCAGCTACTAAGATTTGTTGCAGAAATATTGAGTTTGAAATAAAGGTATATCCAGTTAGAATTTTATATGATGACATGACACAGGAGTACAAGGGAGACAAAAGAACTGGATCTATAGATCTAGGTGACATCTGCTAAAAGACAATAGTGGACCTCATTGGAGCTAATGAGTTCATCAAGATGAATGAGTTTAAAATAATGCCTCAGATTCTTATTAGCTGTGTGATCATGGATAAGTCACTTAGTCTCTGTCTATTTCAGTTTCCTCATCTGTAAAATGGGGATAATAATAGCACCTATTTTGCAGAATTTTGTGAGGATAAAATGAGATAGTATTTATAAAACATTTTGGACACTTTAAAGCACTGTATAAATGCTATTAGTAACATTATTATTACTTATATCTCATTTTTCTCCTTAGAGATTGGAATGGTAGATAGGGAAGGACAATGTCAGTTGATCTAGTTGTCTATTAGAGATTTTGGTATAAGACCATTTTTCAGGTGAGAGGTTTGCATAGAGAATAAGGATAAGACCCTGTATCCCTGGCTAAGAACTTACAGAAATGATTAAAAGAGGATTTTCTGTCCTTAAATTTAGTGGAAAGGATTTAAGGAGGTGCTCTGAGGAATTTTGCCAATGAGACAGAAAGAGGGAAATGTCTTCTGCTGCAAAGTGAACCTATATGTATGGGAGTGAGAGAGAAAGAGGGTTTTTTTCTCCTTCCTGTGCATAGATAGTACTGAGGGGAGGAAAGGGCTTTTGCCCCTTGATGGAAATTGGATGGGCAGGTTGTTGGTAAAGGCTTTTCATACCTGGATCTCTGATATGGGACTGAAGGCGGGACTTGCCTGCTGCTGCTGATTGGTTATAAGTTGAAGATGAGGTCTTTTGTTCTTGGCCAAACTCAGAGAGACAAGGTAATTGGAATGTTTTTATTCCTAGGTTAGACAGAGAGGGAGCTAAAGCATTTGGGTAACATAGAAGGGCATGGTGAGTTTAGAGAAAGAGGTCCTAGTAGAGCAGTTGGGACTAGAGGAGGAAGTCTTTCATACTTGACCTGGCTCTAGGTTTGGCTAGGTCTAAGAGTAAACTAATTGTTCAATACTTCAAGTATTAACTTGTAAAGTTTATTATCTGACAAAATAGTACCACGTGACTAAGTTTTCTACCTGCTCAAAAGTCTTGTGTTCACAGTTGCCCTCACAGGAAGAGAAGAGAGACTAGACATGGAACTCTACCCAATTTATATTCTGTCTACATCAACAGGTAATGACAGGAAGTGAGTAGGGTGCTGGGAGTAGTAGTTTTTCTGGGGATCATAGTTTTTAGGGTAACAGATTCAAATTACACAATACCCTCTGAGATCCTTTTGAAGACTAGTCTCCCTAGTGGATCTTGTAAACATAACCAACTTATAAATTATAATAATTTGGGGATAAAAGGAAAGAGAACAAAACCAATGATTGCTAGGCACATTGACAAAAAACCAATTGGGGGCAGTCTCCTTCAGCATAATAGTATACATACAAAATAAATGTGTAACAACCCCCCCGCCCCCCACAGTTCAATCAATTATGTTTCATGGTTCATTCTGGGTCTTCTGAGGAGATTTCTTCAGGAATCTTCATGGTGCCTTCTTCAAACAATTCATCTTCTAGATTTGAAGAGTTATTGAGCTCTCTTCCCTGAAACATTTCTTTCTTTCTTTTTTTTTTTAAAGATTTAAGTTTTATGACAATTATACAATCTCTGTAATAATTACACAATCCCCCCTGAGGAAGGTGTTGACCAACACTCAGATCCACTCAGGTAGCCACTAAAGCTCATGGCTTTCAATCTTGGCTGAAATGCTCCCTCTTGGGGGCCATTTAGGAGTACCATGCCCCTTAGGAACATTTTATAGGACTATAACCCATCACAGGGTAACCAACCCCTTGGTTTTGCTCCTTCCTTGGGCATGAGACTGTAACAGCTCTAAAGGTATGTCTTTTATATGTCTCATCCATTTTAATGTGGAGGCAAGGAATAGTGCTATAGCACTTTACTTCACCTACTAAATGGACTCTTACCTTTTGTTACAAACAACTCAAAGTTACTTTTACGATGGTATCTTCTCCAGTCCAGTCGTAGGGGAAAGGAACAAATAAAGACAGTACAACAGAATATATAGTTAATAGCCAGAACAGAGTAGCTTAAAATGATTCAGTGTAACAGAACTTTACAAACAAAATAAAATCTTAAAATAAGCAATCGGCAAATATAGTATATGTGACAGGATACAGGCACTGAATTCAAGAGTCCTTTTTTCCAATTCTGATACAGAGATTTATATAAAACAATGGAATCTGAAAAGACTTAATATCCACCTCCAGACTCTTTAAGGTTCCTTCCCCTCCCCAGAATCATCATCCATCTAGGTTCCTTTTGGTCACACCTCTGGGATCTCCTATAGTGAGGGAGAATTCTGTGCTGAACATAGTGTGGGGGAATCCCATATTGTAGAGAATGGCAAGGAGGTGTAGGGAGATGAATCTCTCCCCTGAATCTCAGGCAAGCTAATTGTAAGGACCAGAGCACCCAGGAATGGTAGTAAGAAAAAAACATCCTAATACTGGGAGCTGTTTGAAATAGGCAATGCACTATTCTTTCATAGAGTGGGCCATGCTTGCAATTCTACTACCTGTTTGGAAGAGTAACTTTCCTTTCCCTTCCCCCTAGGGGTAAAATACCAGGGAGCAGCTTGCTTCCCCTGCCACATGGACAGGGAGTTAAGAGGGATTGCCTAAGGGAAACACACTTGGGCTTCCAAGGCAAGCATCTAGCAAGCACTCTGCTGTTGACAATGTAAGGGAAAGAGGGATTTAATACTTTCCAAGCCTTCAGAGAGCGGCTACAATCAGCAGTACACCAGCAGCAGCAGCAGCAGCAGCAGCAGGAGGAGGAGCAGGAGCAGCAGAAGTAGGCTCCCCAAGGCAGGGAGGCAGGCAGGATTGCCAGCAACAGGCAGCAAAGAGAGTTCAGAGTTCTTTTGTAGTTCTTGAGGTGGTGGGGGGGAGGTTAGGGGGAGTTGGGGGCTAGGGAGGGCAAAAGCCATGACAGGAAAAACTTGTTTTTTTTCAAACTAATCTACTCAGAGAGAATTAAGGGTGTCTGAACCCCACTTCTGGTTGTTATAAATGTAAGAATTAAATTAATTGTTCAATACTTCAAGTATTAATTTATAAAGTTTATTATCTGACAAAATAGAGCCACGTGACTAAGTTTTCTACCTGCTCAAGTCCCACATTCAGGAGGCAGCTGGGTAACTCAGTGTATTGAGAGCCAGGCCTAGAGATGGGAGGTCCTAGGTTCAAATCTGCCCTCAGACACTTCCTAGCTGTGTGAACCTGGGCAAGTCACTTAACCCACATTGCCTAGCTCTTACCACTCTTCTGCCTTGGAGCCAATACACAGTATTGACTCCAAGATGGAAGGTAAAGGGAGTGATTAGCTTTTGTACTTTCCAAGTCTGACATTGTAGCCCCCAGTTGTGACAGTAGGCCCCAGTAAAATCAAAACCACGGTCTGGCCAGAATCACTCCTCATGTGAGGCTCCCAAACCCCTACTTCCCACCCCTCCCTGATGTACTTGGTATATAACTGGTTGTTCTAGACAAATTCACTGAAGTAAACATTTCCATGAGAATCTGGACTAGATGATTACATATTTACCTGTGATTTATTAGCCTATAGAAAACTCTGTTTGGAACCACTGAGGTAATCTGCATCCATTGTCTCTATCTTGTAAATCATTACTAACCATGTCCCTGCAAAAGGCTTACCTAATTCATTAGTCTATGTCATTTTCTCTATAAGAATGTCCCCTAAATCATTAAATTTTGTCACTGATCAGGAAGAGGACTCTGTGTGTCTGTCTGTCAGTCTGTCAGTTTGACCCTCCTATAATCCCAGAATCATTTCTCTTATCTCAGTTCGTCAACCCATGAATAATTTGTTGAGCAGGTCTTGTCATGACATCAGCAAACGACTTTTAAAAATCATTTTCAACTTTTATATCACTAAATTCTATGATACAGAATTTCCAATGAGACATTTTGTATACTCTGAGAGGAATACTGCCAAATATTAGTGCTCAAGTAGAAAGAAATCTGTTTCAAGTAGGAATGGCTTTCATATGGTAATCAATCCAGTTCTAACCACTCAAAAACATAGGCTATTCCTGTAAATGCTTGCTTCCTGAATATTTATGATTAGTCATTATACTAATTTAGTATTTTGTTCTCTAGGTGATCCAAAATAACATTTACCATGTCCCTCTAGTAAAATATGTCACTTTGTTGAACAAGGACACCTTGGTATTCAACACAGAAATTCACTGTGTGACATCTGGTTCACATTTTCCAAGTTTGCTAGGAATTCTTGTGCTTCTGAATGGAGACCAAATAACTTCTTTTGGTTTTTAAATACATATATACCTTTGTTCCCTTTTCTCATCTAGAAAATGATTCCTATCACAAGCTTATATTTTCAGTTAGCATTCAAAACATGACCATTATTCTTTGTCCTCTTACAAAAGGGACAGGCTACAAAGAAAATGCTGATCCAAATGATTGTTGGGATACCAAAAACATCTCACTTTGTTACATACTAATGTACTTTGGATAAGTTACAGTCTTTCTATAATGTAGAAAGTACCTAACCTTATTGTCTCCGTGATCAGATAAATCACAGATTGTCAGAACTAGGAGAGACTGTAGAGATGGGCCATCTAGTCTAATACTTTGATTTTTGCACATATAGAAATTAAGGCTCAGGGAAGAGAACTGACTTCTCCAAGGTCAGAGATCTATTTTTTGGTAGAGGAATTCAAAACTTTTCTCATTGTTGACCATTTACACAAAGTTTTTAAAACTAAAATTATTAAGTTGCAGAAGTTGTTTTATTATGTAGTCTACAATGTCTAATCTAGGTCATGTCCTCAAATCTTTTAACATAGCAGAAGCAATGATAACTCTCCTGAATTCTGACTCTAAGTATTTGCTGGTTTATTGCATGTGGATTTGCCTGAGTTAAAAATAAAAGGAAGAAAAATTGCCCCAAATTTCCCCTATTGATATACCCTGGTATACAGCACCTAGTGTGGAAGGTAACCAAATCACTTTGCTAGTAACTAGATGGAGAGTATTGTAAATATAGATTTAATGGTTGGATAGTTGTGTGTAACTAAACAAATGCAAGCTTTGATTACTTGGAGTGGAGATTGCACAGAATCTATCAAAAACTCTGGACTATCCATAGTGTAATAAGGAGATTAAGGCAGGTAGGGTGATAAGGTAGTTGTAATAGGAATTAAGGCAGGGGGTAATATGGGATCAAAGGCTGGAGGTGATATGGGGATAAAACACAGTGGATAGGGATTTGTAGATCTCTATGTCAGAAAGTGGGAAAGGAGGATACAATGATGGAGGTATTAAATTGTGGTGGTAGGAGGTATAAGGAATGACTGAGATTAGGGAATATAAATACAGAGGTATAAAGAGTTGCAAGGGAGAGGACGAGGTATTGGGCAGGCAGCAGCAGCCGGGAGACACAGACTGGGTACACAGGTTTGAGACATAGACCCTGAAGGAAAACAGACTGAGCCCTCCAGGTAGGAAGGGCACTTCTACAGACAAAGGTTAGGGCCAGCCAGAAATGGCTTGAAACTGACTAGAGGGCTTTCTAGTCAGTTTCTCAGGTTCACAAAGGAAGAGCCCAGAGGAAGTATTGAGATTACACTTCCTCCAAAATGGATGCCTCCAATTCCCCTCAGGACCCAGAGAGAATACTATTCCTTTGTCCCCTTCTCCCTCTCTTATCAATCAACTACTGAATTAGCCAAAGGTTTGATTAAGTGACAAACAGGGTTTATTGAGTTTCAGGGTTGATTGTAAAGGAGGGAGGGATACCAGGTAACTCTAATAGCCACCTAGGGAAAGCTTCAGGTGGGGGAGGGACGCAGGAATGTGAGACTGAGAAGGACCTGCCTAATTCAGTCCTGGGAGGGTTTTGTTGCCTAATGGGAGGAAAGTTGCATATTCAGGAGATAATTTGTATCAAGGGTAAGCCCTACTTGACTATGGGATCCTCCTTCCAAAACCCCACAGAAATTCAGGAAGGGAAAATGATGAATGGGAATAGGGAAGGTCAGGGAGATCCAAAGGAAATAGCTAAGGTAACAAATCTTAAGAGAAAACTGCAGAATCAAGGCCAGGTTTTTCAGTCCAAAGACAGAGCTCAGTTGACCCTCCTACTCTCATCAAGTCTCCAGGATCAACTGCCTCTCTTCAGGGTTCTAAACCCTTTTCAACTGTCAGAAATTCTGCAGTAAGGCCTTGCAGGGTTAATATGCACCCTTTTGCCTCACAATAAATATCCCAAGAGATACTCATTCAACACCTTCAACTATGATTCAATATCAAGTTGATCTCCTGAGACTTGGACTATACACTACAAATTCCTAGGCATCTATCTTGGGCATGATTGTGAAATAGATGAGTTTTTTTTTTTTTAAGACCAGTCTTTCATCAAAAAAGTATTTAGTCAGTTTCCACTATGTGCTAGGCATTATAGTAAATAGTGGGGATACAACTATAAAAATAGGTGAAAAAATAGCACCTACTCTTAAGGAGAATTTTTACTGGAGAAACACACATGTATATATAATCTGTACAAATGTATATATTGATTAAATATAAAGAGATATAGTAAATAAAAATAAATTTTGTTGTTCAATTTGTTTCAAGTCTTGACCAATTCTTCATGACTTCTTTTGGGGCTTTCTTGGCAAAGATACTGTAGTGATTTTCTATTTCCTTCTCCAACTCATTTTACAGATGAAGAAATTGAGACAAACAGAGTTAAGAGACTTGTCCAAATTACCAAAGCTAGTAAGTGTCTAAGGCCAGATTTGAACTCAGGCACAGTGATCTGGGTAGCACAGTGGAAATAATACCAGGACCAGAGTCAGGAAGACCTGTATTCAAATCTGGATTTCTGACACTTACTGTGTGACCCTGGGCAAGCCACTTAACTCCGTTTTCCTCAGTTTTCTCATCTGTAAAATTAACTGGAGAAGGAAATGGCAAACCAATAAGATATGGTAGCTCACTAGATAGGAGATCAAATAATAGGATGTCAATAGTCATAGAAATCAAGGAGTCAAAGAGGATAAGGAGGTTATGATTTTGCGAACCTAGGAGAATTGCAATGCTTTCAAGAGAAACAAGCAACTTTGGAAGAGGAATGGATTTGGGGAAATGACAATTTCTGTTTTGGATATGTTGATTTTGAGATATTTCTGTTCCATCTAGTTTGAAATGTCTAGTAGATAGTTTGTGATGAAAGACTAAAGTTAGGGAAAAGATCAGCACTTGGTCTACCCAACTGTGAGATTGCAAAGAGACTGAAAATGAACCCAATGGGGCTGATGAGGTAGCTAAGATAACATGGATAGAGAGAAGAAAAGGTTCTAGAACAGAGCCTTGGATAATATCAACAGGCAGGAAATGTTATAAGGCTGATGTGTTAGGAAAGAAAATGAGGAGTGGTCAGATAGGCAGGAGGAGAATCAGGAGAGAGGAGTATCACAAAATCCAGAGAGGATGGAATATTCAGTAAGAGGTGACTATCAGTGTCAATGTTATAGAGAGATTAAGAAGGATGAGACTTGAAAAAAAGACTATGAGATTTGCCTCTTAAGAGATCATTAAGAAATGCAGAGAAAGAAGTTTCATTGAGTAATGAAGTTAGAAGTTAGTTGTGGGGGCAGCTGGGTGGCTCAGTGGATTGAGAGTCAGGCCCAGAGATGGGAGGTCCTGGGTTCAAACCTGGTCTCAGACACTTCCTAGTGTAAGAAAATATATGTAAGGTAATGGAGTCACCAGGGATATTATAATAAACTAAGTGGTTTGTGGGAACACACTAGGATTTATGAGAGACTGGACCAGGGTGAAGAGACCAGAGTTTACTGGATTTCCACAGGAATGGCAGTTGATCTTAACTGTCACTCAGCTTCCACTAGACCAGAGTATAGTAACAGGCTAATAAGGTAAAAGGGACTTAACAGCTTTAATTATGTTAGACTAAAAGGTGGGAAAGGATTTCTATACTTAAAATCTAAGGGATAAATCCACAGGGCAATGGGAGGACTTATTCTACTCTTATCTAAGTGATCTAAACTAACAGGGCCCAAGGAGCTATAAATGGAGTCTCTGGGTTTCTGCCTCAAACCTGGAACCTGCCAGGCTTGTACAGCTAGGACTTTGTGGCTTTGGGATTCTCACTGCTATCCACTGATAATCTCTGGATGCCAGGAGCTAAAGTTGTCTCAGGAACCAAGTAGTAAGGGTTTTGCTTGAAGCACTGTCCTCCAGTATTCAAACTTCACCTCTTCTCTTGGCTCTGTAGATCTTGTCCTTTTCTTAAATGCCACACCACACAGGATCCCAGGGGAAATCAGGATGCAAGGTGTCCTTTGCTCTGAGGTCTCCCAGGCTGGCAACAGTTTTGCCCACCACTAATGGATTCCACACTCAGGGCACAGACAGACTTCCTCCTCCTTCATTCCAACCTGGAATTCCCAGCTCCAGCTCCTTCCTGCTAGGTACAATTTAATTCCTAATAACTAGCTAATCTCATCCTACTCATAACACTAGCCATGTGACCCTGGGCAAGTCACTTGACACCCTTGCCTAGCCACTATGAAGTGGGTAAATAAACACATAGGAGTTTCTAGGGGGGAAAAGGGATGAAGGAGGAGTGAAGGGTGATTGCTTGACACATAGTTACACACTAGAAATCTTGCCAAACACACAAATACAGGACTTGGGAATGGATGGTGACAGTTGGAAAGCAACTGTCATTTTAGACCAACTCAGACAGGGTTTCCCTATTAAATGACAATGAACCCTTTGGTTGTGGAATGAAACAGGAGGAAGTTATAAAAACACAGTTAATATTAACATTAATAGCTAATTTAAGGGTAAAAGATGTGGAGAAAGGTCACCCTAAAACTAGGTATCTAAGGACAAAACTTGGGGACTGGGAGATGGGTCAGGATCTACACTATTCTAACGTAGGCTGCCTTGATAAGCCTAAAAGGTTCGAAGGTGAATGGATGTTTCACAACGGGAGTTCACTTCTGTTCCAGCGATGATCCAGCACAGGTCCTCAGAAAAATTATTCCAAACAGGTAAAGACAAGGAGCTTGAATCAGACTGAGACAAGTCTCATCCTCTTGCTCAACTTGAATTTCCCACAGGCAGGTATTTCTTCTGGGAGACAAATCCATTCTCCTGGCCTCTCCACTAGAGACAGTTGACCAGCATCCAACTGCTCTCTCAGTCATAACAAGAGTCTCTCAGGAATCCCTTCCTTGCCACTATTCCATCCTTGGAACCTTTAGGTCTTATCTGACAGCCTGGGTACTAATTTCACTAAATGTCTAAACTCTTAATTTTCCTCATAACACTTACCACTCTTCTGCCTTAGAACAAATACACAGTATTGATTCTAAGATGGAAGGTAAGGGTTTAAAAAAAAGTTACTTGCAAAGTATTGGAATGAATGAAGGGGTAGTAGAAGAAATAAATATGTACATTTTCTTGGAGTTTAGCTGAAAAAGGTAAAGAAATATAGTATAGTTTGAGGGAGATGGTAAAGCCAAGTGTAGGTATTTTAAAGAATGGGTGGTTGGGAAGGTAGGAGAAGGAGACACACACAGAGAGAGAGAGAGAAAGAGAAAGAGAGAGAGAGAGAGAGAGAGA
>NC_058130.1:307686005-307691492 GCF_016433145.1 Gracilinanus agilis | reverse complement strand
ACACACACACACACACACACAGAGAGAGAGAGAGAGAGAGAGAGAGAGAGAGAGAGAGAGAGAGAGAGAGAGAGAGAATATGGATGGAGAAAACCAAAGGATCAAAGGCACAATTGGAAAGGATAACCTTGGCAAGGAGGAGAGCTACCTCATATACTACTGGGGGAAGGGAGGAACAAATAAGAGATTATGTCAAGCGATTTTAAGAAAGGGATAAGATAGAGTTCATGGCAAATAACCTCACCTTTTTCAATAAAGAGGCAAGACCCTCAGCTGAGAGAATGAGGAGTTGGGGTTATGCATGAGAGAATTGAGAAGATTTGGAAAGGGTTCCGTGAGGAGTGATATATGAAATAAATTTAAAAGAAATGAAAAAGGATGGTCTTGTTCCAGTGAGGGCCCAGTTGAAGTTGGATAACATGAATTTATAATGTACCTAGTCACCATGATTGTATCATTTCTTCAGATATGTTCAGCTGCACATGAATAGGAGTGGAAGAGGGGGGTGAAGAGAATAATCCAAGACTAGGGTTTAGCTAGTGATAGTAAAGACAGTGTCAGCCTTCAAAGAACTTGTATCTTAATGGAAATAACATGGACATAAACATCAATAGATGCATGCAAAATGGGAAAGATAAGAAAGGGGGAAGATAACCCTAAAGGGAAAGGGTCTAGCATTTGAGTGAGGGGTATTAGGAAAGACCCATGCAGATACTGGCATTTAAGGTGTATCTTAAAGGGGGCCAGGGATTCTCAGAGATGGAGGTGATATGCGAGAGCATTCTAGGCTTAGAGATGGGAGATGGAGTGTCATTTATGAGGGGTGGCAAGTAGACTAGTATGGCTAGGCCATAAAATGCATAGAGGGAGCAGTGTTAAGGTGATTAGAAAGATAGAACCCAGGTTCTTAAGAGTTTTAAATGGCAAATGGGTTTATATTTGACCCTGGGGTCATAATGAGTTCTCTCTGTCTCTGTCTCTTTCTAGTATTGCTCAGTCATGTCTGATTCTTTTTGACCCCATCTAGGATTTTCTTGGCAAAGATACTAGAGTGGTTTGCCATTTTCTTTTCAGTTCATTTTACAGATAAGGAACTGAGGGAAACAGGGTTAAATGACTTGCCCAGGATCACAGGTAGTGTCTTGGGCTGGATTTGAACTCATGAAGATAAGTTTTCTTGATTTTAAATCCAGTACTCTATCCACTATAATACATAACTGTTCAGTGAGCTATTGTAGTTTATTTTAAAAGTAGGATGACATAGTTAATAACTGTTTGATAATAAAAATCAGGCTAAGCTTAAAAGGAGACATTTGCTTGCTCAAAGTATCATTATTATCATGAAGGATGATCAATGGAAAGTTCAAGGTGAAGAGGGATTCTTTGTTAATAACAAGATCATCCAAAAGCTATCGTTTTGGGATGTTAGCTTACTGGTTGCATCATTCCAGAATATTACAGAATTTAGGGAAGCATATTATGGGAAACACAAAAGGAAGAATATTGATAATAGGTTTTTTAGGAAAATTAAGGGGTGATGACATGCACTGCGTTTAGAGATGATATTAATCACATATAAGATAAAACATGGTACTAAGACCCTCAGTTTTAAGTCTGGAACATAATTACTTACCATGTGAATCCTAATATTCACTTGGAAACATAAAGAGCCCCATGACCCAACAGAATGTTAACCTGAAATTCTAATGATTCAGAATATTAGAAATCTTTTATTTAGGCTAGTATGCTATCACTGGCTAGGTGATAATATGTTTTACAGATAACATGAAAAAATAAGAGAACAACACATTTTCAAGTTAACATTAATCATAACGGATGGTTTCATGACTTAAAGAAATAATGGGTATAATATAGTCTTAAAGAATCAATTTCAGCATGTTGTGTGTAAGTTCTATACATCTTTATTTAAGTATACATATAAAACAGGGAAGTGTGAAATGACTTTAAAACATGGGTAAGATTTACTTCTTCTCCTACTTAACTCTTCCTATCTTATTAAAATGTACTTACCATGGTTGAAGGTAACTTTTTTATTATGGGTTTATGATTTATAGTTTCACTATGTTCATTCTGATAACAAATGCCATATTGTTTAGCAAATTGGTTTTGTGGACTGTAGCATACTTCAGATTTTTTTCCCCGGTAACCTCCTTGACTGTGTCTTAGATTTATTTGTTTCATCTATGCCTGTTGACACAAGTTGAGGAAAAATATATGTATACATCACATATCCAACCAGTCTATTTTGCTGAAGATTCTAGTCAATAGATAACATGATAAAGGCATCTGAAGATAAATAATTCTGATACAAATTAAGAATAACAAAGCCTTTCTCAGATGCTTTTTCTACTTTCTCAAAATGAACTTCTTTATCAGTCACTCTGGCCTTTGTTAATCTTTTAGAGTATATTCCTCCTCTCTTAACTCATTTATTTCCTTTCTCTACTTATCTTCAACACACATAGTGAATTATCTGGAAAGAATAATGTCCTTATCAAATACCTCAGAATTACATGAGTTCAATTCCACTAAGAAAAATTCAGGCAACTAAGTCACTAGATTTTGGTAAGGGAAATGGCTTTATTTTCTCTTTTGGAATATACTTGAAAGGCAAAAATCAAATCAAAACAAAAAACCTGTTTACTTTTAATTAGTGTACTCAATCATCTAAATAATTATAATAAAATCATTACACAACTGTAATTACATTATTGTGTTCACTGTGCAAAGGAGGTGAAGGAAAGTGTTTCATCTATAAAATATATATTGTACTAATATAAAGTAAGTCAAGCACTAAGTTATTTGAGGTAGCAATAAAAATCCTGACAATTTCTCATTCTCATTAAGATAGGTTAGGTGTAAAAATAAGTGCATTTAATATAGTCATCCTTGTAACTACACATGACAATTACAAGTTTATTTTAAAATACATTTGTATAAATTTTAGCTTTCTAAAGAATTCTCCAACGTTCAGTTCAAGCATCACTTCTATACATATACTTCACACTTATACATGATCTATTTATATATTTATTATGTATTTATCTATATATTTATACATACACCTGTATATATTGTATATCGCATATGGGTTATAGGGCATATAGAATATATATATATATATATGTTATGTATATTTTATATGTGTGTATAGATGTATACACACATTCACACATACTCTACAAATCTCTACACATTGTAGTTTTAGGTCTCCATATTGTATTTCAGAGTAGGTAGTAGTGGAAGGACAGCTAAAACTGGAAAGCTAAGGGGTTGTTGAGTCACTGGTGCATATATTGGAAGTGATTCTAGCTGAGGAAATGTCATGGGAATTTCTCTTTTGGGAATTAACCTAGATATGTTCTGCCATGATAATTTTCTAACTAAGCTAGTTTTGAAGCAAGGAGATACTTGCTAGGTAACTTGGTGTTATATATGGAATTCTTCTTGAATAAATTTCTTGGAGAATCTGGCAAAGACCTTCAATATGTCTGCATGTCTGTCTATCTCTAAATCTATTTATTTGTCTTTCTGTCTATCTGTCTGTCTGTCTATCTGTCTCTGACTTTCTGTCTCTCTCCTTATCTCTCTGTCTCTCTATCGATCGATCAATTTCTCTCTCTCTCATCTCTCTATCCATCTATCCATCCATCTATATACCTACACTCCTACATTATATTTACAAATATTCATATATGAATATGCATGTATATGTGATATGTGTAGAAGATAGCAATATAGGATATACTACAGATGATATATGTATATGTGTGCACATACACATGTATACAGATCTATACATGCACATACATTTACATATACATAAATAAATATAGCATGATATTAAGTAAGATCTAGTATACATATATCATTTGCCCTATGGGGAAGATTGGGGAAATATTTGTTGAAGAATATGGGAATGAAGTATAACCCTTGAACACTTGACTTTAGAAACTGCTAGGAAGGAGTAATGAATACTCATCTTTAATCCCTTGGTGGGAAAACTGAGACAGAATGAAACTTCAATCTAATCCAAGAGTTAACAGATCTGTGATCTGCCTCTGGACATTGCAGAGAAGAATTAAAGGAGAAGTTAACGTGATATACTGCCCTACAGATTTCTTCCTTAATATAACTCTAGAAAGCTTTCAATAAAGTCCTTAAAAAAGAAATGTATTTTCAAAAAGCCATATCAACCAAAAGATATTTATAAGTTCTTAACTATGTATTAAGAACTTTGCTAAGAGCTAGGGGAGCAAAGAAAAGCAAATTCCCTGCCTTCAGGGAATCTAACTTCTAATGGATCCAAGATGTAAATAACAGATAAATACAAGATCAATTCCCTGTACACTGGAGTTAATCTCAGAGAGTAAGGTTCCTGCTGCTGGGAAGACCCAGAAAGGTTTCTGGCAGAAGGGGTGATTCTAAATGAGATTTGAAGGGTGAAGAATATTCCAGGCATTGGGGCCAGTGAGTGCAAAGATTTGACAAGGGAATGTCATAATCAAAGAACAGCAAGTAGATCAGACTATCTGAATAGTAGAGTGGATAAAGCAGTGATGGTGAACCTTTTAGAGATGTTGGGTTCTGCCCCTTCACCTGACTGAGTGCCAGATGCACTCTGCCCCACTCCTTACCCCACACAGAGAGGGAGAAAATGCTCCCTTTGGGCTGCTGGGTAGAGGAGTGGGTGAGGTGAGGAATGTCCTCAGTGTGTGTAGAGTGGGGAGGGGAGTGGCCTGAGTGCTCTGCTCCCCACAAGCTCTGCCACCTGTGAGCCTCCCATCTCACCCCATGTGCACTTCCATTGGCTTCTGGGCAAAGGGGTAGGTGATGTGAAAAAAAATGTCAACAGGTGAGGTGGACAGGGGAAGGGGAGAAACTCTGCCCAAGTCCCTCTGCCTTTCTTGTAATGAACTTTGGGTTGGGGGGAGGGTGGCCATGTGTCCACAAAGAGTGCTTTTTGCACCATCTTTGGTACCCATGCTATACATTCACCATTGCTGGAATAGAGGGAAGTAAAGAGTAAGAAGACTAGAAAGATAGGAGGGGGTCAGATTTTGAAGAACTTTAAATACTAAACAGGAATTTATATTTGATGTTGGAGGGAATTGGGTGCCACTGGAATAACCGAGCAAGGTGCAACATGTTCAGGTGTATGCCCTAGTATAAATCACTTTAGCAGTTGAGAGAAAGATGGAGTATAGAGGCAAGAGAATTAAGGCAGGAAAACAAAGTAAGACACCCAGCAATGATAGTGCTAAGGTGCTATCTTTGGGTGGTCCCAATGACAACATGCATAGCTAACTAATGGACCTATGAGCTTTTTGAAGGTTACATGATCTAGATGATGGCACCTTAGAGGTCATGTTTTCTTTCTTTCTTTCTTTCTTTCTTTCTTTCTTTCTTTCTTTCTTTCTTTCTTTCTTTCTTTCTTTCTTTCTTTCTTTCTTTCTTTCTTTCTTT
>NC_058130.1:307553841-307685651 GCF_016433145.1 Gracilinanus agilis | reverse complement strand
TTCCTTCCTTCCTTCCTTCCTTCCTTCCTTCCTTCCTTCCTTCCTTCCTTCCTTCCTTTCTTTTTTAAAAACCCTTACCTTCTGTCTTGGAAACAACACTGTGTATTGGTTCCAAGGCAGAAGAATGGTAAAGGCTAGGCAATGGGGGTTAAGTGACTTGCCCAGGGTCACACAGCTGGGAAGTGTCTAAGGCTAGATTTGAACCTAGGACCTCCTGTCTCTAGGTCTGGCTCTCAATCCACAGAGCTATCTAGCTCCCCCAGAGCTCATATTTTCTAACTTTTTAATTTTACATATAAGGAAATTGAGGCCCTAAGTCTAATAAGTAAGTATGGGACATGACTGGGATTCATATCTAGGTTCCCTAAATTCATTGTAGCTTCCTGAAAAGGCTTCCCTGGTTTCTCATAAATATTGGTGTGTTAGAGAGAATATTATATCTGGATACAACTGGCTTGTATTTCCAAAATAGCAGTTCTTGAGAGATATTGGGGCATCTTCTTTAGAGAGACATGAGTGATGGGTACCCCTCCTAATGACAGGAGCTGCTACTCTGAATTGCTACTGAAACAGCATACAATCAGATTAGGAAAACATTATTAACTGAATATTTTCATTCTTCTCTGCCAGTTTAGGGAAGAACAAACAGTATTGATCATCCATTGTAGTGCTTCCATACTGAGGAGGCATAAGAAAAACTTTACACTAGTAAACCTAGTCGAGTAAGGAGGACCTTAAACTCCAGATAGGAGGTTGGACAAGTGGTAGAGACCTCTAACTTATGAGTTTTTGGGTGGGAGGATCATAATGAAAAAGATTATAGTTAGAACAAGTGAAGTTCAGCAGGTTCAAAGTTCTTAACATGTCTATTTTTATGGCTCCTATTAATGATTGTTTCATGGATTTTTCTAACCTACAATAATATAAATTTTTTCAAAGGTAAAACTTTAAAAAATGTCCTTAACTGAATGCATACAGCAGAAGCTAAAGAAAGATACATTTACTTAAAGTACATTATCATCAAAAACTCTTTAGACTCTTTGGCTGTGATCTTTAGCAATTTGCTACTTTTTTCTCTTAGGGTACTCATAGACACATTGATACCTAAAGTGCTTGCATATGTCATAATAGTCTTACTTTTCTTTTTTTCTTAAATTCAAATTTTTTTTCCAGATTATATGTTGATAACAATTATCAATGATTGTTTTCTGTCATTTTGCAATATATGTTCTCTCTCTCCCTTCTGTCCCTTCTCTCTCCCCAAGATGACAGGTAATAATGTTATAAATCATACATGTGCTATTATATAATACATATTTCCATATTCATCAAAAGAGACATGTATCACTTACATTCGAGAAAAATTCAGAGGAAATAAAGTGAAGTGTTAATGTTCTTTACAATAATTTTTCAGTTACAGGGAATGCTCAGACAACTCTCAGATTCTCCCAAAAGGACTGTGTTGTTTTTCTTATGAATTCTCATGCTTGATTCTAATTTGTTAGAGTTTATTGACTATTGCTTTTAGAGGTATACCTTGCCAAGCTGAGTCTTTTGATTCAAATTTCTAATGAGAGGAAAGATGGAAAATTAAGACCATGATTGAAGATTAGAATCTAGAGTTTATTGATTCACTAAGGATACATAGAAATAAAATGAAATGGTTTTTGTCCTCCAGGTCCTTACATTTTATCAGGGGAGACAAGTCTACATAGAGAAGTCAATACACATAGACACAATATAGCTGTCCCCTGTTCCTGCAATTTTCTTCTTTTTCTACTGTAAAAGGGAATTCTCAATTCCATTCATTTAATTTAACTGGGGACCAACAGGTCCTCTTACCATAGAGATGTGTAGGAATTAACCAGCCCACAGTGAAAGGAAATAGAAACCAGAGAGATGGGAAGTGAGGTAAGAAAGGGATAGATAAAGGGAACAGCATCAGTTGGGGGAGTCAGTTGCTGACAGGTGCTGATAGTTGTGGGGAAGTTGGCTGCTGGGAGTGTGTTGGGTTGGTGATTGGTGTTTAGCTCTTGGAATATAAAAGGCGAGCCTGAGCTTACTGAGAGGGCTTTTGGCTTTATCCTTTGGAGGGCTTTTTGGCTTCTGGCTTTTGGTTTGGGCTGTTAGGTTTTTTTCCTTTCTTGAACTTTTTGGGAGGTGGTTGGTCTTGTTTGACAGACCTAATTGAGGTTGGATTAAACACTGATTGGGTTGATTTTGATTGGGTGGATTGTGCTGTAACTTTGTGGGGTACTTATAGGCAGTTATAGGTAAATATAACTATTAGGCATGTTTAGATAGTAGTTATAGGCAGTTATATAGTTATCCAACTAGTATAGATATTAGGGAAAATTATTTCTCTACCTCTTTCCTATATTTCCCTCCTTTACTATCTTCATTTTACTGTATTCTTTTACTATCTCTATTTTAGTAAAACTAAATTGTTAATTGTTAAAAGCTGCTAGAAGTTTTCTTTTCTCTGGCTTAAAGGGATAATAGTAATTTACAATTCTACTACATTCTCATTAAAACTTAAGCTATTAAAACTGCTCTCTTATTTTCTCAAAACTCCTAATTTAACCCTTACACTCCATGTGCTGAATTCCCTAGTTTATACCTTCCACTGCAAGACTTTCCTAATTCCTCTTAATTCTAGTTCTTAGGGGCAGTTGGTGGCACACTAAATAGATTACTGGGCCTGTATTCAGGAAAAACTGAGTTCAAATCCAGTCTCAGATATTTCCTTGCTTTGTGACCCTGGTCAAATTACTTAATTTCTGTTTGCCTCAGTTTCTTCACCTATGAAATGGAGATAATAATAGCACCTACATCTCAATATTGTGAAGATTAAATGAGATAGTGCTTTTAAAGCTTTAAACATGTGCCTTGGCACATAGGAAGTACTATATCATCATCATTATTATTCCCTTTATTGATTACAATGTCTGTAAATAGTGTTTTGCACATCTGCCCCATAGGATTGTGAGCTCAAGGGCAAGTTTTGTCTTTTGCCTTTTTTTGGGGGGGTATCTTCATGGCTAAGCATTGTGTTTACAACACAGTAGGTGTTTAATAAATGTTTGTTTGATTAAATATAAAATGACTGGGGTTAAAGGAGAAGCATACTAACAATTGAGGGAATCATGAAAAGTCTCCTAAGATCTAGCACTTATATTAAGCCTTCAAAGCATCTAGGGATACTAAGAAATAGAAGTCAGGAGTCAGTGCATTTCCAATATGGGGTATGGACTATGCAAAACATGGGAATGGGAAATTTACACACACACACACACACACACATATGCAATAGATTATTTTTTTGAATACCCCAGATTTCTTTATTTAAAAAATCTTCCTAGTCTGCCATGGGCACCTATATATGCTAAATGGGATATAACAGATAAGAAGAACCCTTCTGTACCTCTCTACACCCTAGACCAAGGCCAGGATCCACAACCAGACTGGGCAGGGCAGTGGAGGGGAGACCCCTCAGCAGAGGGAAGCAATTGCTCCCATAACCTCCTTTGCCCATAGAGAAAAGAAAAGGGGCCCTTCTTCAGATGAGACATCAACACAAGAGGTTACCAGGCTGGGGCAGTGTTGGCCAGACATCTCATCTGTCTGATATTCCTGTCTTTATGACAATAAATGAGAATAATACAAGAGTGGTTTGGAAAGATGGAATAATAATATCACAAATTTAGAGTTTTAAGTGACCTTAGAGGCTAGAGTGACACTCTCATCTTACAGATGAGGAAACCCAGACACAGAGAGTTTAAAGACTTGCTCAAGTACAAATAGCCATTGGTGGGATTGGAATCTGAAGCAAAGACTTTTTTTCATTTTTTATTGTCATGCAAAGCCCACTTCCATATTGGTCATTGTTGTAAGAGCACACTCATACCGAAACCCCAAAATAGAACAAAAAATACACTGATGTAAAAGATGAGTACAAAACTTTTTCTGGAAGTGGATAGCATTCCCTGCCATGTCTTTCAGGATTGCTCCAGATAATAAGAAAAGACTTCTTACTCCCAATGTGTCCTCTTCTCTGCAGCACATTGCCTTCTGAGGTTGAAGTCATTCTGGGAAGGGCTTTAAATGTCAGACAGAAAATTGTCTTTTTTTCTGGAGAAAATAGGGAGACACAATATTTTAGAGTGGGGATGTGGCATAGTCATATTTTCTTCAGGGAAATCAATTTGGTAGTTGTGTGGAGAATGGATTGGAGAGAGGAGATATTAGAAGCAGGGAACCAAATAGGAGGCTTCTAGAATAGACCAAACAGGTTATTTACAAAAGGCAAAGAATTGAATAAAATTGTAGTCATATAAGGGCAAGAAGGGGATGAGTTAACAAGAGGCTGTAGAAGTAGACTTGAAAAGACTTGTCAATGAATTAAATATAATAGGTGAAGGATAGGGAAGAGTTGAAGAACCAAAGAGGTTATGAAGTTAATGAAATAGAATCAATCTGGAAATAAGGAGGTAATGTACTTGCTTCTGGTCTGCTAGTTTCTGGAACACAGATGGATATTCACTGTAGTAATATATACTACATATACTATATGTATTCTAGTATATATACCCATGCATATACTCATATGTGTACATATGTATTTATACATATTTTTAATATGTATATAGCACATTAAAGACTACCAGACTAATACTTTTTAATGTTTTTATCTTAGTCCATGGTCACTTGTTAATGGTGATATGAACTTACTATGGACAGGCAATAAAGTAGCCTATTTTTGATTCCTTGTTGTTGGTAAATGTATTGGTGTTTTGTATGTCCTTGCAGAGATGTTTTGGACAAACCCATTGCTCTATGTCTAAGCAGATGGAAAAAATGAGGCTGAGTCATTATGCAGGTTCATGTCTTTATAGCTAGGCTATTAGTTTTCTAAGTCCATGGAGTAAAAACAAGCCATGAACAGTTGGAGGCTCATTTTCTATAATTGGACTAGAAGTAGCAATACCAGGCTACTGTTAAGCTTGATTGTTTTCACCTTTGCCAGGTACATAATAATAAGAAAAGTCAACATGATTTAGGTAAAGAGTTAAACCCTTATCATCTCTATTTGTTGTAGATTTGCAGACATAACTATCCATCTATAAATTTAAATAGTGGAGCAAAAGCTCTAGCAGATTCTACTAAGAATTTCAAATAGTGCCAACGACATACTGGATATGCTATCTAAGCACCATCCATGCTCTATGTGAAAAGTCTCATCCTTAGTAGGCCATGTATTAAGAAATAAATTCTTTGGCTATGAAATTCATCAAACATGTAAAAATACGATACGATCACAAACTATTGTTTCTATAGTGATAATGACAGTGTGGCTGAAAAGGGGGCAAGGGTACCAAATTTTTAGACCATCTGCCCTGAAATATGATTGAAACACAAAGCTGGAAATTACCTTAGAAATAAAGTGGTGTAAACCTTTTATTTTACAGATGAAAAAACTGAGGTCCAGGGAAGGGAATATAGATTTATCAAAGCCCAAAGTTAGTGATAAGTTTGGGAAAAGGACACTTCTTGCTTACTTTCTTGCCAATGTTCTTTACATTATGTCACATGTCTTTTTATAGCAAAAACTTCATACTCAATTCCAACCCTACTGAAGTAATTTGGTATTATTTTTAAGTAGGTCTAAACATATACTCAGTATAGAGTGTTAATGTTGTGGAATTGAGACAGTGACCACATGTATATCATGATGTTGCTTAAATAGACAAATATAAATATTTGTTTCTTTGTGGATCAACAATTTTAAAATGAGAGTTTCCTGGGAAGTACATGAGCCTCTCTTCATCCCAGCATTCTATTGATGACCAAGGTCCCCAAGGGCATGGCTATTTTCCTTGGTATTGGAACATCTCTGATTTCATCAATGTAAGGTGATCCCAGACAGGAAAATTGTTCTATTATTGAAAACCAGGAATTTTCCTATTAGGTTAGCGATGGTTAGTGTTGTCTGGTAACTGAAAGGTTATTTATTTGTCCAGGATCACATAGACAGAAGGTACTAGAAAGAGGGTTTGAACTTAGACTTTGTGATTGACCCTCTCTGCCTACTTCACCATGTTGACCCTCTGTCTTCTTCAAATATAGGCAAAAATACATGCATCCATATTATCTCAGTGGTCATTTATGACTATCATTCATAAATTTAACTAAACCACTTTTGAATTAATCTGTATTTCCTACTTCCTATGGCAATATTAAATATTTCATACTTCTACCCTTCTTTAGATTATCTAATATCTGAAATTATGATTAATATTATTACATCATTTCATCTGCATTAAACTCTTTCAATTTTCAAAGAAAGCCATCTAATATAAAATTTCAGAATTGGGTGAAGGAATCAATCTATCAAAATCTAGAATATAGTAGAAGACATAAGTTAAGTAAATGCCTTTTAAGCCTTCACTTTTCCAAACTTAAATCCTAGTCATCTATACAAAAGCACTCATTTCCATTATCACTACTCTTTATCAGGAGATGACTTGCTCCCTACTCTCCTGAGCAAATTGAATCCATCCACCATGATTCTCTTGTCTCCCAGTCTTTACACCTTAATACTTATCTCTATATTTTTTCTCATCTTTTTTTCTGAACTTCTCTAATCTCATGGAATGAAATGGTCCTTTTGCTTGCCAAGGCTAACCCCTCAATTTGTGCCTTTGATTTCATCTCCTCCCATATCTCTTGGAGATTAGAAGAGATGAGATTAGATTTTTCACTTCAAATATCTCCATATATACTGGTGCCATGCTTGCTGCCTATAAAAATGTCAAAGTTTTCCATTTATTGAAAAAACCCAAACCAACAAAACCTTTATATTTTTATTGCTATTACCTTAAGACATCATCCTGTATCTCTCCCCCTCTTCACTAAACTCACAGAAATTCCCATGTATTCACAGAGCAAAGCCTAAACTTGATATTCATATAATTTTATCTTCAAGATTTCAATAAGCTCTATGAAGAAACAGGTGGACTTTAATTTTTAGTAAATGATATTGAAAACTATAATCTAAGTACACAACTTTTATTTACTCTTCTATTTGTTGCAATATGATTGTAATTCCCTAACTCTACTGAAAATATATATTCAAAGTTTGCTAATGATTCCTAGATAATGGTTATAAGGAATTTATTTAATTTCACTCTGTTTCTTTAGGAGCAGCAGTTTTAAGGAACCGAGGGAGTTAATTCTGAACTCCATTTTCTCTGGCTTTGGAGTGAGCAGGAGTTCTGGGGTCTCTGTGTCAGTGTGCTCTCTGTCAGGAGTATCTGGCAGTTAGCTGTTGGGAGTTGGAATTTATATACTAAATTAAGAAAGAATCTATTTCTGAGGGGTTTCTTCTCAGCACTTTGAGGGAGAAGGGACTCATTGTGAGGGCTGTTTTTCTCAGAACTCTGAGAGAGCAGAAGCACTGTTTGTATTCCTGTGACAGGCAGTTTCACTATTTCAGTTGAAGGAGGTTTTGGAGATCAATGTTCATCAATTAGATTAGGAAAGTTAGATAGAAATTTAAATTTTAGATAGAGAGAGTAGGTTTAGTCAGGCCTGCTTTGTCAGGCAAGAAGATTCTTAGATTTAGGGTTTATTAGAGATTTTAATATAGGGTTTAGATCTATAAGCATAGGTATACTATATAAGAATTATTTTCTCCATTTTCCTACCTCCTATTTCCTATGCCAATTATCCTCCAAATAAATAGTGTTGGTGGTGTACCAAACTGATCTCCACAACTTTATCAATCTACTATTGATATTTAGTAACCCCTGACAGCTTTATCAGCCTCCTATATTATTTACACATAACATAATGAAGGCATTATCTAGATCTCTCCTTTGCTTCATCATACTCTGCTGTTTACTAATTTGTTGTACAAGTTGAATTCAGTGAGACTCTCACTTTTCAGCTTTTTTTTTCAGCTTTTCTGCATCATCAACATAGTGTCTAACATGTAGCTGATTCTTGGTAAATATTTATTTGAGTGAAATACTCATAGATTCATATACTATTAGTGTTCAAAAGTATCTTAGATATCTTTTCAAAAACACTCACTATTCTATAGAATAAGAACCTAAGACACTGTTGATTAGACAAATTGCAAAGCAATTAAAAGTGATGATTGCCCAAGTTATGATCCATTTTCATATCTAACCAAGAACAATAAGGTAAGCAACTAATAAATAATTACTGATGAGATTTTTGTTACTATTTTACATGTAACAATATAAATAACATAACAATAATATAATACAAATGATTTGTTGTAAATATATAATAAATTTTAATAAATATGCTTGTCCAAGAGAAACAAATTCTCACACTAGCTATGACCAAAAATTTAGGTCTCATTCTTTTTCTTCCTCTCTTTCAACTCTCCCTATACCCTCCTAACCCTCCCTCCTCCCCAAGAAGGCAGGTAATATGATAAAAACTGAACATACATTATCATATAATACATATCATGTGAAATAAGACATATTGCTTATACTAGAGAACAATTCATGGAGGAAATAAATTGCAGAATGGTATATTTCAGTCTGCATTTGGATTTTGTTCCTTCTGTGGCAATGAATATCCTTTTCTGTCATGATTGAAGTTGTCCTAGATCTTTGCCTTCTTGATAATAGTTATCATTCACAGTCGATCATCATATATTGTTGTTGTTACTGTGAAAATTGTTTTCCTGGTTCTGTTCACTTCACTTCGCATCATTTCATATCAGCCCCGGTTTCTTTGAGATCATCTTACATGCCATTTTGCACAATAGTATTCTTTTTCAATATTATGCCCCAACTTATTCAGCCATTCCTTAATTTATAGACATTTCTTCAGTTTCCAGTTCTTTGCCACCACAAAAAGAACTACTATAAATATTTTAGAACATATAGGTTATTTTCATTTTTCCTCGATTACCTTAGGGGAAAAAAACCTAGCAGTGGTACTGCTGGGACAAAAGGTATATACTTTTATAACTTTTTTTTCATTTTATTTTATTTTAATTTCTTTTACCTTTTTATTTTAAAAAATATTTTATTCACCAAATTACATGTGATAACAATTTCCAACATATATTTTAAAGTATATGATCCAAATTGTTTTTCTTTCTTCCTTCCCTTCACCCCTCAGAGATGGTAAGCAATTTGATCTGGGATGTACATGTTCATATATATAAAGAAATATACATATATATATACATGCAAACACATGCATATATACATGCATATACATACACACATGCATATATACATGTGTTATCTAGCAAAAAATACTTCCATATTGGTAATTGTTGCAAGTGAATACACACAAAAAACCAAAACACCCAAATAAAAACATAAATAAACTAATGTGAAAAATATATACTATGTATACATAAAAATGTATACTTTGATCTGCAACTCCATTCTCTGGTGGTGGATAGCATTCATTGTCATAAGTCCTTGTTAATTGTCTTGCTGAGAGTATTATTGCTGTAATTGTATACAATGTTCTTCTGGTTCTGCTTATTTCATTCTGCATCAGTTCATGCATATCTTTCCAGCTTTTATATGAAATCATTTTGTTCATCATTTCTTATAGCACAATAGTATTCCATCACCATCATATAACACAATTTACTCAGCCATTCCCCAACTGATGGACACCCATCCCTTCAATTGTCAATTCTTTGTCACCATAAAATGAATTTCTATAAATATTTTTGTACAAGTAAGTCCTTTCCACCCTCCCCCCTTTTTAAATCTCTTTGGGATACAGATCTGATAGGAATGTTGCTAGATTAAAAGGTATGCATTTTTTATAATCCTTTGGGCATAGTTCCAAATTGTCCTCCAGAATGATTGGATTAGTTTACAACTCCACTGACTGATTTAATATACCAATTTTGCAACATCCTCTCCAACATTTTTCACTTTCTTTTACTGTTATGTTGGCTAATTTGATAGGTATGAGTTGGTACCTCAGAGTTATTTTAATTTGTATTTCTCTAAGGATGATTTAAAACATTTTTTTTCATATGATCTATTCATAGATTTTATTTCTTCATTTGAAAACTGCTTATTTTTATCTTTTGACCATCTGTCAATTGGTGAATGACTTCTTATAAATTTGACTTAGTTCGCTATAGATTTGAGAAATCAGACCTTTATCAGAGAAATTTGCTAAAAAATACAACCCCCCCTTTTGTTGTCTTCCTTCTAATCTTGTTTACATTGGTTTTGTTGTAAGAACTCTCTTTAATTTAATATAATAAAATTATTAATTTTATATTTTATTGTAGGAATATAGTTAGGGATGGTCTGGTTTTATAGGGTTAGTTGAAAGAAAGAAATTTTGAAAGAAAGAGATAAGGCTTGGGAAATTATTTTGGGTAAGAAATAACTGAACTTCACTTCCTTCTTGGATTTCTTCTGACCTGGGAGTGGGTTTTGTTTCTCTGCCTACAATTTCAAGCTGAAGGAAAGGTTTTGCTCTAAGGGATTCTCCCTGGAAGGTCAGGATTTCATGGAAAAATCTTTGGCATGTAGGTAGAGGATTTCCTTGGAGAAAACCAATTTCACTGAGTCCAGTTTTCATCTGCCAGTGGTCCAGCTGCCAGAATTTCTATTGGCTAAGGTAATCCAAAACTTTCCATCTGTAACTTTGATTACTTAGTACAGGAGCCAAACCCAGAGGTTTTCCCCTTTCTTTCTTTATTAATTACTGGTGGGAAGATTAGGTTAAGTCAGATAGCTTGGGAAAGGGTTTTAGATAGCATAGGTAGCTGAGGTAGGGCCCAGAGAAGAAATAGAAGGCAAACTTCTTAAGTAGGGAACATAGGAGTTGGCTGGATGTAGTTTGAAGAGTGATAGGGTCATATCTACCTAGTTACCTTTATTCCTTTTGTTAAAATAAACTTTGTTTCCATAATCAAAGAGTTTGGTGCTTAATTGGCCCTGAGGAGTTCCTAGGTGGGTTGTAACATCTAATATCCCTCTAGGACACCTCCACTTTACATTGTAATCCTCACTATTTCTTGTTTGGTCACAAATTTTTCTCTTCTCCATAGATATGACAGGTAAAATATTCTGTGTTCCCCTAATTTCCTTATGATATCACTTTTTATACTAAAACTCATTTGAACCTTAATTAGGTATAGGATGTGAAATATTGGTCTATATCAAGTTCCTGCCATACTGTTTTCCAGATTTCCAACCAGTTTTTGTCAAACAGTGAGTTCTTATCCCCAAAGGTGGAGTCTGAGCTTATCAAACACTAGATTGCTAAGGTCATTTACTCCTGTCTATTATGTTATCTAATTCCATTCCACTGATCCACCATTCCATTTTCATTAACATCAGACTGTTTTGATGATTACTGTTTTATGGTACATTTTGACATCTGATACTACTAGATCAACTTCCTTCATATGTTTTTTTCATGATCTTCTTGTCCTTTTGTTCTTCTAGATGAATTTTAAAATTATTTTAATTTAGATGGAATTTTCATTTTTATTATATTAGCTTGGTCTATCCATTAGTAATTATTATTTTTCCAATTTTTTATTCCTGACTTTATTTGTGTGAAAAGTATTTTGTAATTATGTTCATATAATTCCTGTATTTGTTTTGGCAAGTATATTCCCATGTATTTTATATTGTCTAGATTTACTTTAAATAGAATTTCTCTTTGTTTCTCTTGCTGTTGGACTTTGTTAGTAATATATAGAAATGATGATTTATGTTGGTTTATTTTGCATCTTTCAATTGTGCTAAAGCTATTAATTATTTAAATTAGTTTTTTAATTAACCCTCTAGGAATCTCTATGTATACTTGTTATGTTTGTAATAACAGGGATTTCTATATTACAATACTATCATATCATCTGCAAAGAGTGATAGATTAGTTTCTTCATTGCCTAACTTTAATTAGTTCAGTTTCTTTTTCTCATCTTACTGCTAGAGCAAGCATTTCTAGAACAATATTAAATAATAGTGGTGATAATGGGGATCTTTGCTTCACCCATAATCTTATTGGGAAGGCATCTATTTCTCCCATTGCAGGTGATACTAGCTGATGATTTTAGATAGATACCTTGTGCATCTTTTTAAGGAATGGCCTATTTATTCCTATGCTTTCTAGTGTTTCTAATTGGAATTGATATTGTATTTTTGTCAAAGGCTTTTTGTGCATCTACTGAGGTAATCATGTGCTTTCTGATAATTTAGCTATTGATATGGTGAATTATGATTTTCCTAATATTTTTCTTAATATTTTTCCCAATATTAAACAAGTCCTGCATTCTTGGCATAAATCCCACCTAATCATAATAAATGACCTTTGTGATATATTGCTATACTCTCCTTGCTAGTATTTTACATAACATTTGCATATTTATTTATTAAAGATATTAGACTATATTTTTAATTTTCTGCCTTTGCTCTTTCTGGCTTAGGTATCAGTACCATATTTGTGTCATATAAAAGAATCTGGTAGTACTCCTTTTCCTATTTTGCCAAGTTGTTTATATAGTATTAGGATTAATATTATTCTTTAAATGTTTGATAGAATTCATTTGTGAATCCATCTGACCCTGGTGATTTTTCTTATAGAGTTCATTAATGGCTTGTTCAATTTCTTTTTCTGAGATAGTATTATTTAAGCACTTTATTTCCTCTTTTGTTAATCCTGGCAATATATTTTTTTTTGTAAATATGCATCGATTTCACCTAGATAGTCTGGTTTATTGTCATATAATTGGGCAAAATAGCTCCTATTGATTGCTTTAATTTCCTCTTCATTGGTGGTGAATTCTCCTCTTTCATTTTTGTCACTAGTAATTTGATTTTCTTCTTTCTTTTATTAAATCAAAATAACCAGTGCACTATCTATTTTATTCACTTTCTCTCAAAAAACCAACTCTTTGTCTTATCTATTAGTTTAATAGTTCTCTTTCAATTTTATTTATTTTTCTTTTGATTTTTAGGATTTTCAATTTGATCTTTCACTAAGGATTTGTAATTTATTCTTTTTTTTCCTAGTTTTTTTTCATTGCAAGTCCATTTCATCAATCTGCTTTTTCTCTATTTTATTGATGTAACCATTTTGAGATAGAACATTTCCCCTAAGTATTGCTTTGTCTATATTCCATACATTTTAATATGTTGTTTCCTCATTGTCATTCTCTTTAAGGAAATATTGATTGTTTGTATAATTTGCTTTTTGACCTACTCCTTATGAAGAATTAGATTATTTGGTTTCCAATTAAATTTAATTTTTAAATTTAAATT
The DNA here is from genome assembly GCF_016433145.1 of Gracilinanus agilis. Lineage (NCBI taxonomy): Eukaryota > Metazoa > Chordata > Mammalia > Didelphimorphia > Didelphidae > Gracilinanus > Gracilinanus agilis. Next base: position 307,672,344 of record NC_058130.1, on the reverse strand, counting down.
TCCATGTTCCCTTTTTGAGTATAATTTTTACATCATGATCTGAAAAAGATGCATTTATGATTTATGCTTTTATGCATTTGGTTGGGAAGTTTTTATGCCCAAGTACATGGTTAGTTTTTATGTAGGTGCCCTGTACTGCTGAAGAGAATATATATTCATTTGTTTTCCCATTCAGTTTTTTCCCAGATTTATTAGATTTAACTTTTCTAAAATTTCACCTATTTATTTAACTTTTTTTCTTATTTGTTTTTTGGTTCGATTTATCTAGATCTGAGAAGGGAAAAGTTGAGGATGCCTACTGGAGTAGTTTTACTCCCTAAATCTTCCCAAAACTAATTTTATTTGTCCTTTAAAAATTTGGAGGCTATACCATTTGGGGTATATATGTTTAATATTGATATTACTTCATTTTCTATGTACCTTTTACCAAGATCTAATTTCATTCCTTATCTTGTTTAGTTAGATATATTTTTGCTTTTGCTTTGTCTGAGATCATGATTGGTACTCCTGTTTTTTATTTCAACTGAAATACAATAGATTCTGCTCTAGCCACTTACATTTACTCTGTGTGTGTCCCTGCCTTAAATTGGTTTCTTGTAAACAATATTTTGTAGCATTCTGGTTTTTATTTTTATTTTTTAACTTTTTAAAAACATTTATTAATATTTTTTTTGAAAAGTTAACATGGTTACATAATTCATGATCTTACTTTCCCCTTTACCCCCAACTTCCCCCTACCCCCATGGCAGATGTGTATTTCCACTGGTTTTAACATGTGTCATTGATCAAGACCAAATTCCAAATTGTGGATAGTTGCATTGGTGTGGTAGTTTCAAGTCTACATCCCCAATCATGTCTGCCTCAACCCATGTGTTAAAGCACTTGTTTTTCTTCTGTTTCCACTCCAGTAGTTCTTCCTCTGAATGTGGGTAGCGTTCCTTTCAATAAGTCCCACAGAATTGTCCTGGGTCATTGCATTGTTGCTAATACAGAAGTCCATTACATTCTATTTTACCACAGTGTATTGGTCTCTGTGTACAATGTTTTTCTGGCTCTGTTCCTTTCACTCTGCATCAATTCCTGGAGGTCTTTCCAGTTCACATGGAATTCCTCCAGTTTATTATTCCTTTGAGCACAACAGTATTCCATAACCAGTATATACCACAATTTGTTCAGCCATTCCCCAATTGAAGGGCATACCCTCATTTTCCAGTTTTTTGCCACCACAAAAAGGACAGCTATAAATATTTTTGTACAAGTCTATTTATCTATGATCTCTTTAGGGTACAACCCCAACAATGGTATGGCTGGATCAAAGGGCAGGCATTCTTTTATAGCCCTTTGAGCATAGTTCCAAATTGCCAGCCAGAATGGTTGGATCAGTTCACAACTCCACCAGCAATGCATTAATGTCCCAGTTTTGCCACATCCCCTCCAACATTCATTACTCTCCCCTTCTTTCATTTTAGCCAATATGCTAGGTGTGAGGTGATACCTCAGAGTTGTTTTGATTTGCATTTCTCTAATTATTAGATTTAGAACACTTTCTCATGTGCTTATTGATACTTTTGATTTCTTTACCTGAAAATTGCCTATTCATGTCTCTTGCCCATTTATCAATTGGGGAATGGCTTGATTTTTTATACAATTGATTTAACTCCTTGTATATTTGAGTAATTAGAACCCTGTCAGAGTTTTTTGTTATAAAGATTTTTTTTCCCAATTTGTTGTTTCCCTTCTGGTTTTGGCTACATTGTTTTTGTTTGTACAAAAGCTTTTTAGTTTGATGTAATCAAAATCATTCATTTTACATTTTGAAATTTTCTTTAACTCTTGCTTGGTTTTAAAATCTTTCCTTTCCCAGAGATCTGACAAGTAAACTACTCTATGTTCACTTAACTTATTTATAGTTTCCCTCTTTATATTCAAGTCATTCACCCATTCTGAATTTATATTGGTGTAGGGTGTGAGATGTTGATCTAAACCTATTCTCTCCCATATTGTTTTCCAAATTTCCCAGCAGTTTTTGTCAAATAGTGGATTTTTGTCCCAAAATTTGGGCTCTTTGGGTTTATCATACACTGTCTTGCTGATGTCACTTACCCCAGGTCTGTTCCACTGATCCTCCCTTCTGTCTCTTAGCCAGTAGCATACCATTTTGATGACTGCTGCTTTATAGTACAGTTTAATATCTGGTACGGGTAGGCCCCCTTCCTTCACATTTTTTTCATGTTTTCTCTCGATATTCTTGATCTTTTGTTATTCCAAATGAACTTAGTTATAGTTTTTCCTATTTCAGGAAAAAGTTTTTTGGTAGTTTGATAAGTATGGTGCTAAATAGGTGAATTAATTTGGGTAGAATTGTCATTTAAAAAAATTTTTTTTTATTTTAAACCCTTAACTTCTGTGTATTGACTTATAGGTGGAAGAGTGGTAAGGGTAGGCAATGGGGGTCAAGTGGCTTGCCCAGGGTCACACAGCTGGGAAGTGTCTGAGGCCGGATTTGAACCTAGGACCTCCTGTCTCTAGGCCTGGCTCTCAATCCACTGAGCTACCCAGCTGCCCCAGAATTGTCATTTTTATTATGTTAGCTCATTCTACCCATAAGCAATCAATATTTTTCCAGTTGTTTAGATCTAGTTTTAATTGTTTGGAAAGTGTTTTATAGTTGTTTTTGTATAATTCCTGTGTTTGTTTTGGTAGATAGATTACTAAGTATTTTATATTGCCTAGGGTGATTTTAAATGGTATTTCTCTTTCTACCTCTTGCTGCTCTAATGTGTTGGAAATATATAGAAATGCTGATGATTTATGTGCATTTATTTTGTATCCTGCAACTTTGCTAAAGTTGTTGATTATTTCTACCAGCTTCTTAGTTGATTCTCTAGGATTTTTTAAGTATACCATCATATCCTCTGCAAAGAGTGATAGCTTAGTCTCCTCATTGCCTATTTTGATACCTTCAATTTCTTTTTCTTCTCTAATTGCTATTGCTAGTATTTCTAGTACAATGTTAAATAATAGAGGTGATAATGGGCATCCTTGTTTCACTCCTGATCTTATTGGGAAGCCTTCTAATTCATCCCCATTGCATATGATACTTGTTGATGGTTTTAGGTATATACTTTTATTATTTTTAGGAAAGGTCCTTCTATTCCTATACTTTCCAGGGTTTTCAATAAGAATGGGTACTGTATTTTGTCAAAGGCTTTTTCAGCATCTATTAAGATAATCATGTGATTTTTGTTTGTTAGATTATTGATATGGCCAATTATGTAGATGGTTTTCCTAATGTTGAACCATCCTTGCATTCCTGGTATAAATCCCACCTGATCATGGTGGACGATCCTCTTGATCACTTGTTTGAGTCTCTTTGCAAATATTCTATTTAAAATTTTTGTATCTATGTTCATTAGGGAGATTGGTCTGTAGTTTTCTTTCTCTGTTTTTGATCTACCTGGCTTTGGAATCAGTACCATATTTGTGTCATAAAAGGAATTTGGTAGGACTCCTTCTTTGCTTATTATATCAAATAATTTGTATAGTATTGGGATTAGTTGCTCTTTGAATGTCTGATAGAATTCACTTGGGAATCCATCAGGTCCTGGTGATTTTTTCTTAGGGAGTTCTTTGATGGCTTGTTCAATTTCTTTTTCTGACATGGGATTATTTAGGTTTTCTATTTCTTCTGCTATTAATCTAGGCAATTTGTATTTTTGTAAATATTCATCCATATCTCCTAGATTGCTATATTTATTGCCATATAATTGGGCAAAATAGTTTTTAATGATTGCCTTAATTTCCTCTTCATTAGAGGTGAGGTCTCCCTTTTCATCTTTGATACTGTCAATTTGGTTTTCTTCTTTCCTTTTTTTTTTATTAGATTGACCAGTACTTTGTCTATTTTATCTGTTTTTTCAAAATACCAGCTTCTAGTCTTATTTATTAATTGAATAGTTCTTTTACTTTCGATTTTATTAATTTCTCCCTTGATTTTTAGAATTTCTAATTTAGTTTTCATCTGTGGATTTTTAATTTGCTCGCTTTCTAATTTTTTCAGTTGCATACCCAATTCATTAATCTCTGACCTCCCTAATTTGTTAATATATGCACTCAAGGATATCAATTTCCTCCTGAGTACTGCCTTGGCTGCATCCCAGAGAGTTTGGTAGGATGTCTCATCATTGTCATTCTCTTCAATGAAATTGTTGATTGTTTCTATGATTTCTTCTTTGACTAGCTGGTTTTGGAGAATCATATTATTTAATTTCCAATTATTTTTTCATTTGCCTGTCCAGGTGCCCTTATTAATTATTATTTTTATTGCATTATGGTCTGAGAAGGTTACATTTATTATTTCTGCTCTTTTGCATTTGTTTACAATGTTTCTATGCCCTATTACATGGTCAATCTTTGTGAATGTACCATGTGCAGCTGAGAAGAAGGTGTATTCCTTTTGGTTCCTATTTATTTTTCTCCTCATGTCTATTAAATCTAATTTTTTCTAGGTCTTCATTCAGCTCTCTTACCTCTTTCTTATTTATTTTTTGGTTTGATTTATCTAGATCTGAAAGAGGAATATTTGGATCTCCCACTAGTATGGTTTTACTATCTATTTCCTTCTTGACATCTGCCAGTTTCTCCTTTATGAATCTGGTTGCTATGCCATTTGGTGCATACATTTTGAACAATGTTATTTCCTCATTGTCTATACTGCCTTTTATCAGGATGTAATTACCTTTCCTGTCTTTTATAATCATATCTATTTTTACTTTGGCTTTGACAGAAATCATAATAGCCACTCCTGGCTTCTTTTTCTCATTTGATGCCCAAAGGATTTTCCTCAAGCCCTTTACCTTAAACCTGTGTATGTCCACCCACCTCATATGTGTTTCCTGTAGACAGCATATGGTAGGATTTTGGTTTCTAATCCACTCTTCTATTTGCTTCCTTTTTATGGGTGAGTTCATCCCATTCACATTCAGAGTTATAATTATCAGTTGTGTAGCATTCTGCTTTTTCTTTTTTTTCTTTTTTTTTTTTTTTTAAATTTTAAACCCTTAACTTCTGTGTATTGACTTATAGGTGGAAGATTGGCAAGGGTAGGCAATGGGGGTCAAGTGACTTGCCCAGGGTCACACAGCTGGGAAGTTTCTGAGGCCAGATTTGAACCTAGGACCTCCCGTCTCTAGGCCTGGCTCTCAATCCACTGAGCTACCCAGCTGCCCCAGCATTCTGCTTTTTAATCCACTCTGCTATCCACTTCCATTTTATGGATGAGTTCATCCTATTCACATTCACAATTATGAGTATCAATTGTGTACCTCTCTATCTAATTTCCACTTTTGTTATTGCTCCTTTTCTATCCTTCACTCTGTTCCTTTTCAAAAATATTTTGCTTTTAGTCATCATCCCCACTTCTGTTACCCTTCTATTATCCCACCTTGGCTTATTCCCCTCCTACTTCTCTATAGGATAAATTGGGATTCTATCCCTAAATGAGTATAGTTGTTACTTCCTTTCTGAGCCAGTTCAGATGGGAGTAAGGTTTAAGCATTGTCCATTTCCTTCGTCATCCTTTTCTCCACTGTAATAATTTTTTCACCCCTCTTTAAGTGAGATAATTTACTCTGTTCTACTCCTTTTCTTTTTTTCCTCAGGGTAATCCTCTTTTTTAGCCTTTGATTTTTCAATATAATTTTATCGTAATCAGCTTACTCTTGTACCCTCTCTCTAAATATTCTCCTACTGCTATAATATTGATACAAATTTCAAGAGTAACAGATATCATGCTTCTATTGTAAGAATAAAGTTTGACCTTATTGAATCCCTTAAATTTTTTCTTTCTTAATGATCTTTTTATACTATTCTTATTTTGTATTTGAATGTTTAATTTTCTGTTTATATCTGTTCTTTTCATGAGGAATGCTTGGAAATTTTATTATATGACCATTTCCCCCCTGAAAGAATATACTCAGTTTTTCTTGATTGCAAACCTAATTCCTTTGCCTTCCAGAATATAATCTAAACCTTTCATTCCTTTTATTTGGAAGCTGATAAGTCCTATATAATCCTGACAATGGCTACATGATATTTGAATTATTTCTCTCTGGCTGGTTTTTGCATTTTCTCTTTGCTCTGAGTCCTCTTAAATTTGGCTATAATATTCTTGGGAGATATTCATATAATTGTTATATTAATAAAAGGGGATTTCAGAAGGTGATTGGTAGATCCTTTCAATTGCTATTTTACTTTCTTTTTCAAGAATATCAGGGCAGTTTTCTTTGATAATTTCTTATGATGTTTAGGCTTTTTTTAACATCATGACTTTCAGTTTGTTAAATAATATCCAGAAGAACCAATTTAAGAATTATATAGCTTCGATTTATTCATCCAAAAATTGTACATATTTTTTGGCCACTTATCAATTGGGCAATGGTTCATATGCTTATATAATTGTCAAAGCCCTACATATATTTTGGATATGAGACATTTTTCTGAGAAACTGTCCATAAAATTTGCTGATTCAATTTTAAAAATATTTTTAATCTGATTTTTCCTTTTCTTTCTTATCCTAAAACAAGCATAATCTTTCCTTGACTCTACTAATCTCTCATACTCTATTTCCTTCCCATTACCATCTAAGTTCTAGAAAGAGCAGTCGCAATTCTCTGGCTCCAATTTTTCAATCAATACTCACACAAAATCCCTGGTATGGATTTTGTACTTTTGATTCTTAAAACTACTCTCTTCAAGGTCATCAATGAGCTCCTTATGACCAAATCCAATATCTCTTTTCAGACTTTCTCCTCCTTAACCTCTCTGTAGGGATACTATGATAATGCCAGAAACAGACTACAAAGAGAAACACACACATACATACCACACACACACACACACACACACACACACACACACATTTAACCTATAGGTTTTATCCAGTGCAATTTCAGAAGAAAGAAAAATTAATAAAATGTAGTTAGAGTGACTATCTTTTGACTTTTTTGTATCCCCAATATTAAACCTCTACTAAATGTTTATTGATTAATTGAAGTTAATTATATTGATTAGAACTTTTGTTGTTTAACTCAGTCAACTTTACACATATAAATAGATTTTTAGGGACAATTTTGTTTCACATACCTAAAATCTTGATTTCCCAAGGATCAAAAAAATATATTTATGCAACTGTATTATTACAGTGGAGTGTTCTTTGGCATCTTATATGTAGGAGAAATGCCAACCAGATGGTCTGTAGCAATCTAGCAGAAAAGCAGCTGGACCATCCTTGCTTTCTGTATGGCTTAGCTGCTATGCAAAGGCAGTTGTTTTCTTTGCACTTTGAAGAGTGAAGAAAAAATAAATCTTCAGTATAGCTTACACACTGCTAATGAATGTTCTATGCTGTCAAATTCATTATGTAAATAGGACCAAGAGAAACCCAAGTACATATTAATATGTTATTCATGTTATTTTTAAGCTAGATAATTTTAATAAGAAAAACTCTTAACTATACATTTTCACTTTCAAAGCATTTTAAGAATAAAATTGATGTATTGATTATAGAAGAAAATTTGATAACCTTTTATTTTATTCAAGTTTTTTACTAGTATTATATATTCATCACATGTAATTCTTGTCAAGTAACTACTAAGCTTAAGAATTAGTTTTACTGAAGAAAGTAGTATGTCTCTAGCCAGTAAATAGTTAGTCAATAAGCATTTATTAAACACTTACAATATGCCAGGCATTGGCAGAAAGAAGGAAACAACAGAAAGAAGAAAGACAATTCCAGTCCTCCCGAAGTTTACATTCAAATAAAAGCTTATGTTCAATGCATAAAAGGAAGCTGAAAAGGCTCAGGTGGTAGGGCAGGGGGCATAGTAAGGATATAAAGGTACCCTGTATAGGGGTATGGTTTTGAAGTTTAGAAGTTCAAGATCAGAATCAAGAGAGGAATGGAGTCTGCTTAGTCTAGGCCCCTCCACAAAATAGAAGCCTTAGGAAGAACTCAGCAATAGGAAAAGTCCAAAGGTGAGAGTTGGATGTCTCTTGGTGAGAAGGCTCTAGGCTCTAAGGGAAGCTTCAGAATGAGATAATAGGTGGAGAAGGCACGGTTTTGAAGTCCAGAAATTTAGGAGCAGGGCCAAGAGAGGAATAAAGGTTGACCAATCTGGGGGCCTCCACAAAATGGAGGTCACAGGAGGAACCTGTCAATGGGAGAAGGTAATCGACCAGGCAGAGGGATATTCTGGGGAGAGAAGGCAACAAGGAGAAAATTTGTTTATTCATTCATTTATTTATTTCTTGTTATTAAAATTTTTTTTATCGATTTAGAAAATTTTTTATGGTTACATGATTCATGTTCTTTTCCTCCCCTTCTCTCACCCCCTCCCATAGCTGACATGTAATTCCACTGGGCTTTGCATGTGTCATTGATCAAGACCTATTTCCATATTATTGATATTTGCACTAGGGTGATCATTTAGTGTCTACATCCCCATTCATATCCCCATCGACCTATGTGATCAAGCAGTTGTTTTCCTTCTGTGTTTCTGCTCCCACAGTTCTTCCTCTGAATGTGGATAGCATTCTCTTCCATAAATCCCTCAAAAATGTCTTGGATCATTGTATTGCTGCTAGTAGAGAAGTCCATTACATTTGATTGTGCCACAGTGTATCCATCTCTGTGTATATGGTTCCACAAAGAGAAAATTTAAACAATATCACAATAATGAATAACTTTGAAAGGGTTAAGAAATTTCATCACTTCTATGACCAACCATGACTTTAGTGGACACATTTGAAGCAAGCTTATTTACTTCTTGACAGCACAGTGATGGACTCAAGGTATATAATGAGATATTCATTTTGGGATACGGTAAATTTTCTTTTATTTAACTATGCACATTTAAAAATTTTTTAATTTTATTTTTAAAAAATCAGCAAAAATCTATATTTTCTCCCTCCTCTCCATCCATTTGAGAATGAAAGAAAAACAAAATTGCTATTACAAATATAATCTGGCAAAACAAATTCTCATATTAGTCATGTCCAAATAGTTGTGCTTGTACATATATACACATATGCACACACATATGCATAGATATTATGTAATACATTCACACATTTTTGGTTTGTATTTTATGTATGCAAACAGATATATACATACATATATATAAATATGTACATGTAAATGTATATATGTATATGTGATTGTAAGCTCCTGAGGTCTGTGACTGTATTTTGCCGCTTTTTGTATCCCTAACATTTGGCAAAATGTCTGGCACACAGTAGGTGCTTAATACATGTTGATTGATTGATATTTCTCACTCTGCACACATTAGTCTTTCATCTCACAAGAAGTCAGTAGCAAGTTTAATCATTAGTCCTTTGGAATCCTGGTTGGTCATTATTGAGATCAGAATTACTGAGTCTTTCAAACACAATTATATTCCATCACATTTACATACTATACCTTGTTCATTCATATTACAATTGATGGGCATTCTCTCAGATTCAATTTCTCAAAAAGTATTGTAAATTTTTTGTATGTTCTTTATTTGAATTTGTTTTCCTAAGATCAAATTCTCTCTTCTTCTAGCTTTCTTTCTATTTCCCCCTTCTATTTTCTTCTTCCATTTTCTTCCTATTTTCGTATTGGATGGAATGTATTTCTATACTCAATCCATCTGTGCATGCTAGTGTGTGTGTGTGTGTGTGTGTGTGTGCGCATGTGTGTGTGTGTGTGTGTGTGTGTGTGTGTGTGTATTCTTTCTCCTTTGACCAGTTCTAATGAGAATGACAGTCAAGTGACAGCCACTTCTCCAGTTTTGCATCTTGAATACATGAGATAATTTCCCCTTATCTTTTTTAACCTCCTTTCCCAGCATATTCCTTTTTCTTCATCTTCTTTAAAGATTATCAAGACATAATAAAGTCATTCCCAGGTTTTTTTTTGTCTAAATAGACTCCCCTTATGACCCTCGATGATGATAGAGTTCAGAAGAAAGCGTACTGGGATAACAATATGTTTATAATTGAGGAATGCGTCCAAGTGGAAGGACAGGAATCAGTTAAGGGGAAGCGAGTTTGAGGACTAAATTCAAGGCAGGTGGTGATATAATGTCTTATGAAGCCCCAGGAAGCCAGACTTATAGCAAGAAGAAGTAAAACTTCTGGGAATTCAGTTAAAAGGCAGAAGGTGGCAGTTGATGGAAGTGGGCCAGATGAATGTGTACACTCCTTGAGATAAGAGATACTTCTTGTCTTGTCTTTAAATCCTTATTATGAGGGGTAGCTAGGTAGCTCAGAGGATTGAGAGCCAGGCCTAGAGATGGGAGGTCCTAGGTTCAAATCTGGCCTCAGACACTTCCTATCTGTGTGACCCTGGGCAAGTCACTTAACCCCCATTGCCTACCCTTAGCACTCTTCTGCCTTGGAGCCAATACACAATATTGACTCCAAGATGGAAGGTAAGAATTTAAAAAAATCCATATTATGGCGCAAAGCTGGAAATGGTAGCTGTTTAATGAATGTTTGTTTTTAATTTGACTGGGTGGGAGGGGAGGAAGTATGTTGTTCTTGACTAGAGAAAGAAAAGATCTTAGTTTTGAGGAGAGAAACTAGGAGGTGAATGGTAGGGTCTTGTGTGATGTGTGTGTGTGGGAATGCTATTGGCATATTGAAGTCTGTCTGCTAAGGCAGAAGTCATGAGTTAAGTTGTTTAGTTCTAGTCAATGAGAAGCCTTCTTGGACCTGACTGGGGAAACCTCTAGGCATGAGATGGAAGCCAAGAAGAGTGCAACATGATCTTATTCTGACTGCATAACCTTAGCTCAGGTGGAGAAGTCCTAAATCTTTAGGCAAGTCATTTAAATTCTCTCATCCCTAATTGTCTGATACATTAAATAACAATATAAACAATGATAACAATGCCTAAATTGGGGGGGGGGGGCTTTCCCAAGTAATTCTTTTCAATCCCTTTAGGTTCAAAATCTGATTCTAGGAAGAAGACAGCGAATTTTAATAATAGATAATGTATAGGAAAATCAAAGGGATTCTGAACACCAGAGAAGTAAAGTTTGAAAATTCATGATAAATCGCAATGTTGAAATACATCATCAGCAAAGCATCTTCTCAGTTTCATCTCCTCTTTTCAGCTTCTTCCTGTTTATTCAAGAGTGACAGCTGCAGAGAATAAGCTCTTAGTGAAGTGTCAGGATGCTACTAATTTGTGTTTGATTTCTCCAAGTCTTATGAACAACTGGATGTAAGTAAACCATATGTATATAAGTATGTATATGAGAAAGCACTGACAGAAATTTCTGATATTTTCTTATTGAAGGATCTTTCCTTTGAACCTTCATTAATTTTAACCAACCTGCTGTAAGAGGTATATTCCTGATTCTTTAGCAGAAAAACGGCTCTCAGAAGATTGAAAACTTTTTGCCAGTTTTTAATAGCAGTACTATTTTTTTAAACACAAGACACTGCTATGAGGAAAAAATACCCCTAATTTTTAGACATACTTATTTAATAAGCATAAAATAATTCTTTCGTAGTCTAATGTGTAGTTGGAACTGTAACTAATGGCCTAGCATCCTTTTCTCTGAGTGCGTCATCATCATCATCATCATCACCATCACGATGTATTTATTGAGCACCTACAAGCATTATGTTAAGTACTGGAACAGACATTGTGGATAAGACTCAGTCTTAGGAGCTACATCTGTAATAGGAGTAGTATCTATTATGGTTCTTACCAAATGGGCTGGGTGAGTTTTTCCACTAAAAAGGTAAAGAGACTCACCCCAAGGCTTGATTGTCTATGAGGACTAGTGCTTGAACATTGATGTGGTTTCCTGGTCTTTTAGGGCATCAAAAAGACCAACTAATCAAGAGTCAGTGCCCTTTGAATTTGATGGATATACCACTGCTGTGCAAGTCAGTGTGCTTTTTTTTTTTTTTAATTAGATCCATTTCTTTATGGAGTGAAGGAGGCTATATCTACATAAACCAGTGATATAGCCTTGCTGAGTATTCTTTTTCCAGGTATTCTTAAGTAAGCTTATTTTTGTTAAGAATCAGATAGTCTAATGAATGAATCACCTGGCTGCCCTGTTTCAAATTTGGCCTACACAAAGCAATATTTGATAGAATTAGATGTGACTTGTACATAGTAAATATATAACAAATTCTTATTGTCTCACTGGCAGAAGAGGGGTCCCCATGAACTCAAAGATAATAATCTAGTTGACATAAAGGATAAAGACTGTGACAGGGGTAGCTTTCCCTGGTTGTATTTAATATTCCTAACAAAGCTAGATTGTAAGCAAAAGGGATAATAAGTGTAAGTAAACTCTCCTGTTGTATTCAGCAACTAGCAATTTTTCCTAAAAGCGATATGCTGATGGGGATAACACACAACAGACCCTGAGCAGGAAAATATGGTCTAAGGCTTAGAAGTTTGGTTGGAAAATGTGTTAAGTCCTACTGAGATCAGAAATATAAAGAAAGAGAATGGGAGCAGGTATGAGAAGGAGAATTAGGAATGCTCACTTGTAAAAAAAAAAAAAAAAGCCTCAAACTTATCTCTGTAGGCCCTGAATGGACCAAATGGAAATCCTTGGAATTGTTTGAAACATTCTTAGAAATACTCCCTCCCACCAAAAAAAATTATGGGTTTCCGTGTTAGGAATGGGAAGATGGAGTGAAAGATATTTCTTCCCTAATGGTAGAGATGAAGGAAATCAGAGTACTTTGCTACCCCAACTCTCCTCACAAAAACCCTATAGGAAAGTAGATAGCACTTAGGAAGGAAGGAATAACTACTTATAGTACCTATCATATACCAGGCATTGTGCTAAATAATTTCCAAAACATGATCTCATTTGATCCTCACAACAATCTTGTGAAGTAGGTGCAATTATTTTATTAATTGCTAATGGGTGGGTGAAGCCAATATAATTAAAAAGCTCAATCCTACCTAAACTAATTTACTTATTCCATGCCATCTCAATTAAATTGCCAAAAATTATCTTATTAAACTAGAAAAAATAATAGCAAAATTCATTTTATAAAAGGTCAAGAATGTAAAAGGAATTAAAAAAAAATGTAAAGAAATGAGATTTCACAATACCAGATTTTGAAATTATTATTTCACACTATATTATAAGGTATTAATAATCAAAACTACCTGGTAGTAGCTAAGAAATAGAAAAGTTGAAAAGCAGAATACAACAGACACATAACAAACAGTTGTAAAATATTATAGTAAACTTGCATTTGACAAGAGCAAAGATTTAAAATTTTGGAATAAAAATTCACTATTAGGTAAAAATTGTTGGTAAAACTGGAAAGCTGTCTGACAGAAACTACATATAGACCAATATCTTGCATCATTCACCAAGATAAGATCAAATTGGATACAAGATATAGGCATCAAGGAAGATATCATAAGTAAATGAGAAGGACAGAGAATATCAGATTGATAGATAGGAGAAGAATTTGTCAATTAAAAAAATAGAAAGCATTGTGAGATATAAAGTGGCTAATTCTAAATATATTGAACTGAAAAGTTTTTGTACAAATAAAATGAATGTGGCCAAGATTAGGAGAAAAGCAGTAATTTGGGGAATTTTTTTTATTTTCTCAGATAGAGAAATTTTTATATTTAAATTTTCATATTTAAAATTTATAGAGAACTTTGGTAAGCATATAAGAATATAAGCCATTCCCCAATTGATAAATGATCAAGATATGAACATTTTTTGGATGAAGAAATCAAAGCTATATATAAATACATAAAAATTTGCTATTATTGATTAGAGAAATGCTAATCAAAACAACTCTAAGATATCTTATTCCTATCAGATTGGCTAAAATGATAAAAGGGCAAATGACAAACATTGGAGGGGAGTGGAAAAATGGGGATGCTAACACGTTTTTGGTAGAATTGTGAATTGAAACAACCATCTTGGAGAGCAGTTTGGAATTATGCTCAGTTATAAAATTGTGCTTATCTTTTGACCGAGAAATATCATTATTAGATATATTTACTGATGTGATCAAGGAAAAAGGAGAAGAACCTATAGTATATTCTAAAATATTTATAGCAGCTCTCTTTGTGGTGGCGAATAATGGAAAACTGAAGGAATGCCTATCAAATCAGAAATGGCTAAATAAGTTGTGGCATATGATTGTGATGAAACACTATTATGCCATAATAAATGATGAATGAGTTAATTTTGGAAAAAAAACATGGAAAGACCAACATGAAATTATGAAGAGTGAGATGAACAGAACCAAGAGAATGTTTGAAGAATGATATGAATTTTCATTTCCAGAGAAAGAACTGATAAATAGAAATAAGTAAAATAAAGTTAGTATATGCAGATATATTTTTGTCAAATGATGCCTTCCATAACAGGGTGGGTGGAGAAGAAGGGAGGGATTTAACTGGGTATTTTAATGTAACAGATAAAAATAGTTACTCAGACCTAGTCTGACACGTAACAAGGCCACAATCCTTCATCAAGAGTTTCCTGATATGGGCTCGGTGATGGAAGGTTTGTTATCATATCTACCCTTTCTAAATTAATTTTATTTTGTTTTTATGTCCTTGGTCTCTCCCTGACACATTTCCCTCCTCCTCCTCCTCTCCCATTGAAAAATCAAGAAAACTAAAACCCGCTACATACATTTCTTAGTCAAATAAAACAAAATCTCACATTGGCCATGTTCCTTATCCAATCTCAACTTCTTCCTGGGGAGGAAAAAGTGTCAGTCTGTCCTCAGAGTCTTTTATCTCTTTATCTTGATGTGGGGAGCATGTTTCATCATGAGGCACCTTGGGCCAGATCCTTTCAAAGCAGAGAGGTAAATTCTGGAAAGTCTGACTTTTGCACTCTATATTCATTGACCCTCTTACATTCCTATGGGTAAATATAAATTTGTTTGCTTTTTAATTTTTATTCTTGTTCTGTTTTGGTTTTTCTTTTTCACTAAGCTCCTTTTTCCAAGTTAAAAAAACATATATAGAGCACATACAATGTGTCAGTCACTATATTAAGCTCTGTGGATTTAAAGAAGGGTGAAAAGAGCCTCTGCCTATATGAAACTTATAATTTAAAAGGCAAGACATCATGCAAAATTCATACATAAATCAAATATATACAGTATATCTGAGATAATCACAAAGGGAAGGCACTAATGTTAAGGGAAATTGGGAAGACTTCTTACAAACAATTAGATTGTAGTTGAAACAAGAGGGAAAACAGTAAAGCCAACAGAGATGAAGAAAGTTATAATGGAGATTAACTAGAAATGTACAGAGTGGGAAATGGAGTTTTTTGTGTGAAGAGAGGCCAATGCCACTGAATCATAACATATACGATGGGGTGTGCGTGTGTGTATGCAGTTGGAATTGTAACAAGATTGGCAAGGTAGGAAGGGCACAGGACTTTAAAAGCAATAATAGGGAACCCCTGGAGTTTATTCAATAAGTGGATGATGTGGCCAGAACTTCTTTAGAATGGTCACTTTGATACCTGAGTGAAGTATGGATTAGAGTAGAGAGGGACTTAAGTCATGGAAAATAATTGCAATAATCTAGAATGTGATGAGAGCCTTCACCAACAAAATGGCAGTCAGAGGAGCAAAACCTATCCCCTTTAAATCTGATAGCTGTCCCACTGCTATATGAGTCCACACATACCAGACAACATCCATATTTAGTCAAAGGGGGCCGTTTCTGCCTCTACCAGTGAACAAGTTTTTACCTGAATTCAACTCTTTCCATGTTATTGTATAGTAAACTTCTTTTTCCTAAGTATCAGGTTGTCTTTGAATGTCTCACTTTGTTCTAATCCCAAGATTAAACCACTCAAGTCTGTCAGGTTTAGACAATGCTTATCTCAAATCAATTGCTCATTGGTTTGTTAAAAGTTATCGATGAGAAAATATTCAGATATAACTCATGGCTGGGCCTCCACAGATAATAGTAAAAAGCTCTACTAGATTCCAAGCGCCGAAAGCAAGAATGCTTATGTAAAGTACAGAGATCTTTTCTTTTATGCCATAGAAAATGTGAAACAATTAGGATATTTAATACTGCACAATGAAAAATTCATTATAGTGGATCATAAACTGGCATCACTCTTCAGTAAGTCCCATTTTGTCTAATTAAGGCTTAGTTTCCTCCAGAAGAGAAATGAACTTTGGGAGAAACACCATCCAAATCAGATCTCTACTCTCAAAATAATTCAAGTAATAATGTGGCATCCTATTGTATTATTTAAATCCCTTGTGCATCCTCTTTTCATCTGAGAGGTCATGCCATTGCCTCTCCAAGGTTAGATCCAGAAATTATTTCTCCAGAAACTCCTGCCTTCCACCACTGTCTTGGTTGTTGCCATAGCTTAGTCTAAGCCTTAGTCCATAAGTCTTACTACCTTTGGGGCACTTGGTCACATGGTTCTTTTCTCCTTGGCTGCATTGTTGAAAGACTGTTATTTTGCCACTAACTCTTCAGAGATGGGACCAGAAATTCTCAGTACTCTATCATTGCCCCAGTTTTAGCCATCTCTTGGCCCAAGAACCTTCCATTTCTGGGGTGCTTGGCCACATGATCAAGGCTATTGAACATGCAATTTTAAAAAAAGGTATCTCAGAAAGGGAAATAATAAGCCATTTCTACTATGTCATATCATTTAAAATTATGAAAAAATGAATACATTTGAATATATTGTGTTTCAAACCCACATTAGCATGATTATTTCCAGATACTATGATCTGTAATCTTTCTTTTCTTTCTTTCTTTCTTTCTTTCTTTCTTTCTTTCTTTCTTTCTTTCTTTCTTTCTTTCTTTCTTTCTTTCTTTCTTTCTTTCTTTCTTTCTTTCTTTCTTTCTTTCTTTCTTTCTTTCTTTCTTTCTTTCTTTCTTCTTTTCCTCATACTCTCTCTCTCTCTCTGACTTTTTATGAGCAAATATCATTTGCAGAGTATTTCATTAGGTGCCAAATCTCAAGATGAAAGAATCAAAGTTCTTTCTCCCTCTTCCTGTTCTCACAGATGTAAATCAAAATGACTCACTTATGGTATGAACTTAACCCAGTAATTAACAGCATCATTGAAATTTTACTTTTCATTTAAATTCTACTTTTAAATACAGCTGTTTATATGAATGAATGAATTTATTGCCTCATTATCATTTGCCCTCATTACTATTATTAGTACATAGGCTTGCTTCAAGTTTCTCTTTTTATCTAGCAAAAGTGGTGAGTACTAATTTAACGAATAGCATATCAGTTTATCCTTGAATACAGGCAGCTCTTACCTTAGAAATAGGTTGCATTTTAGAAGTTTTGGGTTTTTTACAGGCTAGCCTTCAAAGCCCCATTTTACTCATAATAAAGGTCAAATGCTATAAACAGAAAGCAGTATAAAATACTCACCAATTTCTGAATGGGTTGTTTCCCAAAATTTTGTTTATAACTTCCTCTACCTGGAATATGGAAAACATTTTCCCATAGAAATAATGTTGAAATAAGGGAATAGGTTTCCAAGTCAGCTAAAAAACTTCTTCATACATATGTGCTAACCACTGTAGAACTACAGAATCTAACTATCCTTTTTTGTTTCTGTGGAAAAATACATTTTAACTTCTAACTTTGAAAACCAGAGGAAAAATTTTACTCTTGTACTTTGTTTTCTCAAGATTCTAGGGAAAAGAATCGTACTGTTTTCAGTGAAAACCTCTCCTTCTCCTTCTTTGGTCCAATTTAGTCAGGGAACTAACTGGAGAGAGTGAAAAGAATTAGTAAGCTAGGTTTCCTGGGAGGGGAGTGATGATAACATTACAATTGCTTAAAAGAAGAAAGTAGTTCCAGAAGCTGAATTTTGGCTAGTGTGGAATTGGTTTTTTCCCCCTCTGATGCTTTTCATTATCACAAGGGTAGGGTATGGAGAAGGAAGAGTGAGGAAAAAGATCCTCCAAGATTAAAATCAGCTCATATATAGGCAGGGACTCATTTTGGGCCTAGGTAATACTTCTTTTAGTTTGTGGTTCTGGTGAGTCCTTAAGTGGTTACCTCTAAAGGACAGGCTGTTAATAATTGAGAGAAATGCTTTCACAGTTGATCAGCATGGTATTACTATTCAGGGCGATTTGTTATTTTGGACTTTGTATGACATAGGAAGTTTCACGATCACAATTATAGTGGCATGATTCAACTTTGATCTAGCTTAATATGGTTCTTAACATAGATGGACTTGTGGTCAAAGTAGAGAGCAAAAAAAAATACTACATCTAGAATATATTCTTATTTGTCTTATAGCTCAAGTGTTACGTGTGAGATGTTGCCTCATCAATACTTTAGTAATAATGATTCCTGTGATAAACAATGATAAGCTTTCAGATATAATTAGATAATCTTAGAATTATAATTCTCATTTTTCAGATTACATGGAAAAATTGTTAATTTTTTTCTGAATTTTTGCAATCCATGTTCACTCCCTCCCTCCCAACCATCCACTTTCCCCTAAAGGCAGGTAGTATGATATAGGTTTGAATATTGTCATAGAATACATATTTACATTTTCATCATGTTGAGAAAAAATCATGGAGGAAATAAACTAAAGAATGGTTTGCTTCTATTCAGACTTTGTCAGTTTCTTCTATGGTGATGGATAACCTTTTCATTAGGGGCTCTTTGGAGTTGTCCTAGATCACAGCTGATTTATATACTATTGCTGTTATTGTGTACAACATTATCTTTGTTCTGCTCACTTCTTTTTGCATCACTTCATATAAATCTTTCTAGGTTTTTGGCATCATTTTCTTTGTCTCTTCTTATGGTACAATAGTATTCCATTTCCATCCTTTACCACAACTTGTTCAACCATTCCCCAATTGATGGACATCCCTTCAGTTTCCAGTTTTTTGCTATCATGAAAAGAGATGGGATTGATATTTTTGTACAAGTAGGTGCTTTCCCCCTATCTTTAATATCATAGTGGTACAGATCTAGTGTTGGTATAACTGAATCAAAAGGTATGCACAGTTTTATGGCTTTTGGGGTCATTGCTTTCCAGAGTGGTTGTATCAGTACATAGCTTTACTAATAGTATATGTATCCCATCCCCTCCAACATTCAATTTCCTTTTGTTGTGTTAGTCTGATAAGTGTGAGGTGGTACCTCAGAGTTCTTTTAATTTGCATTTTCTAATTAATAGAAATTATAAAGATGATATTAGAAAATAAGTCTTGTTATATTAGTTTAGAGATAAGAATTAGAGAAGCTGGCATGAGAAAGAATTGTAGTTTCAAACAGAGCTGAGACAGAGTGTCAGTTTCAAGTCTAATAGTTTTTTTTTTCTGTGACAGTTACTCTCTCTGGGAGTGGCAATTGGTCTCTAGCAGTTGGCAGAGTCACTCACAGGGACTCTCTCTGTGGACTTTGAGGGGGTAACATCTTTACCTCTCACTCTCTCACTGTCTGAGGTAGAAGGAAAGGAGGGAAAGACCTGAAGGAGCTAAGTGTTTTCTTTTTCCAACTTGTGAAACACTAGTGACTATTTAGTGCTGTTTTTATAGATTGTTTTAACTCTGAGAGGACCAAATTAAAACCTTGGTCTTTGGTTTGGACTCAGTCTGCTAAGGCTCAGAGTTCTAACTTGATTCTTGTTAAGACTCAGTCAGCTAGCCTTTGTTATTTTTTTTTTAACTTGGAGGTGAAGTTAAGAATTATTAGGATAATAGTGGTAGTTTATTTAGAATAGTAAAAATTTGGGTCAGATCAGGAAGGATCAGTGTAGCCTGTGGACACAGGAGAAGTGGTTCCTTCTGGAATCAGGGAGTTTTATTTGGGTGGAGTTAGAATTCCTTAGAGTTAGAAATCCTTTTTATCCTTATATTTTCAATAAATTATTTTTCTATAACAAGAGTCTCTTTAGTGTCCTTGCGCCTGGCCCTGAAGGGAAGTTCACTTATGTGCTTCACTTCACTGATATAAACTGAAGATACTTTGCAAGTATGTAAAATCAGTTTATAATCAATAATCAATTCATTTACATTTATTTTTACATGATTCAGAGCATTTTTCATATATCTAAAGATAGTTTTAATTTTTTCACCTCAGAATAGAGTTAGAATTGTGGACTGATAGATGGAAAAGATCTTAGACGATCATTCAACATATGAGGAAACTGTGCCCCCAAAGAAGAAAAAGTGCTCGTATTCTTCAACAAATTACTTTAGGACATCCTTTGAGGTCTATGCTATCTTTTTCATTGTTTTTATTTGCTTAAGATGATCAGGTCTACTATAGACATCTTAGATTTTTCTCTCCACATATTTCTTTAACTTAACTGTGGTTAATTGTCAGAAATTACTGCATCTAAAAGCATTGCACATGTTGTAACTGACAGATGTGAGCTGTGATTCTGTGAAAGAATGTTCTCTTCCCTAGGCTATAAGACAGAAATAAGAGAAACCTCAGAAAACATTACTGGTGATATGTTTATCAGCAGAGTCTTCAAAGTGGTACCTTGTCATCAGTCCCACTAAATGAATTGACACCTGCTCAAGTGACTTTGATACTTATTAATCATGGGCAAATCATTTCATTTATCTGAACCCCAGTTTCCACATCTACAGTCATGACATTGTGATGAGGTCAAATTGCCACAAAAATATTGAAAACATTTATTCACATCTATGTAAAGGGGCATAATTGATAGTAAATTTTCATGCTCTTTGTTTTTAGGTCTGTGTGAGAGTGGGGGTGAGCTTTGCTGAATGACATTGTCTAGTGAAAACAAAGTATAATTAGATATACATTTAACACAGATAGCTTAAAAAGAAGATAGAATTCCACAGGCTATTGTGGCTGAGAAGCAAGGTTGCAAAAACCAGAAAGAAGATGGGGAAGAATCATCATCATGTTCTCAGCTCCAGAATCAATCAATCAATCAACAAACAATCATTAAATACCTTCTGTACCATTAATGGAGATATGATAGGGTTGTCACAAGTGCCATTATAGGTCATAAAGAGTCAGGAAAGCTATAACTAGGGCACAGAAACTATAGCTTCAGGAGAGAGACCTGTAGGATGATATTCCAAAACTACAGCTCCTAAGACAGCAGGAATTTAGTTCTTGTTCTTCAGAGCTGAAATGCCAAGTTGCAAAGGGCAGTGATCAATCAGAGCCAGTTTACTTACTATGATTTAAACTGCCAGTGTTCTTTCCTTTTATACTATACTTAGAATAGATGAACACACAGCTTCCAGTCCCTGGAATTATTGGATATGATAGCCTTGGGAAACAGGCAATGAGAATGCTTGCTGCTTGTCAATAACTTTGTATAACACCTCTTTTGGCTGCTTTCCCAACTCCCACTTTCCCTGACTCACTAGGTCCCTAAAAGGCAGATGATCGACTACCAATTCCCTCATGGCCCTTTGGGTTATCTTGAGGGACTGGGCTATTGGAACTCTGTAACTCCTGAACTCCCTACCTTATGTTCCCCATTATCATTCAGAATCAGTAGAAGTCTATTAGTTTTTAGAAAAAGGATTTATAGAGAAGATATAGCAAGAACAATTACTACAAAATAATTTTCAACTCACCCCCTCCCATACTATAGGACATTTCCCCCTTAAACCTGGACCCTAAGGAGGTGGACTCAAACTTAAAGAACAAAGGGTGTTGGGCATATGTGTAGAGAACACATGGGTCCAAAATATATCTAAAGAGTTCTAGCCCTGGGAACCATTTTGTCCTTTTGCCAAGTCCTGGATACATTCCCCTTAGATGTTGCTAGATGTTGAGATCACAGAAAACCATTAGCTAGCACTTTCCTTTGTCATCAAGTGTCACTATCTCTGTATAGTCAGGTCCCCATAGTCAGGTGGCTGGCTATCTTTCCTCATCTGGTAGCAAGAGGCACTTCTATCATTGGCCATTGCTATTGTCCCTAGTAGATAGACTCTGTGACTCACTCTGGCTGCTGGTGTTGGCTCCTCCAATATTTTGAAGTTTACATGATCATGTCCTCAGCAGTTAGGTATCTGGTTGCTTAAGATCAGGAAAGAATAAATGGAAAAGAAGTAGAACTGCCATATACTCATGGTGGCGAAGTCAGGGAATCATCTTGTTTGCCCTCTGATCTCCCAATTAAGTTACAGTAGTTCTTTCTCATTTGGAGTAAAGGGCAGATGGAGGAGTAGATCACTCCTTTTGTGTAAACACTCAATTCTAGCTCAGTTACTCAGGAGTCATTAGTCCTTTAGATTCTAAAGGCTGAGACTTTATCAGTCAGTTCTTTTCTCCCTCCCTCCAATTACTCTTGCATCCTTTTTAAGAGCATATGATTTTCATTTTACCATAATGTAACATGTTTTATTCCAACTCTAGTAAGGAGATTAGGAGGATAATGAGCTGAGAATTGAAGTGGCTGGTAATTCTTTGAGTGATACAGGTACGAGAGGGGAGTGTACTCCACATGATGTACTTCTAGCATATTGTTTGGGTTAAAAATTTTTAAATATATTTGATAAAGTTGTTTTGAGCATTGGTTTAATCTGAGGCTATTTGCTCTAGCACCTAATGAACCTAGAAAACATGTTTTTTATTTTACTTGTTTAGGCTGTTAACTTGACAGATTTTTTTTTGTGTGAATACTCTTAAAATCCAAACTATAACCCTTACAGCATGATATGTCATAGAAGTTGTTTTATAGGATATAAAAGATATTGTGATACTGTCATTCTGCATTTTATTTTTGTGAGTTACCATGAGTGTTTAGTTATTACAGAACTGATGCTCATCTGTAGGGCTTGACCTCATCAAGACCACTTAAAGGTTTGGCAGATTCATAGGAACTGTGATGAAGAAGGCATTGAAAATACTTCAAACAACGATGTAGCCACATTTAGAAAATCTTAGTTGCTTCCTAGACAATACAAGGATTATCATGAAGCTCACTTTTAGACCATACTAAAATAATAAAAATGATAGTACAATTAATTTATAGATTTAGCCACACACCAATCAAACTATTGAAGATTTACTTAATAGAACTAGACAAAATAATAACATTCATTTTTAGATCAAGAATTTAAAGAGGAAAAATGAAAAAAAAAGTTATAAGGAAGGGGATCTGGCAGTGTTACCTCTTGATCTATACCATACAGTAGCAATAATCAAATAATTGGTACTGATCATAAAAGTAGAAAAAAATGATTATTAGTATAAATTAGCTTAAAAAGTCCAGAAGCAGTTAAATATAGCAGCATATTGTTCAATAAATCACAGGATGTTGCAAAAACTGCTATAAAACCAATTTTTGGAGACAGTAGATCTAGCAAACATCTCACAATATATAAAGTCTCAAATGAATACAAGAACTTGATATAAAAATTCTATCCAGACAAATTAGAGGAGCAGGGAAGGTGAAACCTTTTACAACTCTGGCAAAGGAAAGCATTCTTGAACAAAATGTAGGAAAACAGATGATAAAATGGACAATTGTTTATATAAAACTGAAATATTTTTTATACAAAAATATCAATATAATTATAATTAGGATGATGCTTAATATTCAAACTATATACAGGAGTGCCACTAGTAATGAGAAGCACATAAATAAAAATAACTTTGAAGTTTTAGCTCAAGCTCACCAGATTGACAAAGATGATAAAAAAGGAAAATGACAATTATTAGGAGGATCACCACACTAATGCATTGTTGGTGGATCTGTGAAATAGTCTAATCATATTGAAAAGCAATTTGGAACTATGCCTAAAAGTTACTGAATTACACATATACTTTGGCATTACTAAGAATACAACCCAAAGAAACCAAAGTCAGAAGCAAAGGATATATGTGCATAAAAATATTTATAACAATACCTTTTGTTGTAGCTGAGAACTGAAAAAATGGTGTACTTACTATTTGGCGACAATCTGAACAAAAAATGGATATAGACATAATACGATTGCACTACTAGAAATGACAAAAAAGCACAGATTCAAAGAAAACTGGGAAGACTTGAATGAACTGAGCAGAATTGTGAGAAATATTTATATGATGACTACAACATGGTAAAAGAAAAGAACTTTGAAAGAGTTAGAACCTCTAATTAATGCAAAGACCAATCACAAATTCAGAAGACTGATGATGAAACATTCTTCTCACTTTTGGAGCAGTGTTGGTATATGCAGATGCATAAGCAAGTATATATATTCAGGCATAACTAGTAGAACATAATTTTTTTCTGACTATACTTCACTGTAACAGTGGAGGGCTTATATTATAGAAGGGTGGTGATAGTGATGCAAAGAAAAGGAAAGGAGGAAACAAAAGGATATCAATGAGTCTTTTAAATTCATTCAGATTGAATACAAAAGGATGACCAAAAAAGGACACAAATAATCAAGATAATCTTGGTTCTGCCTTGTTATATATGTTTTTAAAAACACCCTGACCTTAGTAGATTTACATTGTCCCATACAATATTTTTTCCTGTCACCGTATATGGAAATGTTCATATTTATTGGTGATTTTCAAGTTCATAAAAAAAAAAAACCAACCCACTAACAGACACTCACAAAGAATACCAATACTGGCAATATACCACAGAACCCTCTGGTATACATAATGTTGCTGAAGATGCTAGTGATATACTTGGATTTAGCTTAACATTAATCTTCAAATTTTAATTGGGAACAAAGCCATATTTTACAGCACTGAGTGAATTCTACAGAAATGTTAGTCATGCAATTTTCCTTAAGTCATGAAAAGCAAGGAAACCTTAGTGCCAGGGAAGACAGTTAAATTTCTCATGTAATGGTCCAATCTTATTAAAGTATAAAGAATTTAATACTTGGGCTTGTGTCAGTCTATCAATCCAACCATTCCCCAAAAGAAGCTCATTTTATGCCTCTAATAGCACAAAACTTGGTGAGACAAACTTCTCTAGCTGACCATATTTAGGGAGGGCATTCAGCAAACCTTCATATTCTATTTGTTGTAGTCCTAAGGATGATTTTCAGGACAGGAGGAAAGGGATGATGATGATGACTGGTGTTGATATACTGTTAATTATCTGGCAGGATAGCTCTCACAATCTAGGATTTAATTCAATTCACAAAGATTTAATTCCATTTCACAAAAATTTATTGAACTTGTGGTTCAATGGAAAGATGTCTGGTATTGCCATTAGAAGATCAAGATATGAATCTTATGCATGGTATGTAATGAATCGTATAGGCTCCATGATGCCTATATGAACCCAAGCAAGTCACTTCCTTTTCTGAGTCTCAGATACTTTATCTGTAAAATGAGATCTTAGGATGAAGTAATTTCTAATATCCCTTCCTGCTAAGCCTTCCAGTAAGGGCTATCAGTCTTCTATCAAGAAATTGAAAGGGTCAAAGATTTTTAAATGATTAGCCATATTTAGTCAAAGATTGACAAAAGAACTGTCATCCATTTCTGTCAGGGAAAATGCTCATGAAGACAATTTTGGACAGGTACATTACTACCAAGACCATAGTATATCTCTTAGTAAAAGGAATGAAAATATTCTTTCCTAGTATACCTCTGATATCCTTATTGCAAAATGAAATTAAGAGATATGAAGGAACAAGACTGATGCTATTTCTTAGCTTCCAAATCTGAATTAATGACACCATCAAGGAGTGCCTGCTAAAGATGAGCAGGAAAACATGTTTGATAAGAGCAAGTCCCTCCAAAAGAGGGAGGAAAAATGGAGTTAAAGAGAGAAGTAGATCATAAAGGTATCATTGTCACTTAGAAGCAAAATAGTAAAATAGAAAAGGTCTTGGATCTTATAGGGACAAAAACAGTGTGGCACAGTTAACGTGTTATTGGTTCTGATTGTACTTTGATTAAAAAGAGTTCCATATAACATAAAAGATAAGATATTTAAGAAGAGAAATTTTTCAAAAATTTAGCCTGGTTATATTACTATTAATAATTAATAAATAGATAATGCAGGGTGAATTTAAATGAGTTTTTGTTAGACGAGGGAGGCCACAGATGTTTGATCAAATCCTAATAATAATATATGAGCATATTAGAATTTTTCCTTAAGGTTTGATATTTTGGAATAGTAGGTAGAAAGACTGAAGGAGAAAACAGCATAATTTTTGTCACCTTTTCATTGTTCCTTGTCTTTAATCTTTCACATTGCATTAGAGCAATCTGAATCCCCTTTCAAAATTAGCAGTAATTAGTATTCTTGCTGAACTTTCTCTCAGGGATGCCAAGGACTAAATGATCACAGACACTCTGTTGACCTGCCTCTTCTGAGAGGCGATCTCTTCAGGTCATGGCTCAGTTTTCATTCACAGAATAAAGTTGCAGGTTCCATTTCATTTTCTTAAGTTTTCTATCAACTAGATGCTTCACTGGCTAGGGTTTTGAGTGAGGAAAATCTGAGTTCAAATCTAGTCACTGACGCTTATTAGCTGTGTGACCTAAACAAGTCACCTAACACTACCTCAGGTGCTTCATCTGTCAAATAGAGATAATTACAGAACCCAGCTCACAGGATTGTTGTTAGGATCAAATAAGATAACAAATGTAAAGTATTCTGCAAAATTGAAGAACTAGTTATTATTGTTATCATCTAAAATTTCAAGTGTTTTCTGGAACTCTGTCTATACCTGTTTGCCCTTTTCTTCCTTTGAACACATATAATCTGAGGTCAGCATCTTTCGGGCACTGAAAACTGTGCCATATAATCTGATGCAAAGCTTTGTTAAGAATATGTATTCTCTT
Organism: Gracilinanus agilis; assembly: GCF_016433145.1. Classification (NCBI taxonomy): domain Eukaryota; kingdom Metazoa; phylum Chordata; class Mammalia; order Didelphimorphia; family Didelphidae; genus Gracilinanus; species Gracilinanus agilis. The sequence goes on along the minus strand of NC_058130.1, from coordinate 307,645,531 downwards.
GAAATTGGTAGTCCTAGAAAACCTCAGACATATGGTTAACTATAGTTATGCTGCATGATTGAGGTGAATGACATGAGAGGACCAGATGTATTTACTCCCAGTTCGAAAGAACTAATGAGTGGTGAAAGAAATGTAGACTTATCTCCTGATTAACTTTCAAGTGAAATTAAAATGAAAAATTTATTTGGCAACTATTATACACAGGATTCTGTGTTGAAATTAGGGTAGAGATAACAAAGTATGATATGGTTCCTATCCTAAAAGACTTATAATATATCATAGGTGAAATGGTAAATAATTAAAAATTTTCCAAGGCAGTTTGAAACAAGAAGCTATACATAATTAACTACAAAAATTTTAAACAGACACTAAATTGCTACAAAAATTAAGAGAAGTGAGATTTCAGTCGGGATTTGTTAGGAAAGGCTTCATTGAGGAAATGAGATTTGAACCAGGCATTGAAAATGGGTAGGATTTAGAAAGCAGGAATAGTCCAGGTAGGTGGAATAATATGAAAATAATCATGGCATATATGTATTTCTATAAGATAAAATACATTTGGATATTCTAAAACACATTTAGATATTATAGACTTGCCAAAACTGCACTGAAAATCCTTTACTACCTGGTTTCAACAACCTTTCCAAGTTTTATACATTTCCCTCTCCTTCATGCTTTCTATAGTCGTCAAATTAGCTGACATTTCATCTCACATCTCCATGTCTTTGCAGAGGCTACTCCACATGCCTGGAACACTCTCCTCCTCTTTCTCACTCTTAGAATGCCTTGCTTCCTTCAAAGCTCAGCTCACAAGGAAGATCTTCCTATATGAAGTTTTTCCTGACACCTCCCACCCAAATTGCTAGTGTCTTTGCCTCAAATTACCATGAATTTCCTTTGTGTATTTTTTTCTCTTTTTGTTTTTAAATTTTTTAAACCCTTAACTTCTGTATATTGACTTACAGGTGGAAGAGTGGTAAGGGTAGGCAATGGGGGTCAAGTGACTTGCCCAGGGTCACATAGCTGGGAAGTGTCTGAGGCCGGATTTGAACCCAGGACCTCCCATCTCTAGGCCTGGCTCCCAATCCACTGAGCTACCCAGCTGCCCCCTCCTTTGTGTATTTTTTTGTAAATTGTCTCCACTGATGAGCTCCCCAAGGAGAGACTATTTAATTTTTATCTTTGAATCCCTGGTATCTAGCACAGTAAGTGCTTTCTTAATAAATATTTGTTGATTGATTAAGTGACTGAAATACAGAAACTTAAATTGATCTGGAAAAGTCAGGAATAGTTCAACTTGAAAATACCAAGATACAAGGCAATGTTTGGTGGGCTATAGTTCAGAATTATTTTTCTTCTGACTTATATCTGATACATGAGGTACCTTTTAAAAAGGTCTGGAGCAGGAATTTATCTTGCATGTTGGATACAGAGAACTCTCTGCCTTATTCCCCTTCTACTATTATGTCTACTCCAATATTTCTAATTGTGTATCCTCAGGCTCCTTTGGCTTAGGGTCTAGTTCTGACCTTCTGTGTCAGGTTCTAAGTATTTTCATGTCCCTTCCCTTGTCCCCTCCAACTTGAAGTTGATTCCAAACTGAATAAGACTATGTGCAATAATATTTCTGACCATATTTAATTTGTGATTGACAGTTCCTCCCTAGTTGTTGACTTATAGAAAAGAGATAGAACTTTCATTGCTGAGAAGGGTCTCATTTGATGAATTCAACAAAATGGGTGGCAATAATTTGAGGCTAAGAATTAGAAGACAGGTTTTTTTTTTTTTTTACTTGACTTTGCTACTAATTAGCTGTGTACCTTTGGGCAAGTTACTTTGCTCCTCTAAATTTTGACTTCATCAATTGTAAAACAGGAGGTTTAGGCTAGATAATCTCTATAATTTCTTTCCAATTCAAGGAATATGAAAGCTTCTAAAATTAATTGATTTGATGATGATGATTGCTCATTTTGCTAAAGGCAAGTACTGTCAAGCAAATGTGATGTTTGAATCTAAAAGCAATTCTCTTATAATGAAGTCAGGGGGCACTAGTACACCACTGACAGAAGCTATATAAAAGCATGCCACACTTTAAAACATCCACATTTCTCTACACAAATTTAATTTGATTTATTTTTATATTCAGGCAGTGACATTTCTTCCTAACCACCCTAAAGGCTCAGTTCCAAAGCAGTCAACAGTTTTGTTGACTGTTTTTTTTTTCCTTTTGAAAACTGATTCCAACACATTTACCCAGAGCCATTTTTACCATCTGCTAGATAATTGTAGGTTGGAGGTAGGACAATCGCTATCGCAATGGGTCAGCGTGGCAATTCCATTTAGGAGTATGACAATGGCCCTGTTGGCAAAAAAGACACAAAAATATCTAGCCAGAATTGGCAGGAGGGTAAGGCTGGTTGTAATGAAAAGGCAAAAACAATAGACCTTGAAAAAGTCCTGTCTCATCTATTTCCCCTTAATCCTTAATTCAGATGTTTTCTTTTAATAAGAGCAGGATTAGATACTGGACCTATGATTTCATTGGTATAGAGAGCAGTCAGGTGTGGAAACTCCCTCTACCAATGCAGGTTTATACCTTCTTTACAGCATAGAGCGTTAGATATTTGCCAAGGTTAAATGACTTGCTTAGTGTCATGCAGTCATGTATCACAGGCGGTAACTGAATTGTTTTTTGAGGTTTTGAGGTTGGTTCTCTATTCACCACACCATACTGCCAGTTCATAGTAATATTATTTCTTGCATAGACAGATATAATATTTTAGGAACTTGTAATTTCTAGACAAAAACTCCATCACCCATTAATATAGTCCATAATTAATTGTAATTAATGAATACTTCTTAAAGCATATTTCATAAAATGAACTTTCTTTGGTGTTTTGTTTTCTGAAATCTATCAAATGGCAGGCAATTATTTTTTCCACCGGGTTCATACTGGAAGCTTTTTTTATTTTGATAATTTCTATAAGAGGTTGTATTTCTCTAGTATAGCCTTTGATAAATTGGGATTATTTCTAAGTCATGATTAAGCATTGGAGAAGTTTAGTGGAGGAAGTATAACTCTGATAACCATATTAAAATGATGTTTCCAGCTTATTTAATGGAATGTTTATCGTTTTCAGGGTGCTTTGACATGCCTTCTCTTGTAAAATCTGGAAAACGCCACTATAGAATCTCAAGAATAACTTTCTATTGCTTTCAATGGTGCATATTATATACACATTATTGAAGTCCAAGATAAGTGATCTGAATACAGTAATGAACATAAAAACAAAACATACAAACCTTTCCATTTAGCTGTAACCAATAGCAATTGCAAGGAGGTCAAAAGCTTATTTAGACTGATGCTCCCACTTAGTATAATTCTCAACTTAGATCAATTTGAAGAATGTTACTGAAAATTCTTGCCAGCCAATTAATTTTTCTACTTAAACTTCAAACTGGGGGTCATTTCACTGAGTTAATGATAATAATAATAATACCTTACTCACTATGTTGACTAAGAAGGTAACTGAGACTCATTCAGAAGCCTAGTGGCATTTTCCTTACTGGCTGGCCCTGGGATTAGTCAGAAAGATAGGTATTGAAACTCAATGCAAAAACAACAACAATAACAAAAAAACAAAAACAATGCAGGAGACAACTAGGTGCCATAGTGTTTTGAGAACCCACCCTAGAGACAGGAAGTCCTGGGTTCAAATCTGGCTTCAGACATTTCCTAGCTATGTAAACCTGGGCAAATTACTAAACCACCATTGCCTACCTTATACTGCTCTTATGCTTCAGTATACAGTATTGATTCTAAAATGCAAGGTAAGGGTTTAAAGAAACAAAACAAACAAAACAAAACCCAATAGATGGGACAAGAGCTAAGATGACAAAGGCAACCCAGCTAAACTCTCTTAATATTCCCTTCCAAACAACTTTAAAATAATGACTCAATTAAAATTTTGTAGTGACAGAGCCAACAAAAGGTCAGGGTGAGATATTTTTCTAGTCTAAGAAAACTTGGAATGTTGGAAGGAGAAGACTGTGATACCTGTGTGGAAGCCTTTCTGGAGTCCATGCATGTGGCAGCAACAGTGGCCATGGCAGCAACAGCAGAAGATTCAGGTGGTCTTAGCCCAGAGCCAGTAAGAAAGTACAATTGGTCAAAAAAGAGACTTCAGCAGATCCTTTGCTTATAATAGGTGCATCTGGCACCGAGTGTTAACTCTATTGCCTATATGCAGTTCTATGTCACAGTTCCAGAGTTAAGGGGAGTACTGGGGTTGATGACAAGGGAGCAGGGGCCCTGGTCACAGCAGCAAGACAAAGAGAATATTAGCATTTATGACTACAAGGGTTTAGGGTCCTTCCTAAGTAAAGACCAAAATACAGAGCAGGAAAGCAGTGACCATACCTTTTCCAGTATCACACCATTTTGGAAGCACCCAAAACTTGTAGATCCCCAGAACTATCCCTGGAAATAGCAGTATGAGAGATCTTGAAGCTCCTGACATTTTTCTTCCCTTCCATTCCATGAACAAAAAAACAAAATTCAAAGTCAAGAAATAGTTTGAAAAAAATGAGCAAACAATGAAGAAGAATTTAACTATAAAAAAGTGATTTTGATGGTAGGGATGACCAAGACATGAACTCAGAAGAAGATAATAAAATGAAAATGTGTGACCCTGGGCAAGTCACTTGACCCCCATTGCCTACCCTTACTACTCTTCTGCCTTGGAACCAATACACAGTATTGGCTCCAAGACAGAAGGTAAGTTTTTTTTTTTAAAAAAATGAAAATGGCTGCAAAAAAAAGCATCAAAGAAAAATTCTAATTAGACCCAAACCCAACAAAAATTCCTGGAAGAATTAAAGAGAGAGATATGAGTGGTGGAGGAAAAATTGGGAAAAGTAATAAGAATAATGCAAGAAAATTATGAATAGAGAATTAATTGCTTGGTAAAAGAGACACAAAAATTCAATGAAGAACTATTTAAAAAACAAAATTGCCTAATGGAAAAAAGAAGTACAAAATCTCACTGAAGAAAACAATTTCTTAGAAATTAGAATAGGGCAAATAGAAGCTAATGATTCCATGAAATATAAAAAAGTCAGAAGAATGAAAAAATAGAAGAAAATGTGAAATATATCATTTGGGAAAAAAAAGAACTGGCCAGGAAAATAGATCAAAGAGAGAAAATTTAAAAATTATTCAATTACCTGAAAGTCATGTTCAAAGAAAGAGCTTAGACATCATATTTGAATAAGATTGGAATAAAAGAAAATTTCCCTCAGAGCTGAGATCCAGAGAGTAGAAAAGAAATAAAATCCACAGATCAACTCCTGAAAGAGATCCCATAAAGAAAACTTCCAGGAATATTATGGCCAAATTCCAGACCTCCTAGGCCAAAGAGAAATATTACAAACAATGAGAAAGAAACACTTCAAATACCATGGAGCCACTGAGAGGATCATATAAGATTTAGTGGCTTCCCTGTTAAAGGAGTGGAGGGCTTGGAAAGATATTCCAGAAAGCAAGGGAGCTAGGTTTACAACCAAGAACAACCTAACTAGCAAAACTGAATACAATTTTTCAGGGAATTCAATGAAAAAAGAGGGTTTTCCTGCATTCCTCATGAAAAAACCAGAGCTGAATAGAAAATATGACATCAAGTACTAGATTTCAGAGAAACATAAAAAGGTAAAAACAAAAGAGCTATCATAAGAGACTCAACAATATTAAGCTGTTTACATTCCCTTATGGGAAGATAATATGATATATACAATTCCTAAGAACTTTATCATTATTAGGGTAATTAAAAGGCATTAACACATTCAGAGGGCAAGGATGTGAGGTGATTATGTTAGAATGATCTTCCCCCCAAAAAATAAGCAGGGAGAAAGAGAGATGCACTGGGAGCAAGGGGAAAAGGAGAGGAAAGAATGAAAAATTTCTCTGACATAAAAGGGGTACATGGGAAGAGATTTTACAGTGGAATGGAAAATGGACATGAGCAATGCTTGAACCTCACTCATCAGAATTAGTTCAGAGGAAAGAATATACCCATACAAACATACATACTCAGTTGTGTATAGAAGTGCAACAAATTATAGGGAACTAGAAAAGGAAGGAAATTAGAGAGGGAGTGATAAAAGGGAGGACAAATTAAGGGAGGTAGAATTTTTTTTTAAACCCTTGTACTTCGGTGTATTGTCTCATAGGTGGAAGATTGGTAAGGGTGGGCAATGGGGGTCAAGTGACTTGCCCAGGGTCACACAGCTGGGAAGTGGCTGAGGCTGGGTTTGAACCTAGGACCTCCTGTCTCTAGGCCTGACTCTCATTCCACTGAGCTACCCAGCTGCCCCAGGGAGGTAGAATTTTGAAGAGGGACAGGATAAAGAGAGAGAGAGAGAAGAAAAAGAAAATGAGATGGATAAACTGTGACTGTGATATGACTGGAATAAACACTCAGAAACCAGAAGTGGATATCAGAATGAATGAGAAACCAGAATCCAACAATAAGTTGTTTACAAGAGACATACTTGAAAGAGAAAGGTACTCACAAGAGTTAAAATAAAGAGCTAGAGCAGAATCCAATATACATTGTGAACTAAAAAAAATCAGGTGGAATAAAAACAAAAATAGATCTAATTAAAAGGGATAATCAGGAAAACTACATTTTTCTAAACTAAAATAGGCAATTGAGTCACATCAATTTTATAGCAAGTTTTTCTGATAAAGGCCTATTGTGTCAAATATTGCAAAGCTCTTACCACAGAGAAAAAAGCAGGACTCCCCAAGAAAACTATGAGGGCTATTCAGATGAAGTCTGACTGTCTTAACTGTTGCTGGTTTGCATTTAAAAACAGGTTTTGTTAAAAAAAAAAAAAAGGACACTAATGACAACAATGCATACAACCCTGTTCTATTTTCAGGAATAGCCTTGGGTTGTCCTGGGCCCGTGGGTATTAGCAGGGGTTATCATCTCTTTGTGTAAATTAACTAGCGAAAAAGAGCTCTTTCTTCTGAGGACAAATATTAGGGAAGATCCATGATGGCATTCTATTTGAACATCTCAGCATCAGCTGATACTAACTGGGTAACTTTTAGTGTAAGATGATATTCTTGGATGAAAAAAAAATCTTATTCTTAAGGAGCTAGGTAGAAAAAAAAGTCAAATTTACAAAAATAAGAGCCATTTCCCAATTGAAAAATGGTCAAATGATATAAACAGGTAGGTTTTAGAAGAAGAGACCACTCTAAATCACTAAATTAAAACAACTCTGAGGTACTACTTGACACCAATTAGAAATGACAAATACTTGAGAGGACTGATACATTTATGAACCATTGGTAGAGTACTGAATTGGCCCAGCCATTCTGAAGAACAATCTGAAAGTAGGTCCAAAACTATACATACCCTTTGAGTGAGGAATACCTCTACTAGATTTGTATCCTATAGATATCAGGTAGAAAGGAAAAAGAACTATCTGTAGAAAAATGCTAATAGTAGTTCTTTTTGTATTGGTAAAACATTAGAAATCTAGGGGATTTTCATTAATTCGGGAATAACTGAACTAGTTATGGTATATAATTGTGATGGAGTACTACTGATGACTAAGGGAGTGGTTTCAGAAAAAAATGGCAAGATCTAAATTAGTGATTCCCAAAGTGGACGCTACCGCCCCCTGGTGGGTGCTGCAGTGATCCAGGATGGCGGTGATGGCCACACTTTTTTTGTATTACATTCTATTCTGAGTTCAATAAATAGTTTCATAATTTCCAGGGAGCACTAAGTAATATTTTTTCTGGAAAGGAGGTGGTAGGCCAAAAAAGTTTGGTAACTACTGATCTAATTGAACTGATTAAAAGTGAAATTAGAAGACCTGAGAGATCATTGTGCACAGTTAACAGCAATGTTGTAATGATGATCAGTTGTTAAAGGCTTGATTACTCTGATCAATCCAATGTTCCAATACAATTCCAAAGAAATCATGATGAAAAAATACTATCTTCCTCCAAAGAGAGAACTGACAAATTCCGAATTCAGATGAAGTATGTGGAAACCTGTTTTGCATGATTTCACATGTATAATTGCCTTCTCAGTGAGTGGGGAGAATTAGGGAATAAGAGAATTTAGAATTCAAAATTTAAAAAGAAAAGAATGTTGAAGATAAATAATAATTTTTAAAAATGCACTTCAGGGGCAGCTGTGTAGCTCAGTGGATTGAGAGCCAGGAGGTCCTGGGTTCAAATCCGGCCTCAGACACTTCCCAGCTGTGTGACCCTAGGCAAGTCACTTGACCCCCATTGCCTACCCTTACCAATCTTCCACCTATAAGTCAATACACAGAAGTTAAGGGTTTAAAATTAAAAAAATGTACTTCAAAGAAAAAAAAAAGATTGAATAGAAATAGAGAACGACATGTCAGATAGGTGGGTACAGGAAACCAGGCTAGACTTCTTTATTAGGATAGGAAGAGTGTGAAACAATGTATTGTCCTGGGACCAACTACTAGCTAGCTAGACATGCCTTCCCCACCTTGGACTTGGGAAGTTGTTCTTCTACACCCAAATATAAGATTCTACATATATGCCTACTGAATTGCATATTATTCAGTTTGTTTTAAACTTCTAGTCTGTATATAATTTTTATAATCTCATGTCTGTCATCTAGAGGGATACATGTTTTCCAGGTGGAAAATGATTATAATACACTCTAAACTATGATAATCTGAAAATTTCATAACTTTTTAATTTATGCATTTGTTTAAATTATTAATAAAAATTTAAATAGTACAAGATCCAATATGAATCTTTTGGGGCACTTTACTAGAGATCTCTACATTATCATGGACAAATATTCTTGAGTTCTGCCCATTCATCCAATTCAAAATCCACCCAACTGATCTATCATCTAGTCTACATTTCATTTTCTACAAGAAGAGCATGAAAAAAGATACATAAAATAATATATAAATTATAAGTATTTACCTGAATTGACCTGTTCTATCTGTTTAGTAATTAACTCCCCCTTAATTGTGCCCCCAAAGTTATTTTGGCAGGAAGAGGCTCTCTCTCCAATCCAGGGATTTGACTTCTGTTCTTTATGATTTTTAGTTATATGTATGGCAATTTCTCCACAGTATCTTTGTTATTCTTTCTTACGTTGGCCAGGATTCTTGAATTAATCAAATATAGCTGTTGTCACTTATTTCCTTAGTTTTTTTGGGTATCCACTGACTCTTAGCAATTTTCGATTTGTCCCTGCTAGTGCAAAAATTCTCCATGGTAGTGAAAATGGAAAGAGAAGTCCTGCTTTCTCACTCTCGAAAGTTATTGCTACCCTCTCTACCTCTGTCAGTGGTCCTATCCCTTAGCTGATTCTTCTCTTTTCCTCAATCTAGCTTGTAAAACAATGAAAGGAGGAAACATCTCTTTTTTGTTTTCCTTTTCTTTCTTTGCTAGCCTCAGCTCATTCTGAACTATTATATTCTTGATACTGAATCTATTAATTGTGTCATTCTTTTCTATTCATACTCTATGACCTGTTCTTGCTTCCTTTTTCTGTAAATATATTGAAAAAATCTGTAGTTGATGATTCTTTCTCCATGCACATATACATATATATGTATACACACATATCATTGCTTTATATAATTCCCTCTTTTTTTCTTTTTGTCATTTCTGATTTCCACTGGGTTGGCTTTATGTATATACTTTTTTTTAGCCTAGGGGATTCTATTTATCTTTCCTTTGGCTTCTTTGAAATCTATTCTCCCCAAATCTAAGATGGAATCCAAAACTATTCCTCTCTTCTACAAAAAAGCATTTTATTTTAATTTATTTTTTCATTTTTTATTGTTATACAAAACACATCTCCATATTGGTCATCATTGTAAGAGCAAAACTCTCAAATAAATCTCAAAATACATTAATGTGAAAAATGACTTCAACTTTCTTTCTCTGGAGTGGATAGCATTCCTAGTCATAAGTCTTTTAAGATTTTATCTCAGATAAATGCCTTGCTGAGAGTAGCCAAGTTTTCACAGATGACCATAGTCCAATATTGCATTTATTGTGTACAATGTTCTCCCAGGTCTGCTCATTTCATTCTGCATTAGTTCCTGTAGATCTTTCCAGTTTTTTTTCTGAAATCATCTTGCTTATCATTTCTTATAGTAGTATTCCATTACCAAAATGTACCATAATTTGCTCAGTTATTCCCCAGTTGATGGATATCCCTTAAATTTCCAATTCTTTGCCACTACAAAAGAGCACCTATGAATATTTTTGCACAAGTGGATGCTTTCCCCTTTTTAATTATTTCTTTGGGAGACAGACTCAGTAGTGGCATTTTCAGATCAAAAGGTATACACAATTGGGTATAATTCCAAATTACCCTTCAGAAAGGTTGGATCAGTTCACAATTCCACCAACAATGCATTAGTATCTCAATTTTGCCACATCTCATCCAACATTTACCATTTTCTTTTACTGCCATATTGGTTGATTTGATAGGTGTGAGGTGGTACCTCGGTGCTGTTTTAATACACATTTCTCTAATCAAAAGTGACTTAGAATATTTGTTCATATAATTATTGATGGCTTTCATTTCTTCATCTGAAAATTGATTGTTCATATTCTTTGACCATTTCCAAATTGGAGGATGTCTTGAATTCTTATAAATTTGAATGAGTTCTTTATGAATTTGAGAAAATAGACCTTTATCAGAGACCTTTGTTATAAATTTTCTTCCCCCAGTTTCTTGTTTCTCTTCTAATTTTATTTGGGTTAGTTTTGTTTGTACAAAAGCCTTTTAATTTAATACAAATATGCTCCATCTTTGTTTTTCATACATTTTTCCCTTTCTCCAAAAATCTTCTGGGTAAACTATTCTGTATTCTCTTAATTTAGTTATGGCATCACTCTTTATATCTAAATCATATATCCATTTTGACCTTATCTTAATATAGGGTGTATACCTAGAGATATGGGTGTATACCTAGCTTTTGCCATACTATTTTCCAATTTTCCCAGCAGTTTTTGTTAAAGAGAGAGTTCTTATTCCAAAAGCTTTCTACCACAAATTATATGAGGAAACAATCACTTTCCTTCAAAGTTTTCATCATTTCTACCCCAATGATGAGCAACTTCTAGAAAAAGAATATGATTCAGATTAAAATTTCTCCATGTTGATTTCTTCAACAAATGGTCAAAGTATGAAGTATATTTTTTTGAGGTGTGAAATAATCTGGTAAGTCAAATTAATAAATTATTAATCTCTTTTTTTTGGCTGGTAGGGAAGAACATTCCAGCAACTCTTAATCATCAGAAGGACTGAAGCAGGCACATCCCCACATAGAAAACATTTGATAGGAAAAAAAATCACCTTCCAGATGAAAGGAAGTAGTTAGTTGTTGAACAAGTCAGTTGGGATGATACTCAACTTGAATAAGGAGAGAAAGGTTATTTGAACATGTTTTGTTTTCTTTTTAGCTGGAGTTTTATGTAGAGGTTAATTCTTTGATTCTTCCATTTTGTTTTTTGGATTGATGTCAGAGAAAAACATATGAAAGAGTCTATACATAGCATACTGTGTCTACTGTGATAAAATGTAGTTCTGGCATGAAAGGCCTTTTTAAAAAAATTCTTGTATATGCCAGATTATTTATCTAGTCCACATGAGAAATTGAAGTTCGTTGAACTATATGTAGTCAAATAAATTGCTAAGGCAAAAATCATTTTTTAGGTTTCTGGCAAAATAATATTTATGGGCAGATTATTTATAAAAAAGCAAAAACATTTTTCTATAATAAAAATGAAAGAGAAATTTATTTTTTCTTCATCATCATGAGGAGAATTCCTCCTCCCCATCATGTATTCACTGAAGTTGCTAATGATTACATAGCATTGCTACTAGCACTATGGGCTTACAAAAAAAAAGCCAAGGGAAAATGTTCTTAACACCCAGAACACCAGATCTCACAATTGAAATGAACAGGTAAGATAGACCCCAAATAGGAAAAATTGAAATACCATGTACCTCTCTGTAAATAAGAGATGATCTTAGCTAAATGTGGTAGGAACAATGGGCAGAGAAGTAACTATTGGTAGCATTAAAGGGAAAAGAGTGAAAGGAGGATCAATTGCAATTATTCAGCCAATAAGACCCTTCCTTCATTTTTACACAGCACTCACCTTCTTGTCCTCTAATTCTGTTTTACTTTATGTACCATATTTACAGTGTTACTCTATTTCTCATTACAACCCATGCCTTTGCTTTGGTTGTCCCTAAGCTTGGAATATACTTACTTAGTCTCTTAGGATCTCTGAATTTTGTCCAGACTTAGCTCAAACATCACCTTTTACTTGAAGTCTTTTCTGATTACTCTGCCCCGCTCCAGCTAGTATACTTCCTCCCCAAACTTCCTTATATTCATAATGTATATGTATATCTATACACACATATAATATGTCCATATATGTATATATATATATATATATAAATATAATATAATATACATATCCCACATCATTCCTCATCACAAAGTAATTGATCCAGGCAAAATGGTCTACTTTTGGTTCTGCTCACCCTATAAGACTTTCTATATCCTTTCTCCACACTTTTGCTCAGGCTGCCTCCCCTGCCTGAAAGGCTCTCCCTCATCACTTACACTATATTCCTCAAGTAGTTTCCTTCAAAGTGCTACCCACATATAACTTCCTGTTACAAGAAACTTTTCCTGATCTCAGTTTCTCAGTTGTTAGGACTCTCCATGTCTCCCCCACCCCTTATTTTGCATTTACTATGTATATATTTTATGAATATTTAGCCTTACATCTGCTGCCCTGCCTGTTTTCACTCTTTGGAACAAGATGCCCCTCTCAGGTTAAGCTCATCACTTCTAAATTAAAAAAACAAACTTTGCCAACTCAAGCCTTGATTGACTCTACCTCCTTCAGCATCCTCTCCCTTTTGTTTGGAGGGCTGGAGGGTGGAGTACCAAACTCTTGTCCATGCCATCCTTTATAAAGGGCAGAAACTAAATTCTCTGATCATTCCACTTTGCATGTGTTGCACTCCCTGTGCAATTCCCCTACAGAGGTAGTGCAATTCTATGGACTGAGATACCCCTGTGCCAGGTACTCTTCATGTCCTTTCTCATCTGTCCTCTGCTTTACTGCTTCATTTTGTATTTTGCTTTTCCCTTTAGGATGGATGTAAGCTCACTGAAGGCAGAAACTGTCTTTCTTTTTATTAATTATATTGCCATTGCTAAGCACAGTGCCTGGTGTGTAGTAGGTACTTAATAAATGTATATTGGGTGGGATCAAAAATTCTTATGTGTGTACATATTTTCTCCTAGTAGAATGAAAATTCCTTGAGGACAGTGACTTTTTTGTTTTAGTATTTGCAATTCCAGCCCTTAGTTTAGAGCATAGTATAATGTAGGTGATCAATAAATGCTTATGGAAATGAATTATGTTGAATTGAATACAGACTGAATTCTGGCAAAGCTCATTCATTTAAATATTGATATATGACTCGATTTTTCTGGGACAGCTGTCATTTACAATGCTTTGTGACACTGTTAGCACTTTTTTGCTGCCAGATTTATCTCTAGGCTTCTTTAATCACAAAGATTTTGTAATCACAAGAAGGATATAAGAATCTTCCTTTCCAAGGAGGACTTTGCTGGAGTACAAAGGTTCTTTGGATCTTGGTGTGCGGTATTAATTTTTGTTCTCTATATTCTTTGAGATTTATCCTTACCTTTATCACTGTGATCTCTGACTCCAGACTAACCCCTTGGTTTGTTCTTATATTTTCTGACCAGCTACTTCTTGTCTCTCTTGGTCCTTGATTACCCTCTTATTCCACTACTGAATAAGATCTGACATGCTGGTGACAATTCACCCTTTGCTTTGGAAAATAACAAGACTGAAAAAAATACTTATATTTTAGAAAAAAAGCAGAAATAAGCACAAAGAAGAAAGAAGATCATTGTCATTTGCAGATGATGTGATTGTTTACTTAGAGAAACCTAGAAATTTAAACAAAATTAATTGAAATACTTAATAAATTCAGTAAAGTAGCAGAACATAAAATGAAAAGCTATAAAATCATCACTTTTTTATAGTGTATTCTTATGCAAATAGAAATAAAAATTCCATTCAAAAGAACTACAAAATATTTATGTAAGGGTTGTGCTGGTGCTGTGTGTTTTGCTTACATGGGTTATATGTATCTACATGTGTCTGTTTAGATGTGGCTCACAGGGAGAAAAAAGTATATATTCCTAGAGTTTTCTCCCTCTACTCATCTCCAAGGAAGATTGATTTCTTCCAGGCTGCCTACTCTACTCCCTTTAGAGAGAGGGTATGAGACTAGAGCTTTATCTTTCTGTTCCTTTAAGCATTGTTATTCTAAAAGAATTAATTTTTAAGCTCAAGTTCTATTCCCAATACTATCCCTTAATGGAGAATAAATGCCCCAAGCGATACACCTGATTTGATTACCTTCCAAACAAATGCCAGTACTATAATGAACACACATAGTGAATAGAGGATAAACAAATTTGTCTAATTTGACAGCAAAAAAGAAATTAGAGAAAATATACATATGAGAATATATACCAGATAATATATTAATTACCTCCCCATTTGGAGTGAGATTATCTCTGTTCAACTAAGAGAGATAAAAGTCCAGATCTCACACAAAGGGAAATTCCCCTAAGACTTTAGTGTAGTAAGCTGGAGATAGGGACATGATTGAAGTGTAAACTCCTCTACCTACCACTTTCTTCCTAGAATCTTTATCTTTGGGGACCTAAAATGAACATGGAAACACATGCCTCTTCTCTTAAGGCTGGAAGCCCAGAAGATAGGCTTACTTTTCTTTTAAACTATTGCCAACGCCATCATTCATATAGGTATAGATTACTGAATAATCAATTTCCTTCAATGTGGAGAGTTTTATGCAACTGGGACTTTGAACCAAGGGTTATATATAAAATATCTGGGTGTAAATCTACCAAGGGACCCCTAAGACTTCTATAAATGTGACTATAAACCACTTTATAGGATTAAGGGAAGACACTGAAAATTGAAAAGATATTGTTTATTGTTAAGCAATGCCAGCCTAATAAGAATTACAAAATTATTGAAATGAATTTCCAGTTTTAATCCAAGATGTATTGAACTCCTAAAGTATCCTGAGGGAAAAATGGATTAAGAATCTCAAAGAAAATATTGAAAAAAGAAGGAATGAAACTGTCTGCCACTGCCATATTTTAAACTATACTAGAAAGCAATAATCATTAAAAACTATTTGATACTAGTTAAAGAGGTAGAAAAATTGGGCCATAGAAAAGATTAGGTAAATAAGAACCAGAAGCAGATAACTATATATAGTAGCACAGCATTCTATATCCCTACACGTGACCAAGCATTTGAAAAGCAGTTTGGCAAAAAAAAAGTATAGATCAACATTTTAAACCATAGATTTCAGTAATTTCTAAATGAACACTTGACATAAATATAAAAGAATATCATTAAGTAAGAGTAAAGGAGAAGGAAAGGAAATAATTTTCATAATAGGTAGAAAGGCAATTCTTAATTAAACCATTAGACATAATTACAGAAAATAAAATGGTCAGTTTTGAATGTATAAAATTAAAAAAAAAAACTTTTCGCGCAAGTACAGTCAATGCAGTTAGACTATATGCAGATTTAGTTGTTCTCCTGAGCTATAATTACTCATTCTCACCTGCTATTTGGACATCTTGAATCAGATATCCCATAGGCATCTCAAATTCAGCATATCCAAGATAGAATTTATCTCCTTTTCTCCCAAACCCTTTCTTCTTCCAAGCTTCCTTATTACTGTTGAGGGTACCAGTCACTTGGATTCATAACCGCAGTTTCATCACTCTTACAGCCACATCCAATCAGTTGCTAAATCTTATTATTTCTATCTTCACAACATTTCTTATATATTTTCCTTTCTTTATAGGCATATGGTCCCAATACTAATTTAGTTCCCTGATACTCTCCTAACTGTGCTTTATGCCTCAAAATCCCCATCCCCCTCCACTCAGATACCAAAAAGATTTTTATAGAGGATAGGTTTGATTAATCCTTCCAACTTTCCTTTACTCTAGAGAGATCCATTACAAACTTTTCTCTTTATTATTTAAAGCTTTTCATATTTTGGACTATTCCTAACTTTTCACTCTTCACACACTTTGCTTCCCTGGAACACATTCTGCAATCTGGTCTACTTGAAGTTCCTCAAACAGGACACTCCATCTCCCCTCTTCATGCCTTTGTGCTGGAAATCCCTTACACCTGGATTGCTTTCCCCCCTCACTTCCATGCCTTACTTTCCTTCAAGAAACAGATCAAATCTTAGTTTCTGTAGGAGGCCTTCCTCTCAATACTTTCGATCTAGTCTGTATATGTCTTGTATATACCTAGTTATTTGCATGTTGTCTTCTCCCAAAATAATGTATGTTCCTTGAGGGTAGGAATTGTTTTTGTCTTTCTATCTCCTATATGTAACACAAATGTTAAGTTAAAATCCATTCTGGTAAATAGTAATCACTTAATAAATTCTTGTTGAATGACTGAGAAAGAGAAAAGAAACAGATAATTAAGGAAAATATTTTTATCAAATATCTCTGATAAATGTCTTATATTTAGGATTTATTGGGAACTGATATATATCTGCATATATATGAATCATTTCCCCATGTTATGAACAGTAAGGGGCTAAGGATGGTAGTGATGTTTGCTCAAAGGAGAAACCCTATGCACAGCTAGATGTGAGAATAAGATTTGTTTCCCACACCAGCTGGGCTAAGCCTCCTTTAAGACTGAGAATTCTTTGCTAACCACAAGCCTTAGAAACCAGTCTTGCCAGTCAGTTGTGTAGAAATAACCAGGAAGTCAAATGTTGGTTCTTGAAACCTTTGGTTGTAATGAAGGGTTACTGGCTGGAAAATGGCTATAGCCAGTTAGAGATGTTATGAGGATCTGACTACTCACATCTAGATACTGTCACTAAAGATAAGATGCTGCCTTTCAAAGATCACTATAGGCTTTGGGATCAAACTGGTTTTATATGATAAATTGAGGGTAGGTAAAAAGAAAAGGAGAGCGGGTGATGGAAACCCTGAATGATCTTGCCTAAGTATTAAAACTAAATAAATATTTAAACTCAAGTTGTTCCCTAAGTTGCAGAATACAAAAGGACCTTGGGGGTCTCCTTCTGACACTTTTACTGTTTCTTGATGAGCCCAGAGGCTAACAAGCCCCTGGGTCAGATGCTGTTTTATTCTTGAAGTTAGCTATATTATCCTGCTTAGACATAAAGCTTGTTGGCTATGCCAATAAAGGTGTTTGATATGGCTAGCAATAAAGGTTGACCCTACCTGCCTGCCTAATCAAACTCCCAACCTCCTGGGGCCCAGTCTGACACCTCCCACTTCCCTAACCCAAGGAGAAGAGAGAATGAATGAATGCCCCAGGGGACTGTGGACCTTAATTTATACCCTATCTCTAACTGTCACCTTAGCACATGCCTTGGGCTGCTTTGCCAAGTTCTGAGTTCCAAAGTGGCAAACTGCTTTTTTGTAACTACAGAAAATGGCTGCCCATTTCTGTCTATCACACCCATAGAAAAGTGATCAACATTATAAATTAGCAATTTCAAATGAAGAAATGAAATCAACAACCATATGAAAATGTTCCAAATCATTAGTAAGAGAAAAAATATACATATAGAATAATATCTCATACCATAGACTAAAGTACCACAGACCACAATAAACTGCAAGTAATTATTCAACTTAGATATAAAAGACAACTTGATTAAATAAAAAAGTGGAACCAAATGAATAGAAATATCATTTACAACTCTGGATAGCGGTAGAAATCTTAACTAAATAAGGAGAGATAAGATCACCAGGGATAAAACAAATAATTTTGATTGCATGAAATTGAAAAGCTTTTACATGGACTAAATGAATACAACTAGGTTTAGGAGGCAAGCCTTCAAGTGGGAAAAAAATCTTTGCATCAGATATCTCTCATAAAGGCCTAATATTTAAGATGTGGGAAATGAATACAAACATATATGACCAGGAGCCATTCCCTAGTATTAAAGTGATCAAAAGAAATTAAACAAACATTTCCCCAAACATGAATCATAACCTATTAACTACTATATGAAATATTGCTCAAAATCACTAATAATAGGAGAAATAAAGATCAAAACAATTCTGAGATTTTACCTCATACTCAGAAAACTGGCAAAGTTGACACAGAAGGAAATGGTCAATGGTAAAGAGCTATGGGAAGACAAGGGTATTAATACACTGTTGGCCTAATCATTCTGCAAAATAATATGGAGTTATGATAAAAAGTGATTAAAATGAAACACTTAGAGCCCAAAGAGGCCAAAATCATCTGAAAGAAATAATACATTCTTGGCAATATTTTTTGTGGTAGCAAAAACTGAAAACAAAGCAGACACTCATGAATAGTAGGAAATGGATAAACTATGTCACATGAATGTAACCAAAATATATGTGCATCAAGAGAAATGACAAATACGAATACCTTGAAGAAGCACAGTAAGACAAATGAATGGATGCTGTCTCTCAGGGCAACTACAATAGGCAGCATCTGCTGATTGGTTGTGTAGGAAGGGAGGATGCAGCTGCCTTTCAAGAACTTGTAAAGCTTTATACCAAAGGAAAGAAGACATAAATAGGAAGTGGCTCTACACTAGACATAGTTTTTCCTTGAGAATTCTCAGAGGTGGGAAGGACATTTCTCTTAATAACCTTTCAAAACTGAGAGCCATTCATATACCTTGTGACCAGTAGAAAGGAAAAGTCTAAGGGGTAAATATTTCCTCTTAGTGTATCTATAGAATTCTGCTTAGGAGGTCAATTAAAAGTGTACACAAATAGACAATGAGGAAATAACATTGCTCAATATGTATGCACCAAAAGGTATAGCAACCAAATTCATAAAGGACAAACTGGCAGATGTCAAGAAGGAAATGGATAGTAAAACCATACCAGTGGGAGATCTAAATATCCTTCTTTCAGATCTAGATAAATCAAACCAAAAAATAAATAAGAAAGAGGTAAGAGAGATGAATGAAGTCCTAGAAAAATTAGATTTAATAGATATGTGGAGAAAAATAAATAAGGACTAAAAGGAATACAACTTCTTTTCAGCTGCACATGGTACATTCACAAAGATTGACCATGTTATAGAGCATAGAATCATTGCAAACAAATGCAAAAGAGCAGAAATAATAAATGTAACCTTCTCAGACCATAATGCAATAAAAATAATAATTAGTAAGGCCACCTGGACAGGCAAATGAAAAATTAATTGGAAATTAAATAATATGATTCTCCAAAACCAGCTAGTCAAAGAAGAAATCATAAAACAATCAACAATTTCATTGAAGAGAATGACAATGATGAGACATCCTACCAAAGTCTCTGGGATGTAGCCAAGGCAGTACTCAGGGGGAAATTTATACCCTTGAGTGCATATATTAACAAATTAGGGAGGGCAGAGATGAATGAATTGGGTATGCAACTTAAAAAATTAGAAAGCGAGCAAATTAAAAATCCCCAGATGAAAACTAAATTAGAAATTCTAAAAATCAAGGGAGAAATTAATAAAATCAAAAGTAAAAGAACTATTGAGTTAATAAATAATACTAGAAGCTGGTATTTTGAAAAAAAACCAGATAAAATAGACAAAGTACTGGTCAATCTAATAAAAAAAGGAAAGAAGAAAACCAAATTGACAATATCAAAGATAAAAAGGGAGACCTCACCTCTAATGAAGAGAAAATTAAGGCAATCATTAAAACCTATTTTGCCCAATTAAATGGCAATAAATATAGCAATCTAGGAGATATGGATGAATATTTACAAAAATACAAATTGCCTAGATTAACAGCAGAAGAAATAGAATACCTAAATAATCCCATATCAGAAAAAGAAATTGAACAAGCCATCAAAGAACTCCCTAAGAAAAAATCGCCAGGACAAGATGGATTCACAAGTGAATTCTATCAGACATTCAAAGAGCAACAAATCCCAATACAATACAAAATATTTGATATAATAAGCAAAGAAGGAGTCCTACCAAATTCCTTTTATGACACAAATATGGCACTGATTCCAAAGCCAGGGAGATCAAAAACAGAGAAAGAAAACTACAGACCAATCTCCCTAATGAACATAGATGCAAAAATCTTAAATAGAATACTAGCAAAGAGACTCCAGCAAGTGATCAAGAGGATCATCCACCATGATCAGGTGGGATTTATACCAGGAATTCAAGGATGGCTCAACATTAGGAAAACCATCCACATAATCGACCATATTAACAATCTAACAAATAAAAATCACATGATTAGCTCAATAGATGCTGAAAAAGCCTTTGACAAAATACAGCACCCATTCCTATTGAAAACCCTAGAAAGTATAGGAATAGAAAGACCTTTCCTAAAAATAATAAACAGTATATACCTAAAACCATCAACAAGCATCATATGCAATGGGGATAAATAAGAAGCCTTTCCAATAAGATCAGAAGTGAAACAAGGATGCCCATTATCACCTCTATTATTTAACATTGTACTAGAAACACTAGCAGTATCAATTAGAGAAGAAAAAGAAATTGAAGGTATCAAAATATGCAATGAGGAGACTAAGCTATCACTCTTTGCAGCTGATATGATGGTCTACTTAAAAAATCCTAGAGAATCAACTAAGAAGCTGGTAGAAATAATCAACAACTTTAGCAAAGTTGAAGGATACAAAATAAATGCACATAAATCATCAGCATTTCTATATATTTCCAACACATTAGAGCAGCAAGAGTTAGAAAGAGAAACACCATTTAAAATCACCCTAGGCAATATAAAATACTTGGGAATCTATCTACCAAAATAAACACAGGAATTATATGAAAACAAGTACAAAACACTTTCCAAACAATTAAAAATAGATCTAGACAACTGGAAAAACATTGATTGCTCATGGGTAGGATGAGCTAACATAATAAAAATGATCATTCTGCCCAAATTAATCTACCTATTTAGCACCTTACCTATCAGACTACCAAAAAACTTCTTTACTGAATTAGGAAAAACTATAACAAAGTTCATCTGGAATAACAAAAGATCAAGAAATCAAGGGAAATAATGAAAAAAAATGTGAAGGAAGGGGGCCTAGCAGTACCAGATATCAAACTATACTATAAAGCAGCAGTCATCAAAACAATATGGTACTGGCTAAGAGACAGAAGGGAGGATCAGGATCAGTGGAATAGACTTGGAGTTAATGAGGTCAGCAAGACAGTGTATGATAAACCCAAAGAGCCCAACTTTTGGGACAAAAATCTACTATTTGACAAAAACTGTTGGGAAATTTGGAAAACAATATGGGAGATATTAGGTTTAGATCAACATCTCACACCCTACACCAAGATAAATTCAGAATGGGCGAATGACTTGAATATAAAGAGGGAAACTATAAATAAGTCAAGGAAACATAAAATAGTTTACTTGTCAGAGCTCTGGGAAAGGAAGGATTTTAAAACCAAGAAAGAGTTAGAGAAAATTACAAAATGTAAAATAAATGATTTTGATTATACCAAACTAAAAAGCTTTTGTACAAACAAAAACAATGTAGCCAAAATCAGAAGGGAAACAACAAATTGGGAAAAATCTTTATAACAAAAAACTCTTACAGGGGTCTAATTAGTCAAATATACAAGGAGGTAAACCAATTGTATAAAAAATCAAGCCATTCCCCAATTGATAAATGGGCAAGAGACATGAAAAGGCAATTTTCAGATAAAGAAATCAAAAGTATCAATAAGCACATGAGAAAGTGTTCTAAATCTCTAATAATTAGAGAAATGTAAATCAAAACAATTCTGAGGTATCACCTCACACCTAGCAGACTGGCTAAAATGAAAGAAAGGGAGAGTAATGAATGTTGGAGGGGTTGTGGCAAAACTTGGACATTAATGCATTGCTGGTGGAGTTGTGAACTGATCCAACCATTCTGGCTGGCAATTTGGAACTATGCTCAAAGGGCTATAAAAGAATGCCTGCCCTTTGATCCAGCCATACCATTGTTGGGTTTGTACCCCAAAGAGATCATAAATAAACAGGCTTGTATGAAAATATTTATAGCCACACTTTTTGTGGTGGCAAAGAACTGGAAAAGGAGGGTATGTCCTTTAATTGGGGAATGGCTGAACAAATTGTGGTATATGCTGGTGATGGAATGCTATTGTGCTCAAAGGAATAATAAACTGGAGGAATTCCATGTGAACTGAAAAGATCTCCAGGAACTGATGCAGAGCGAAAGGAGCAGAGCAAGAAGAACACTGTACACAGAGATTGATACACTGTGGTAAAATAGAATGTAATGGACTTCTGTACTGGGAGCAATGCAATGACCCAGGACAATTCTGAGGGACTTATGGAAAAGAAAGCTACCCACATTCAGAGGAAGAACTACAGCAGTGGAAACAGGAGAAAACAACCACTTGAACACATGGGTTGAGGCGGACATGATTGGAGATGTAGACTCGAAACTACCACACCAATGCAACTATCAACCATTTGGAAATAGGTCTTGATCAATGACACATGTTAAAACCAGTGGAAATACGCATCAGCCATGGTGGGGAGTGCAGGGGGGCGTGAAGGGGAAAGTAAGAGCATGAATTATGTAACCATGTTAGCTTTTCTAAAAAATAAATATTAATAAATGTTTTTAAAAAAGTGTACGTAAGACCAAATGTGGCATTATGTGACTACAATTTCACCTGATGTGGATTGATCAATTCAGTTCAAGAATGGTTGCACTGAGGTAGCCTGAGGGGAGGAAGAGGCTTACTAAATTCAATACTAATATAGTTATGCTGTCCAAGGTAAGGTGCAAATCTGCTCAAAGATCAGTGTGGAGATCATCAGGTAGTGAGTGGCAACTTCAGTTCTATCATGGTTGAGTTAGGGAGACCCAGTATCAAACAACAACAACGAAAAGACCCAACAACCTTCAAACCCCCCAAAATGTGTACTCATGGCAGATAGAAAGTTGTCAGAGGACATTTATGCTTTCTTGAAAGTGGAAAGTGGTTGAAGAAAAATCCCCTCTATTATACATCTCCAATGGAGTGCTATACCATTATATGTAATGAACATTAACAAGCACTATAGGAATACAAAGATGAATAAAAAAATAAAATTATTATTCTCTAGGTGCTTTATGTCTTCCAGTACAGCTAAAATGTATGATGGAAGCATTGATCTATTGTGCTATTAAAAAAAGACCAAGAGATCTTATTTGAGATCTTTAGGAAGAGGAAATCTCTAGAATTGTTGCTTAATTTTTCATGTCTTTTATTCTGCTTTTTCCAGGTAGAGAAAAGGAAACATTGTAATGTAAAAAGACAAAAAATATTAGTCCTGAAGGGTCCAAATTTGAAGACAGAGATTGATGACTTGCCTTTTTATTGTACCGTGTTTGCAATATGGCTATAGAACGGTGGAAACACGAAATTCAGTTTGCTGGTAATGAGAAGAAACTATACTCCTAAACTTTTGGGGAAGTAACTATTAACCTTCTTCATAAAAAAAGGAGAATAAATGCCCTAAGTAGCTATGTTTGGAAAAGAGCTAAAAGGAATGTATCATATATTGGAAACATCGCCTGACCTTTAAAATGTTTGAAAATCACAAGCTGCTGCTTTTACTTACTGTTTATTAAGTACTACAGGGTGCAAGGTGGAGTGTGTTACAATTACTCATTTGCTATCACAGGCTTGTTTTCATGGCTTGGTTTGTTTGGATCCCCTGCCCCCAGACCTTGCCCCTTTTCTTTCTTTGCCTTTCTTTCAAGGCTTTGACAATTACTTGCCAGTGTATCATTAGCTTTGTGCTTTTCCTACTGTCAGAAAATAAAGGTCAAATAACTTTCTCTAGTCACTTGTCTAGAGACTAGTGAAGTAATTCAAATCAATAAGGTCGGTTCTGAAAACTCTGAGAATTGCTCTGGGAAAGAGAGTTTATAAGGAGCAGCAGATGTTGGTTGGAGTCTTCCAGAAGGGCATAAATATGAAAAATAACTTGAGCTGCCATCACTGTTTTTTGTTTTCTGGGATCACTTGCCTCTTGAAGTTCTTAGTAGCATAACAGAAAAAGGGAGAAGATAGAACATTACAAAACTGTTGCTCTGAAACCCTAATGCCTAAAGGATCTGGATGACAGTTACTGGTATTCAAGTCTTAAATATGTTATCACTTTACCTTACTATGGTTTTGTAGATATGAGTCATTCAGCTACTTGCCATCAGAGAACTTATGAAATAGACTTACAAAGTTTTGACAGTCATACTGTGAAAGGATTATATCAGAGGATATTGATGCTACTTAGAATTAAAAAAAAAGATCAGACTCTGCCCAAGGCATAAAGTAGAACAAAGGTGCTTTCAGAAGACCTTTCTTTATGTATAAAAAAAGATGACACTTTGAAGGCTATCTTCTTTAAATCCTTTTTCCTCTTGCATGTCACTTGCCCTGTGGTTTAGTGGAAAGATCACTGAACTTGAAGTATTTTTACCTGGATCCTATTCAGGGCTCTGGCACTTATAAATGTTTAATTATGAGCAGGTTATTTAGCCTCTGTGGGTCTCAGTTTCTTCATCTTCCAAATGGGGATAATTGTGTTATTTCTCTATGTGCTATGTGTTATAGTGAAGTTAAAATAGGAAAACCCAAAGTAGATGGAAACTACTTATTATGTCTTTGAAACTAAGGTGAGGTGCAGTTTTGTGGTACAGTGGATAGAAGCCAGACCTGGAGTTGGGAGGACATAGTTTCAAATCCAGCTTCAGACACTTCTTAGCTGTGTGATCTGGGCAAGTCACTTAACTTCCTTGTCCCTCTTTTTTAGAGTTGCTACTAAGACAGAAAAAAGGGTTTAGAAATTAGGACAGTTTGCAAAGGAGTAGAGTTATAAGACATGGGTCTCATCTGGTCAGTACACCAGACCAAAAAGGGATAAATTCAATTCTAGACAAATGTGAGGCTTTTAATTGCTTTGCATACCTGACAAAGGCATTGTGGGTTGAGGAAAGGATCATAAATAGTTATTTCAATTGAAGTAATGAGGCATTAGAGATGTTATTAAATTGAAAAGGAAGGGAAATGGATAAAATTATCCCCCCAGATACACATATACACCTATGCATATATATGAATGTATCTACATACGTGTAAATATATACAAACATATATCTTTGAAGTTAGATACCATAGAGAACAGCTACAGGGTAGGAAGAAGAATAAAATTTGAGGCACCAAGAAATTTACGGAAGACAAAATCTTGGAGAAGAATTATTGGGAAAACTATGGTTTTAGAAGTTTGTACATAAATGAATAAAGTCTGACTAATGTGAAAGATGAACTAGGAACATAATGCAAGGAGTAGGATTTGAACTCAAACATATTATTGAAACTGTTAGATGATATCTATTGGTAGAGAATATTCTCTTCAAAAGAAACAGGATAGGTAAAGTAGTCAGTAGGGTGACATTATATCTTAAGAAGATAAAATCATGTGAAGAAATCCATGAAGCAGAGCTCTGAGATGAAAATCAGCAAAGGTGGAAACAGAGACATTCTTTTCTTTTTGTGTTTCTTTTTATTTTATTTTTTCAGTTACATATAGAAATAATTTTTGACAATTGTTTTCTGCCATTTTAGGATTCAGATTTTCTCCCTCCCTTCCCTTACCCATCCCCAAGTCCTGAGACAGAAGTTTCATCAGCATTTACTATAAATTTCTTGGAGAGAAGGTGAAAAGAAGCATTTCCTGTGAAACTGATCACAAGTGTTGCAATCAAATCATGATATAGTACTGATTGAGGGTTTCAACTCTTTAGACATCTTTTGGAGGTCTTTGTGAAAAACAGAAAAGCTTATCATTTCTTTTCTTGCTTTACTGATAAATCTCCTTGAGAAGGTGACAGAAACAATAAAAGAAAGTTCTTTTCTTAACCTTTCTATCTTCTGAACCTCCTTATTTTTGCTGTCACAATTTTCCTTTTCCAACACCTAAAATCTCACTAGCATCCTTGACTCCCTACTCTCTGTCACCCCACACATCCAATCAACTTTTAAATCTTCTCTCTCCCACAATCCTTTTCCTCTACTTTCAAGGCCATCATTCTGGTTGAGGCTCTTTGCCTCTCGTTGTTACTATTGCAATAATCCTCCTAACTGGCTTCCTTGGCTCAAGTATCTAACTTCTCCTCTCCCTTCCTTCATACAGTTCCTGAAATTATTTTCCTAAAGTACAGTCTGATGATATCACTTCCATACTCAATAAAATCCAATGGCTTCTTATTGTCTCTTTGGTCAAATATAATCTCATCTTTTTGGCATTTAAAGCCCATCACAACATGGCCCCAGCCTACCTGTCCAGCCAGTTATTACTCCTCATAGTTTGCACTCCAGCCAAACTGTCTTCTTGCTGTTGCTCATATATGGTACCTTCTCTCTCTCTCTCTCTCTCTCTCTCTCTCTCTCTCTCTCTCTCTCTCTCTCTCTCTCTCTCTCTCTCTCTCTCTCTCTCTCTCATTTTGTACTGGCAGTGCCCCAAGCCTAGATTTTATTCTCCTCGCCAGTGTGTTAGACTTTCTTGTTTCCTTAAAGACTTGGCTCAAACACGAACTTCTCCATAAAGTGTTTCTTGCTTCTCCCCCACTCCTAGTGCCCTCCCTACCAAAATTACTTTGTATATATTCTGGGCTATTTCTCAGTGTGATTGTTTACGTTCTTGACTCCAAATTAATCAATGTATATTCTGAAGGACTTTATTGTAAAGATAGAGATTGTTGAAGACAGTGAAAAATGTAATAGAAAAATAGCGACCAAAAATAGGAATTTGGAAAATGACTCATAGAGTAAACATAATTCTCTTGCCTATATATCACGAATACTTTCTTTGAAAAAAGAATCATGAAGTGCTGGATATAACAAACACTGAATAAGAGAAATACATTCTAAAGGTGACTTGTAACGACAAAGATGAATACAAGGTGATTCAACATCAGGAAATATAGTTAATCAAAATAAAAAAAACCCACATGATAATAGCAATAGGTATAG
Source organism: Gracilinanus agilis (assembly GCF_016433145.1). Taxonomy (NCBI): domain Eukaryota; kingdom Metazoa; phylum Chordata; class Mammalia; order Didelphimorphia; family Didelphidae; genus Gracilinanus; species Gracilinanus agilis. Next base: position 307,618,287 of record NC_058130.1, on the reverse strand, counting down.
AAAGCTTTTCAAAAATATAGTACTCATTCATGGAAAAAAGAACATCTAAACACACATGAATAGAATAATCTTTGTTTAATATGAGAGGTACTTCATAGTATGAAGTGTCGTTTAAATAGTGCAGTCCCATAACTGTATTTAGACCTATGAGAGTTGACATCCTTAATACCTATTGGTTGTTAATTGGAGAGGTTGCCTGGAAAGGATGTTGCATATGTAATACTTACAACTTCACTTATATTTTGAACCCCCAAAAGGTGGTTGCTACCTTGGGTTATGCCACTTACCAAGGACAAACCTTACAAGCTGTGATTTCAACTACTTTAATTCACAAATTCCCAATAGTATGCTTTCCATTCATATTCAGCTAGTACAACAAATAGTTAGTAAAGGCATTTTTAAAGATGATATAGTAAGAGAAAGGTATAAAAATTCCCTTTGTGAAACTGCATTAGATTCTCTCTCTCTCTCTCTCTCTCTCTCTCTCTCTCTCTCTCTCTCTCTCTCTCTCTCTCTCTCTCTCTCTCTCTCACACACACACACACACACACACACTCCATAGGAATAATTTGCTCAAACTCAGAGGACAAGAGTAGAGATGCATCTATATAGAATATATAGATGGCAAATGCAACTCATAACTCCTGGTACTAAAGGGTCTAGAAGTCTTTTCCTTCTTCACAGAATACTCATGTTGGAGTCTAAGCATCTACTCTTCTCTATGACCTGATTCTCAATTGCTAGGAATCATAGACATATGTGTATGTATGCATGTACATATGTTTTACACATACACACATATATACAGATATGTTTTCACACACATAGATATCAAAGTATGTATATTTATGTGTGTTTATATATACATGCACACATTTATATATATAAAAACTAAGTCATATTTTCAAGTATTTTGTGATCTTTAATATATAAAGTACTTTGACACCTTGAAAATCTATAAGTTTATTTGTTTGAGTACTCCCTTCCATAATGGTGATCACAATATTTTAATAATTTAATATTTAATTTAATAATTTAAATAATTACTAGGGTAAATAATTTGATTCTCAACCTTCTGAAGATGATCCCATTTCTTCTACAACAGACATATAGTCCATCCCTGGACTTGTATTAAAAGCTTTTCAACATTAATAGAATCCACTAGACCTCTACTTCCATTGAAATAGTCTTTGAGAATCTAGGTGCAGTTCCATGGCTTAATGATGTGTCAGGGTAAGATTTTAATGTAGGTATAAGTAATAATAATAGTTGAAAATGAATTTCATAGTACATTCCACTCTTGTATCCAGTAATTAATTCAGAACAATTCTCTTTCCCTCCATCCTGCTTAAATACTGAGTATAAGATATAGTTTTTTATATTTAGATCACACAACCATTTGGCACACAATTAAAAAAAATTCTTTTTCCTTCCCTCCTGTTTAAATTCTAAACATTGTCTGGTGTGGCTTTTTAGATTTAGATCATATATCAACTTGGTACACTGGTGTCAAAACACCATTGCACCAGTCCAGATGGGTTAAGGATGGCTAGGCTATACTTACTCTGCATGAGTCCTGTAGGTTTTAATGAACTTCAAAGCTTTTTGTGATCTTTCCATTGTGAGGACTCCCGAACACTGCCAATTGGTATTTATTTTCTCTGTATTCTTTCTTTATCTATCTGTGTATGTGTACTGTCTCCCCAAGCAAAGGCAAGCTCCTTCATGGCACGGATCGCTTGACTTTTTTTCTGTCTCTAGTACTTAGTAGAATAGCCAACATGTAGTAGGTTCTTAGTGAATACTTGTTAATAGATGGAAAAATGAGACTGATAACATATAACATAGTATGCATAGTTATGTATTAATAACCAAGTATTCAAACAGAATGCAAGCATGCAAATGTGACTGTCGAGACTTTTCTCGCCTATGCTTGCTTTACAGAGCAGCTAACTGGAGCTAGTGTGTCTCATTTGGGACTTATACCACATTTAGGTTAAGGCAGCCACTCTTGAGGCTTGTGTTTTTCCTGTGACAAAGTGCCAGCCCGTGAATCCATCATGCTGCTGCTGTGTGATGCTGGAAGGACTACAGTTTAGTTTCAAAGCAGGGTCTGCATTTGATAGCAGTGTCATGTTTAGGAACATTCCCATCTGTTTCTGTTTTCACTTTTATCTCCAGGGAGAGAAGGGGGAGGGGAAGGAGGAATGGAACAACAAAAGCAAAGTTTTTCTGTCTCGAAGGAATAAACTTTTCAATTTTTAACAGCACTGTGCTTCATGTCTTATCCAAGGCGAGGACTGAAGCTGTTGGGTTTGAAATTTGTTCAGTTCCCAGTTCCTTGGATGCAAATCTGTGTATTGTAAAGTGATGTCTTTGATGAATCAAACATGGAACAATTATAATCATTTTATTGTCTTTTTGTGTGAGAAATGAAGGGAATGTTGCCAGGGGACTTAAGATGAAAAAGATTCCCTCACCATCTGAAAAAAAGAAAGAGAAAAAAGATCCATACATGGAAAATATTCACATCTACATTCCCCAATGACTGGGGCTTTCTACTTGGTTGGCCACACCAATAAAACTTGTCAAGGAAACAGGGCCAGATATTCTATACCTAGACATATTCCGGAGATAATCAGAAACCAAGCTTCTTCTTTCTAACCTTTCTAACCTATGTTAAAGTCACAAAAGTCCGAAAATATCTTCAAATGACATCGATGTCTTTATTGTTAGAGCTTTGTTATTATTGCTCCTTCCCCAAAGATACTCAACAACTGTTCAACAGGAGCAAGTTATTGTTTGAATGCTTATGATTACATTTTTCTAAATTCATTTATTATTGCTAATATTTGAGATATTAGATCTGGAGCTTGATTTATTTGGGCAATATATTGGGGGTCCCACCATATGATGGTAATACCTTATTTCTTCTGGCCTATAAATGGACAAAGGAGTAGTTGCTTTATTGACATCTAAGGAATGCTCTAGGGATTTTCCTATCATTTGAAAAAAGCTGCTCTGCTAATAAAAGAAGCATAGTCTAGGTGTTAAAGAACCTTTTACCAAAATGTCCACTTTAGTTCTATGTTTCCCATAAGTCACTTGTTTGATTCTTTTGTCTGGACAGACAAAGGACATTTGTCCTTAGTTAGGGAGAATAATGCCTGAAAAGCATTCCTAGATTTCTCTTTATTACCCAAAAGAATCATCAATTAACATTTTAAGGAAATACTCCAATACTTCCAAAGGGTAATAAAACAAATTAAAGCCTTTAAATAGAGAAGAGGGATGTGTGACAGAATCCTTTGGATTTTAACACTAGCATTATTCCCCTAGTAGAAATATAGCTTTTGTTGTCTTGAATGAATGGATGACTACACATATTCTGGGGATAACAGAAAGCAAAGCTCTTTCTTTCTAACCCATTTTAAAATCACAAAAAGAGAATAAAAAAACTTCAAAAGATTTTATTGTCTTCAACTTTGGATACTTACCAATGCTCCCCACTCCAACTAGCCTCCTTGACACAACTTTTCAATGTTAGCAAGTTTTTGTTTGGATGAAATTATTTATTAAGCACTTACTATGTAACAAGACCTATGTCAACCCAGGGTATCCAAATAAAAGAGAAATTCCCTAACTTCTGTGAAGTGTATTTTGGTGTAGGAGGTCATGGGAATGATGAATGAAGTCATGTCAGCAGTATGTTAGCATGTCCTTTACAGAAAGCAGTGGTATTTTCATCTGATTATAGAATAATAGGTAGAAATTGTTTAGCGATAATGATGGATAGAATGGTTGGAGAAGACAACTGGATGGAATGTGAAGCTTGTTTTGTTTGGTATGGGGCCTATTATACTGGGTTATGTGAGTTTGCACTCATTTACTGCCAAATCAGGACAGCTCAGAGAGTAATTCCAAAACTGAGTAGAGAAAGTCCTCAGGGCCTGGTCTCAGTTAGTCTAAAGTGTATATTGAATGAGAGTAGGTGGCAAAACTAGGTTCTGTTGGCATAGTACTGAAAACTGGCAAGTTAGCACCAGCCAAATGGTAGCTTTGCATGGCTGCAGAAAAGGAAGATACTCTTTTAAAAAAATTTGGCACTTTGCAATAATTTCACTGATTCACAAAGCTGCTCTTTTAAAATGGCAAGGGATAATTCCTGTGCCAGTAAAATACAATCCAATCAACATGACTTGCATTCCACAAATCAAATATATTTTTCAATTTCTGTAGGCAAATTACACAGCCCTTTTATCAATCATTTAGTTCCTACACATTCTGTCCTAGCTGACTTGGTCTATAATGCAGGACAAGAAAGCAAAGGTTTCCTCCTCCTTGTAATCAGAAGTTGGATAGTTCAAGACTACCCTTCATGATTCTGGTTAACTGTGTGCTAGTTCATAATTTTTTTTCTTTGGGAATAACAAAGTGTCTAGTTGCTTTTTGGATGATACAGTGATTAAAACAAAACAAAAAAAACCTTAGTGCCATGAGATGACAAAGCATTTCTGTATGTAGAATTCCTGAGAAGAAAGAGTGGATATCTAGGTGGACCTTTAAAAAATGAGAAACCTAGCAGACTGGCCAATATGACAGCAAAGGAAAATACTAAATGTTGGAGGGGATTTGATAAAATTGGGACACTAATGCATTGCTGGTGGAGTTGTGAATTAATCCAACCATTTCTGGAAGGCAATTTGGAATTATGCCCAAAGGGCTTTAAAAGAATACATATCCTTTGATTCAGCAATACTACTACTAGGTTTGTACCCTTAAAGAAATAAAAATGAAAAATATTTGTAGAAAAATATTCATAGCTGTGCTCTTTGTGGTGACAAAAAAAATTGGAAAATGAGGTGGTATTCTTTGATTGGGGTATGGTTGAACAAATTGTGGTATATGATGGTGATGGAATACTATTGTGCTATAAGGAATGATGAACTGGAGAATTTCCATGTGAACTAGAAGAATCTCAGTGAACTGATGCATAGTGAAATAAACAGAAGCAAGAGAACATTGTACACCGAAAGTGAAATATCATGGAACTATACAATGTAATGGACTCCACTACTTGTAGCAATATAATGATCCAGGACAATCCTGAGGGACTTTTGAGAAGGAAAGCTATCCTCATAGAGAGAAAAAACTGTTGGAGTAGAAACACAGAAGAAAAACATATGACATCACTTATTTATATGGGCATATGATTTAGGTTTTGGTTTTAAAAGATTGCTCTATTGCAAATATGAATAATATGGAAATAGGTATTATAACATTTGTATAAAAATATAATTGGGAAATATTTAACAAAAAATGAAACAAAGATAAAAAATCAAATTGAGAAACTACCTTGTGGCTCTTCTTCACCTTTTGGTTTCGTTTGAATCAAGTAGCCCTGTTTCTCCTGAACTTTTCTCCCACCCCAGGAAGAATGGAGAAGTGCTCAGCACTTGGCAGTTAAAGAACATGTTCTCCCCTAGATGTCTCTTCTGTTTTATGCCTTTTGACCGATTATAAGTTAACACTGACCTTAAGATAATTGTATGTAGGCTTGAAGGCAACTTCATGAATTAAGGAGTTCTGGAGGATCTAGTTCAATTGGGTAGAACTGGCTGGTGGCAAAGAAAATTTCATCACTAGACAAGATGACCTGTGCCAAGAGGAATCCAAAATCTAGTCTGGAATGCCATTAGAGTTAGCCTTTGAGGGGACAGCACAGAGCCAGGGTAAATGTATAAATTCATGTTCTACAAAACAGCAAATTATTTTTTTGATGGATAAGATTTAGTTATCAAATAACAGTAAAATTCCAGAATCCAATTTTAAGTCTTCATATCAGTCTTGTAAGAGTTTTGAGTTTAGATTTTTTTTGTAGGAAATGAATGTCTTTTATCATACCTGATTCATATTTTATATTGGACCTTTCTGCTTCTCCTTTGGGGGAGACCATAACATATAAACTCAAATTTAAACCTTAAACACGTTTTTTCCTTGTAGCAGGGGATGTATCAAGTCCTAAAGTGTGAGAGGTCTCTTGGTAGTGGCCAGGTTCCCCTAGAATTGACCCTAGTCCATCATGCATGTCTAGATCCAGAGCAGAGAGACTCAATAGATGAGTAAGAGGTCAAAGTACCTTAGCCCCTTGAACCCAGAGCAGTTTTTTCAACTTTTATATGATCACATTCCCACCCCCAAAGAAAGTGATTTCCATCTTCTCAGATTCATTTGCCTTGTTCTTTTGGTCTCCTTTGCTTTGTAGAAGCAGTGCAATATGGAAGAAAGAACTGGTTATGGAATCAGGAAAGATTTGATTTGCATTTACACCCTTTATCCTTACTAGCTATGTGAATATGGGCAAGTTGATTAACTTTTTTCATCTCATCTGTAAAATGGGGATAATGTCCCTTGTAATGTTTCTCATCAGGATGCTATGTGGATTAAGAAAGAAAGTCTAGGGATATTGATTGAAGAGTCCTAGAAATATAAATTGAACCTACAAGAGTAGTTAAACCAAGGAGGGGGAATATATGTCTAGTTTAAGAGTGCTTCAAACAAAACCTTGGGGAATGATCACATTCAGTTGATGGAAGCAGGCTGATCATTCTGGAGAAAACTAGCAAAGACAAAATATATAAGAGCAAAAATCCAAAGAGCATGTAAGGCAGTTACATGGGCTGATGTAGAAATATCAAATGGCTGACATGCTCTTTGACATCTGGAATATATCTACCATACAAGCAGGAAATACAAAGAAGGTTTTTTATCATAAGCAACTTGGAGGGAATTTTTAGAGGCCAGGTCAGGGATGCCTAGAACGTCAGATTTACCTTATAGCCAGCAAGGAGAGACTGCAGTCTGTTTGTTGTTATTGTTCTTCAGTCATGTATGACTATGAGTCCATGGGTCATGGCATGCCAATACTTTCCATGAGGCCATTTTGGCAGAGAGACTGGAGTGGCTGGCCATTTTCTTCTACAATGGGTTAAGGCAAACAGAAGTTAAGTAACTTGCCTGGATCACACAGTTAGTGGCTGAATCTGAATTTGAACTCATATATTCCTGACATCAAAACTAGCATTCTATCCACTAAGCCGTCTGTCTAGTTTTTTTTTTTAAACCCACCTTTTCTCTTTGGATTGATACTAAAAATGCAATGACCCCAGACAATCCAGAGGAAGTTCTCAAAAAGAATGCTATCCACATCCAGAGAAAGAATTGTGGGAGTAGAAATGTAGAAGAAAAACATATGCTCGACCATGTGGTTCAATGGGTATATGATTGGGGATTTTGACTTTAAATGATCACTCTATTGCAAATATTAATAATATGGAAATAGGTTTTGAACAATGATACATGTATAATGTAGTGGAATTGTTCATTGGCTCCAGGAGGCGGGAGGGAAGAAGGCAGGGAAAGAACATGAATCATGTAACCATGGAAAAATATTCTAAATAAATAAATAAATAAATAATAATAATAAAGAATTGATACTAAATATTGGTTCCAAAGAAGAAGAGGGGGTAATGGCTAGGTAATTGGGGTTAAGTGACTTTCCCATGGTCCCACAGCTAGAAAGTATCTGAGGTCAGATTTGAACCCAGGTCCTCCTATCTCTAGGCCTGGCTCTCTATCCATTGAGTCACCTAGCTGACTCCCACCCCTTATCTATTTGTTGTGCAGTCTCTATAGAAATCTGAAAATGATCACTAGTAGATAAGCAGGAAAATGGAAATGGGTGGATCTTGATATGATGGTTTTTCCTTCCCCTTGTTATTTTGGGATTAAGAATGCTTAGTAACACCTATTTAGCAAGAAAGGCCTTTTAGGGTCATCTCTTTCTTACCATTGGGGTATGTGTGTATGGAAAGTAAGATGCAGAAGAGAGGATAATGGAAATTGAGATTCAGATGATGCTTTTCAACTCCACTGCTTCCCTTATCTTAATTATTTCCTATTTATCCTTTTATGGCTTATTTGTGCATATTTTGCTTGTCTTCTCCCCCACTAGATGATCAAAACTGCTCCTTAAGGGCAGGGGCTCTTTTGCCTCTGTTTGTACCTCTAGTGCATGATCCTTGATCCATAGTATGTAGTTAATAATTATTTATTGTCTTGACCAACTCAGTTAATCCATTTCCCTAGAAGTTAAACACAGAACCTAGAAACATTAGAAAAGGCTGTGAACTAACGGGCAGGGAGGGTAAAATGCACTTATTAAATACCTACTATGTGCCAAGTCCTGGCTCTAAGTGCTTTATCATTAGCACCTCCTCTGAGGTTTATCACAATCTCAAAAGGTAGGTGTTCTTTTTGTCCTCATTTTGCATTTGAGGGAACTGAAGCAGACTGATCATGATCATTTGGTAGTGAGTGGCTAGATAAAGACTAAAAGACATTTGTGCAAGCCCAGTTAAGTGAACTAGCATAAAATAAACTTTGAATGCTACTTGGGGGGCTCACTCCTATATATTAGTTAGTCAACCAACCAATCAATCAATCAATCATTTATTAAGCCTCTGCTATGTATTAGGTACTATGTGCTAGGTACAGAAGACAGGGGGAAAAAGCACAATATCACATTCCATGAATTCCATAATTGGTTTCACCAAATTGGAGGAGAAAAATATCAGCATGCTGAATAGTTGCTTCAAGCCCTATCCCACCTCCCCATTTTGAGTCAGAAACATTGTCTCCATCTGAGTCAAACTTTCCTTATGTGGGGGAAAGTACAGTAATATTTTGTTTTTGTTTTTTAAGGATGGTAGAAACCTGGGCATGTTTGTGGTATAAAGAAAGGAATCAATAGATGAGGAAAGCTTAAAAATGAGCTCTAGAGATGGGAGACCAAGGATCATGTAGGTACCAACCTCCCAGAGCTGTTTTGAGGACATGGGATCCAGAGCACAAGCAGAAAGCGGACCTTGACCCAGAATAAAGGATCATTTCTTCATAAGAGACTGTAGTAAGGGCATCTAGGTGGCTTTGTGGATAGTGTCAGACCTGGAGACTAGAGGACCTGGGATCAAATCTGACCTCAGTCACTTCCTAGTTGCATGACCCAGGATAAATTTCATATCCATGATTGCTTCATCCTTGACGCTCTTCTATCTTAGAACTGATACTAAGATGGAAGGTAAGGATTTTTTGAAAAAGAGAGAAACTATATAGCAGAGGAAGAGACTGAGGGATGATGGAGATGGAGAGCATAACAGATGATGGTCTCTATTTCCTCAGTAAAATGAGAGACAAGTTCCCCTGTTTCCTAAGGTTGAGAAGGAGATTGGGGTTATAGTAGTTTTTAGGAAAGAAGAAACATTTTAGAATAACTCTTTTGGAGGGTGATAGATAGAGAAAAAGGAATATCATGTAACAGTGAGGACTCATTTGAGATTTGATATCGCTATGAGACTTTAATTTAGGAATTTCAGGAGAACAAGATTAGAATTGAAGAAATTCTGAGGGTTATCAAGTTTTGGGTTTGACAAAGTGTGATTCAAGAATTTCAAAGACAACTGTGAATAAAAAGAAGTAAGTTGAATAGGACTTTTCATCTTTATGCTCCACACAATAAAGGAATGTCCATAGTTAGAAAAAAGAAGTCAGTCTGAAATTATCATATCTAGGTATAAAATTTCATGAAAAAATTAAGAACTATATTTTAAAAACTAACTTGCCCTCCCCAATAAGAGCAGTGGTGGTAAACATCTAGAATTTCAATGTATTTTATTTATTTAACATGTGATTTAAAAATCAATTAATTATTTTAAAATTAATTTGTTTTTCAGTATTTCTTAGCTTTTCATAATGATATTTTAGGGGTAGCTGGTAGTATTTTTATTTTCCAGTTTACTCCTATTAAGCAGAAATAGAAGAAGGCTAAGAGCATGAGTCACTGATAGAGTGGGTTTTAGATTCTAATTTTAGAATCTGAATTTAGATTTCCGTTGCCTTTCAAAGAAAAGGAAAGGAGCCAAAATTGTCTAATTAAGCAGTTCCTTTCCATTCCTAATGGGCATCAGAATAGGTTGTTGCCACAAATAGGATTTTAGATTCTTCAAGAGATTATTTAGCATAGTAACTTGCATACAGAAGGTGCTAATGAATAATTTTGAATATAGGGATGCAATAGAAATTAGAATTTAATAAACAAATTACATTTAATTCCTTTATTCTAAATTTAAGCATCAAAAAGGTATTTCCATATGTACATTAGAACAAAAAATAGGATTGCATATGAAATTTAATCTCTATTTCATATTACTTCTTTAAAAATAAGCATATGATAAATTCTACACATTATTTAAAAAAAATTTCCTGCTTGTCTGTGCTTCCTTTTAAACTACATTAAAAGCATATTTCAATGATTTTTGGGGGGAATCTCTTGTCTCTCGAGCAGATACTTCCCCATACCTCAATTAAAAGCATAAAGAAAAAAAGTCTTGTAACATTAGCATTGTGAGGCCAAGCAAATGTACAGTGGGACCACATTTAAAACTAAAAAAAATTCTTTTCCAATTACATGTGAAACAATTATTAATATTTGCTCTTTTTGAGATTTTGAGTTCTAAATTCTCTCCTTTTCTCCTCTCTCTCATTTAAGATAGAAAGTAATTTGATATGCAAATATACAAGCCATGTTTCCATATTAGTCATGTTGAGAAAGAAAACACAGACCAAACAAATAAAGGAAGTTTAAAAGTATACTTTGATTTGCTTTCAGACTCCATCAATTCTTTCTTTGGAAGTAGATAGCATTTTTTATCATAAGTCCTTCAGACTTGTCTTGGATCATTTTTGCAGAGAAAAGTCAAGACATTTACAATTGATCATTGTACAATATTGTTTTTACAACACAGTGGTCACATTAAAAAAAAGCATGCCTTTTTCTGTACTTTGAGGCTATCACTTTTCTGTGAGGAGGTGGCTAATATACTCAATCACAAGCTCTCTGGCGACATGATGGGTAATTGTATTTATCAGTTTCTAAGTCTTTCAAAATTGTTTTTCTTTACAATGTTGTGCTCATAAAAATGAGTTCTCCTGGTTCTATTCACTTCATTACAAGAGTTCATACCACAAATATTCTGAAATCCTCACTTTTATAATTCCTTATGGTACAATAATATTCCATTACATTCATAGGGCACAATTTGTTCAGCTATTCCCCAACCAATGAGCAATACCCTTAGATTCTAATTCTTCACTTTGCCTTATTGCTTTCTTTATATCCCCTATTCAGGATCAAAAAGTTTGTTTTATTTGTGACTCTCTACTTCTTGAAAGTATCTTCCTTCTTAATCTGTTTACCTGACATTCTCAATTATTTCTTGGTTGAGTTTATGCATTGCTGCCCCAAACTGCATATATGTGTTTAATCCTCCTTAATTTGTTCAGACAAGGGTGAGGTTCATCTGATGCCTGTTTCTCCCATCTCTCCCTCCATGTTTGTATTTTTTTGTTTGTTTGTTAAATACCCTTGCCTTCCATCTTAGAATCAATTCTGTGTATTGGTTCCAAGACAGAAGAGCCCAAAGGGCTAGGCATTGAGGGTTAAGTGATTTGCCCAGGGTCACACAACTAGAAGTGTCTGAGGTCAGATTTGAACCCATGATCTGGATCTTCCTCTAGAGCAGGGGTCAGCAACCTTTTTAGCCGTGAGAGCCATAAACGCCACATTTTTTAAAATGTAATTTCGTGAGAGCCGTACAGTGCTCACAGTGTGTGCTCCTGTAACAGTGCCTGAAAAAAAAATTGACTTTATGGTTCCTGCAGAAAGAGCCATATCTGGCCCTCAAAAGAGCCAGATACGGCTTGAGAGCCATATGTTGCCGACCCCTGCTCTAGAGGATTCTCTTTATTCTTGTTTTGTTCTTCAAAATTTCTACTCATCTCTGGTTTCTTCTTCATAAATGCTTTAATGTTTTTTATTCTGTTAAAGTTCAAATCTCTCCCTACCATCACAAGATTATATAGTTTTCCTGAGTACGTTATTATTGGTTTTAAAGCTTTTTATGCCCTTTGGAACACTATTTTAAGATTTCCCACTTTTATAGAAGTTGCCAGATCTTGGATCATCCTGACTTTCATTTTTACTTGCACTACATTCTTTTTCTGGATTCTTGGACAATTTTCTTTTTTAACTTGTGAGCTCTGGATTTAGACCATAACACTTCATATTCAATTTCACAAACTTAATATTTGCTAGACCCTGTGTGAAGTACTAGGAATACAAATATAAAAAAAAGGGGCCTGTGCCCTCAAGGGGCTCACATTTTGTTGCTGGAAGACAAGATATAAAAGAAAACTGAAAAGTAGGATAGTAGGGGTCAAAAGAGAAAGGGGGAAGTTGAGAATATCTAGAGATTCAGTAATGTACTTTAGAATTGAGATTCTGGGAAGAACCAACCAATCAGGGGAAGAGAGCATAGGAATGGAGTGAATTTCTAGTGTGAGAAACCTAGGAGTAGAGTGAGCTCCCAAGGGTGAGACACGGGGTATCTTTTTTCTTCTTTTAAACCTTTATCTGTTTTCTTAGAATTAATAAGAAGGGCTCTAAGGGTTAGGCAATTGGGGTTAAATGACTTGCCTAGGGTCACATGGATAGGAAGTACATGAGGTCATATTTGAACCCAGATTCTCCAGACTCTAGTCCTAGGTTTCTATCTACTGAGCCACCTTGCTGTTCAGCAAAGTGTCCTTTGTGTGTTTTCTAGGCCAGTTGTTTTTGCTAAGAGTTATCTTCCATTTTCTGCTATTTTCAGTCTTTTATTACTCTCCTAAAGTATTTCTTTCTAATTTTATTACTTTTTTCTTCTTTATTGCTTAATTTATGCTGCATATTCAAGTAATCCACGGGGGGGAAATCCATTTTCTCCCCCTTAAGATTCTACACTAATTACCAATACTTCCCAGCTGTGTGACCCTGGGCAAGTCACTTGATCCCCATTGCCTACCCTTACCACTCTTCTGCCTTGGAGCCAATACACAGTGTTGACTCCAAGACAAAAGGTAAGGGTTTTAAAAAAAAAGACTACTAGTTATCATGGAGTTACTTTCTCCATTTTTTTGGAGTGTCTCTAGATTGGCAATAATTTCTGTTATAGACCAATATTTTCTCATCTTTCTAGCTTTTATTCCTGGATTGCTGTTTTGTACCAAGGCCAGACTCCATCTTCTGTTGCATTTTTGGGTGGGGTTGTTATCCTACTTTCATGCCTAGAGTCCCCTGTGTCCCTGTATTGACTTCCACTTCTAAGATTTAGGAGTACCCTTGAAGTTCAGTGTTGTGTCTTCAGGAGTCACTATGTCAATTCAGGACAAAGTCTGAGTCTTCAGAGTCCTTTTGCCCCTAAATTTTCCTACTCTGAGTATTGTGATTCTGCCCTGGTTGCTTCAGTTCCTCCAAAGTTTATCCAATGTGAATTTCCAATAGCCCTGGGAATTTCTTATTACTCAGGGGCTTTCTTGAGAATTATATATGCTCTATATAGTTTCCTCCAGACATAGGTCCAGAACACTAAATAGTTGGTCCATCCTTGCCTGTGCTCAGAGAATATAGCTTGTTTATATATACTTGTTCTGGCTTTGTTGGCAAACCCTTTTCCTTTTGCCCACATACTTATTACTGATGCTTTGTGTACTTCTGAGGTGGAAGAAATCACTTATTATAGTTTTACTACTAAATGTGAGAAGGCTCACAGAAGCTGGTTACCAAGCAATGAATTTTTCATTCACATTCACCTATGAAGGCCATTTACTAAGACATTGATAGCTTGCAGTTGGCTCTAGTGGAGTGTGCCCACACTGATGAAATTACAGATACTAAAAGTCTTGAAATAAGGTATTTTGAAACATAGTTTGGCTTTCAATATTTTATAAAAGTTCTAATTCCTTTAAATAGCATGTCCTTGTAATCATGTTAAGATACTACCATCTTCACTAAATCACTCCCTCTCCCAAGAATGTGTATGTTTTTAAATTAAAAAAAGGAATCTTTCATTTAAAAACATCTCTGTAATCTTCCTTCCTAATTTATAGTAGAAATCTGCCAAAATTGTTAGAAGGCTAAATGATTTGATGGCATATATTGTTTTATATCATCTGTCACATAAAAATGTATATTTACAAAAGTAGTATTATATAAACTTTGACCCTGGCATACTACTCAAGCTCTAAATTGAATACAAAATGCTAAATAAATGATAATATTGTGCATTTCTCAGAGGAAAAAAAAGATGCTTCTCTGGAGATTTTTTTAAAATAACAGAAATATCTCTCCTTTTGATATATAATGGTTCTCCAGTGTGAATAACTACTGTTTTTAAATTGTGATTTCAAGGGAAAAGATTTCTGGAAAAAAACAACTTCTAGTATAGATAGTGATATGAAAGATTCTAAACCAACCCAGATCCCTTAAGGGACATCTATTAATAACAAAGAAAAGCCTTCAAATGGAATTTTTAACCAAAAGATAACATCATTACTCCATCTCATAAAGGAAGGCACAAAGTGACTCATTCCTCCCTTGAAAATGCCCTCATCTTCTGACCAATTGGTCCCCCTGGAACGTCCACTTTAAGGAAAAGGCCAGATAAAAAATGTCTTCATTCTGTTTCAGGCTTCACTGCCCACTCAGTTTGTCAGGACTTATTCTACCATGCTTCAACAAGGGTACCTTCCTTCTCCTATCCCTCTTTTTTTTCATCTCCCTATTATTCATTATATTCCCTCATCAACATATAAGGTCCTTGAAGGTGGATGTTCTTTCTGTTTGTATTTATAGTCTCAGCACTTAGCACTGTGTCTGATTCAGTCTGCACTTACTGCTTGGTGATGGACCAACCAGAAGACCAGAACTAAATCAAGGTCAGCTCCTGACATTAAGGCTTTTGGTTAGGAGAAGGCACAAGGAAACTTGGGATATTATCTCAGGAGATTATCTTAAAGCCAGTGTCATCTCTTGTGGATCCATTCAAGGGACCCAGGCTGAACCCTGAAGTCATGGACTTCATAGGGAAATAAGTAGTACCAGCATGACCAGGAGTTTGAGGACATCCTTGGAGAGCAGAACAAAGCAAGTGGGATGCCCGCCAGGCGGTCCCAGGGGCTTAAACCTAAAGCACCGGAAGTCAGAGGGATGGTGCAGACTCTGGTAGCGTTCAGGGATTTCTACCACTATTGCATCTGGTTTCCTTCTCCAAACCAGAACAGTGGTCCCAATCTTGTTGACCCCAACCTAGACAGAAGAGATTTCTAGCCTTGATATTATTTCCATTTTATAGACAAGGAAACTGAAGCAAACAACAGGGAAATGACTTGTCACCCAGCTAGTAAGTGTCCAATATCAAGGTCTTCCTGTCTTCAGGTCTAATATTCTACTCACTGTCCCACCTTGTTTCTTTGGCTGGAATCAAGAATGATGACTTTGAGCATACTGAGAGGAAGGGTGGTGGTGATGGTATATGTGCTCCATTAGAAGTATTTAAGGGGGCAGCTGGGTAGCTCAGTGGATTGAGAACCAGGCCTAGAGATGGGAGGTCCTAGGTTCAAATCTGGCCTCAGACACTTCCTAGCTATGTGACCCTGGGCAAGTCACTTGACCCCCATTGCCTACCCTTACCACTCTTCTGCCTTGGAGCCCATACACAGTATTGACCCCAAGATGGAAGGTAAGGGTTTAAAAAAAAAGTAGTATTTAAGCTCCTTGTGGTCAGGGTCTATCAGTTTTTTTTGTATCCCTAGTATTTGGCATAGAGCACGGTACAAAGCTTGTGCTTATTAAATATTTGAAGCTGGTTGATTGATTTACTTCTTATTCTGTCCCACGGTTTCCTGGTTTAATCCCCAACCCCATCAGTTTTACTTTGGTCTACTTTGCTCTTTGTACATATACCCTGATAACATGAACCACTGCCCTAAAAATCACATGGTGCAAAATGCCCCATGCCAGTGTTGATATAACAATATTTTTCTGGTTTTGAGCCCTGTGTTTTACTTAAAAGTCTTTAAAAATAATATTGAACTCAATCACTTGGCTCCTAGCCTTCAGCTTCTCTCTACTTAGCTTACAGATTCAGTCCTTGGCTTGCACTTTGAATCTTAATTCTGCTAATTGTCCAAGTTCATCAATGGAATCTTAGCCTTAGGGCCAGCTCACAATTGTACCAAATAAAATTAATATAAAATGATATATTTAAAAATATTAGGGTTTTATTAACAGTCATATTGATAATTAAAAAAACCACATACCTGCTAAGATCAAATTCAAATGCCCCTCCATGCTTTCCCCCTGGCTGCTTCATAGGAAAGAGAGTGTACCAATCAAGTCCTGAATCTTTATACCTCTGTCTACATAATCACACTTCCTGTCCACCTCATTACCCAAGAGGAATCATGGGAAATGTAGTTTTGAAAGAGTCCTAAATGTCCACAGGAAGTTTAGACCAGAGACCTCAAAATAAGTTCAAGGATCCCCAAATTTCCAATATCACACAATCCCGCAAAGGACACAGGGAAAGAAAGAAAGGGACAAATTTATTTAATCAGTTTTGTTCATTTCAGGTGGTTCTGATGAAAGGTTACCTGGCTGGGGTGAGTGGAGTTTAAAATTACTGACCTAAATAAGACGTAGAAATAGTATCTGGCTTTCATTTTGTATGCTCTGACCTTCATGACCACATGTCATTGGAAGCGAGCTGTAATAGTATAAAAACATTAACATTTAAGATGATGTAGAATGAAATTGTGCCTTGCCTCCTGGCCAAACTGGGATGGTACGATCAGTGCAATCAAGTCAAGAGAACAGTCCAGCTGCTACTGGTGTAGAAAAACCAACACAGTAGGGGAGAGTTATTAGAAAACTTTGAGGTGGATAAGCAGATGCTAGGCATTTGGGGGGAAAAGATTGATATATAATTAGATTTCTTTGCCTCTTGAAAGATGAATAGTATGCAAACAAGATGAAAATAGCATGCAAATTAACGTCTTTTATTTTTGTTGACATATTGGGCACTTGGCTTAATAAACTGTAATATGGGATGAAATCAACTAAAGCACAGCTCAAGGCTGTCCTGTTGACTTTTTGTC
Organism: Gracilinanus agilis; assembly: GCF_016433145.1. Taxonomy (NCBI): domain Eukaryota; kingdom Metazoa; phylum Chordata; class Mammalia; order Didelphimorphia; family Didelphidae; genus Gracilinanus; species Gracilinanus agilis. The sequence goes on along the minus strand of NC_058130.1, from coordinate 307,601,196 downwards.
CAGTGATTACTTTTGGAGACAGTTTGATTTTCTTTGGGCAGCAAGGCTCTGTGCCCTTCACGAGAGAATATGTTTTCTCTATTATCCTGGAATCAATTGATCAATAAACAGATATTTATTTCATGTTTGCTATATTCCAGGCACTGTGCTAGGTATTGAGGATATAAGTAAAAAGAATAAAACAATTCCTATTTGAAATGAGCTTACATTCTAATGAGGAATACAAGCATATATAAGATAGACACATAGCATAAGTATAAAGATAATAAATACAAAGATATTTTAAAATTGCTGAATATAAGATTGCTAGGGAAGGAGGCCACTACTAGGTGAGGAGCTTAGGAAAGGCTTCATGTTGCTTGAAAATGGAACTGAGAGCTTCAGATTAATGAGGAAAGTACCTTAAAGTTGAGATATTTTAGACTTATAGAAACATTACTCAAGTTTAATGGGCTATTCAATCACTCTCCAAGTTTATTTGAATGGAAAGCTTGGGAGCATATTAATTTTAGCTTTTTATATCAATGGCTTATTATTGACAAGTTTAAATGACTGGTTATTACTTTTATTAAAAGAGTCTTAAGCATTATCTTGGGATGGAAGTGAGAGAATACTTCATTGCATTTTTTTCTGAAGAAAAAAATCTGGGAAGCAAAGACTAAAAAACCTATTTCCTCTATTATGTGTCCCCAAATTCAAATAATTAAGTGCTAAGAAAACATTCCTTCCCAGAGATTGTGAGAATTTACAAAATAGGACTCCACAGTAAGTAAAACCACATTGAGCAGATTGATTCAATAATTATTTCCAGCTATGTTTATAGTGTTTTAAAGTTTACAAAGTGCTTTACAGATATTATCTCACTTGTGTATATGCTAAGCAAGGTGAGTGTGCTGCTTCAGAGGGAGCACTATAAAACTGAAAGTGCATTGGACCTGAAGTCAAGAGAGAAATGACTTTGAATCTATCACTTATTTAAGCACAGGCATGTCACAAATTCTGCACCTTAATTCCCTCATTTATAAAATGGGGCTAAAAATAATGAAAATATTGAATAGAATGGAAAATTTTGAGGATCATTCTTCCAATAGGATCTTTGAGGTAGATGTTTCCATTATTTTAACCACATTTTATAGATGAGGAAATATATATAAAATGTTTTATAAACTGTAAAGTTTTATATGTCAGCTAACATTAATAAATGTCAGATTCTATATTAATTGAAATGAAAGATCAGACATATGATCATATAGAATTTCAAAGATAAGATTGTATTAGAGTACAACTGTTGCTTGATTATGAGTCTACTTCCTTTCCCAGTAATTTCCCTGATAAATGGGCACCTAACCTTTTCTTGGTGACTTTCATTGGAGTGACAGTCACAACCTCCTGAGACTGTCATTTCTACTTTGGAACAACTCTAATTCTTAGAAAAACATTCTTTTACCAAATTAAAATCTGCCTTTATGGAATTTCTACCCTATTGAAGAATCCAGTGATAAAGATGACAGGTGTGCTTTTTATTGAAGTCATTGACACAATCTTAAATAGCACAGGGTTAAGTGTAGATCCACGGGCCATTCCATTTGAGATCTTCTTTGAAGTTAGTGTTGAATAATGACTATTTTTTGAGTCTAAACTTTCAATCGGTTCCATAACCATCTAGCTCATGCACCTCCACCTTTTCCAGAATAATATAATAGGATACTTCATTAAATTTTATAATCTAAGCAAATTGTATCTAATATTATCCTCTTTTACTAGCATAGTAATTTCCTGTTGATATGAAGTTAGATTGGCATGACCTGTTCTTGTTTAAGGCATGTCAAGTATTTGGGATCACAAATTTTTCTAGATGTTGACAAATCACATGTTTGTTTACTGATTATGAGGATGATAACAGTTAAGAATACAAAACACTTAACATGGTATATCATTTGTTCCTTACAACAACCCTTTGACTAGTGAACCCTTTGATTAGTGAAGCTAATATTAGCAATTTATAGATAAGGAAACAGATTCTCAGAAAGGTAAAGTGATTCACCTAGAACTTCATAGCTAGAAAATGTGAGGCAGTTTGAACAAATTTTGGCAGAACTTAAAAATACACACACTGATACACACACATATATGTATGCATATATAAATACACAAATCTATACATACACAAATAAATTGGAGCAATATCTGCTTTTATCCAATTTTCCTCAACCTACTATTTATATACAAAAAGTAATCAAACCTAGTCATTCTTTTAATAGTTATAAGTAAATAGAGTTAGTTTTTGCTTGGAAGAAGATTAGGAGTGATTTTCTAATGGTCTTACCTGGTCTAAGTATTAGAAAGACTAGAATACAGGTCTTGATTTAGAAAGCAATGCTCCTTATGTATGTTACTCACAAAAAGAAAGCATTTTGTTCAATTGAAATATCGTTTCCTATTGAGTTCTGCCTAATTTCAAGAGATAACAAGTTCCATATTAAGTTAGTAGATTCTGATCCAAATAAATCAATCATGTTATGTGAACTGAGATTTTCAACCTTATCTTGAAAGCTTATTTATTCCCAGAAGATATCAGCCATCATTACTCATCTGATTCATTCCTCAAACATTTATTGAATGCTTAATAAGTGTGATCCTCTATGCTAGGTGCTTGGGTTAGGATAGGGGAATACAATGAGTGCACCATATGTCTTTAACCTAAGGTGTAGCCAATTAGACACAATTAGAGATGATTAGACATAATGTAGACCAGTATGATAAAAATTAGAATATAATAGATTGATGAGAAGAGTACAAAGTACTAGGAAATCAGAGGAAGACAATGACTACTTCCAGCTTGGGGGAAGGTGGAGGGAATCCGTAAAGTCTCCTTAAATGAGATGACACTTGAATTGAACCTTGAATGAAATGGGTTAGCATGTTGCTTAGTGAATATGATATGGGGAAGGTAAGAATTCCAAAGATAAGAAACTACATGAACAAAAATTCAGAGGCAATAGTATGCTGAATTTATTAGTTTATTTGGAAAGAAAATCTGGTCAGTAATATGTGTTGGGCCTGAGAAGCCCCTGATTCCTTGTACTCTATTTAGGTAATCAGGATATTAATTGATTAATATCAATTAATCAACAGTAATTGATTAACTAATTGAATTAATTGGTACTAATTAATTAATTGAATTGATTGATATTAATTGATTGATTAATATTAATATTAATTAATCGGGACATTAATGTTTCAAACCTTAGTTTCCTGGATCTTGAGGATAGTTTTGTCCTTTTTAAGGAAAAAGTCACCTAGATGTAGCTTTTAATCACACAGGTAAACTCTTTAAGAATTGGGCATATATGATTCAAGCTGATTGTCTTCTTCTAGGGATCAAGGAACCAGGAGTTTATGTAGTCCAAAGTGGGAAAAGAAAAAGAAATCTAACTATGTACCAGATACATGTAGGTGAGACAAAAGTATTTGGAGAAATGTTTCCAAACCCAAGAGGTCAAGAGAACAGTTCAGGGGAAGAAACCACAATGCTTTAGAGATTGATGAGAATCAGCATGAGGAAATCCTAATCACTCTGTCTCCTTCCTACTTACATTCCTTCTTACCCAAAGTCATGTAGCTAGTGCTCCATCCAAAGGAAGTGGTGGGAAGATCACCCCTCACCTCCTAAGCACCAGATAGGTTCATTCATTCTTAGATAGCAAAAGAATGGCTAGATTTAATTACTTATTTGTATATGAATGGTCATGGAAATGAGAGAGGTTTTAGCAAGACTGGATAAAGGCAGATGTTGTTCCAATTTATTTATGTATGTTTTTCAAATCTGTCAGTCACAGGGTTTTGCAGGTGGATTGTGGTGAATTAGGTCGATAGAATATTTTGGTGATATTTCATCCTGTCGTGGTCATATAAATGTGCTCTATCTTTTCTTTGTGTTTCAGTTCAAAGGGTTTTTCATTGCCATTGTTCACAGGAAACCCACAGAGAGATCCTAATGTCCATTGTGTGTTGAACTGACAGACTGCAAACCACAGCATTTAGATCTTTGGGGGTGAGAGAAGCTATTGCTTTGATTGTGTTTTCTGATAGACAACATTGTGTCCTTTGTTGAAGTAATTGCTATTTTTGAGGTACCATCAATTTGAAATGTTGAATTGTTAGTAGCAAAAAATGTCATATTTATGCACAATGCTGGGAGAATCAGTAGTTTAGTATTGTAGGTCAATGCATAAATGGAAAAATCTGTCTGAGTACCATGTAGACAGCATCACAGTTGCCAGGAGTATCTTTTACTGAAAAAAATCTCAGTAATTTAATATTGTCAATATTGATCTAATTATTTTTCTTTAAAAAACATTTCTTCCAAGAACACTGATTCTTTTTCTATATTTTGAATAATATTGCAAAAAATGTAAAATGTAATCTTTTTTAAACCATCATAAGAGTTCATATTTGACCTAAAGCTTTTTTGACTAAATATAAGATTATATATTCTGAAGTGAAACAAAAGTTTATATTTAGTGTCTTTCACTGAAATAATAAACAACAATAATCACTATCAGTTCTGAGTTAATTTGTAAATCTACTTTTGAATTTAAAATGTATTTTTTATAGTCTATATGTATTTGGAGGCTTAATATGCAAATTATAGAAAACAAGAGGCTTTTGTGATCATAGACCACAGCTTTAAATAGGGTGTAGACACAAGCACCTTGGTTATGATATCTTCTTATATCATTTTAAAGATTTTACTAATAAACAACATTGTATAGAGCAGTGGTTCCCAAACATATTTGGCCTACTGTCCCCTTTCCAGAAAAAATATTACTTAGCCCCCTGGAAATTAATTTTTAAAAAAATTTTAATAGCAATTATTAGGAAAGATAAATGCACCTGTGGCCATCACTGCTCTCCTGGATCGCTGCAGCACCCACCAGGGAGGCATTAGCACCCACTTTGGGAATCACTGGTATGGAGGAACTATGAACTGTCAAAATGTTATAGAATGTAATCTAAAGGAAACAAGAATTAGTCATTGGAAAGGAAAATAAGGAAAACGCTTGAAGTAATAATTCAAAGATAATCACTCACACCATTTCTCAGCATCATTTCTCAAGAGACAGTTGCTTCCCTTCTTGATGAGAGTCCAATTATCACTTGATGGGAATAATAAAAGGCTAAGAGATGTCATTGATGTGTGACTTGTTTATATTTTACCACATGATGTCTGAATACATTCACTGGTATATTTTAGGGGATTTTAGAAAAAAATATCTGTGGAATATATGTTTGTATATTTGTTCCTTAATGAAATATAAACTTTGTTTTACTAAGACAAATGAGTGACATTCTGGGCTCTAATTATGCTCTAGGGAAGATAAGGAGATATATCAAGCTACTATTTGCTGTTTTTGATTCAAAGTTATGTCAGAGGAGGAGTTACACACTCCAATATAGAATAAAATAACTTTTCAGAGTTTACAGAATCTTTTTTTAGTAGGAAGAAGTCTCCAACATCACCTAGTTCAACCTATATTTAGACATAATTTCTCATGCCTCCAAAAGTAGTCATATAACTTTTATTTAAAGGCCTGTTGAAGGGGATGGGAGGCTATCATCCCAAGTGACTCATTTTTTTTAATGTCTAATTGCCTGTTTTACGTTCCATAAAGAGATAAATCTACCTCTTTGTAATTCTAGCCATTGCTCCTGGTTATTTTCTCTAGGGCTAAGAAAAACAAATCTAGTCCTTTTTGTTATGATGGCTCTTAAAATACTTATAGGTAGTTTTGTTTTGTTTTTTCATTCTCACCACTGAGTCTAAATATTCTCATGTCAATGATTAGTTTAGAAAAGCACTTCCTAAAAAACTTTATAAGTTTTGAGCCAGTAGAAGCAAAGAAACGTTAAGGAAAAAGGAGAGAAAATTGGGGATTTCTGAAACTTAAGAGCTGCTTACAGTTACTAAATATTAATAAAAAGGAAAAGTTAGCAAATTGCTTAGGAGCAATATGTGCTTTCATCTCACTGTGGGGTAGGCAGCTTGTGATAGGCATATTACATAATTACATTCCTGCTAAATAGGTTAGTTTTTCTCAAGTTCTTACTATGTAGGCCAAGTAATTTTCTCCTAAGAGGCTTTACCTGTCTTTGAGACTTTATGATTAAAGGGATAATAACTTGTCAACATAGCTCCTTGACCACCTACATGGTAAAGGGTCAGCTTATAAATTATCAGTGCCCCTCATTCTTGACAGCAAGTCTCCATCTCCATTGGACCCAATAAACTCTGTTGACCTCCATGTTGTGATAACATCTGCTTCTATCTAACTACTGCAGTATTCTTGCTGAGTATCCTTTTCATTATATTGTTAAGTGAACTATTTTGTTTTGGTAAATATTGGTTGATTCAAAATGTTGAATGTGAACCACTAAACCAACTTTCATTGGGACTGGTCTACAATAGTTTTAGTTTGTGAGTCAGTCAAAAAAACATTTAAGTGCCTACTGTGTTCAGGTACTGTGTTAAGCTCTGGAGATACATACAGAGAACTATCTATAAATAAGCTATATTCAAGATAAGCTATAAATAATCAACCAAGGGCAGGTCCTAGAATTAAGAAGGAATGAGAAAGGTTTCCTGTAAAAGTTAGGATTTTAGATGGGACTCCAAAGGAAGCCAATGCAGGGATGAGGAGTGAGAATATTCCAGGCATAGGTAAGAACCAATGAAAATGCCTACAGCATTTGATGTTAATCAGAAGGATTGGATTAGAATGTGATAGATCATGATTATCATGATTAAAGTTAGGGGAGGGTATTACATAAGTAGAGGTTAGGATTCTTGCATGGTCAGCATGTTCGAATGGCATCCCATAGCCAGCAACCTACGTCTAGAGCGTTTGGAGGGTGCCTCAATGGGACACAGAGGGAGCTTCTCTTGTTATGATGGGTGTTAATAAAGATATTGACATGGAACATGAATATTCCTTGGATATTTTTAATAGTCCTTGAAAAGCTTGATGAGCAGAATAAGAAAAAATGAAAATGAACTATCCTAGCACATCCATGAAACCAGACAGAGCTCTTATTTTTTAATGGCTTTGCTCTTCAAAAGAAACCTGAAAAAAGGTAAGGATTTGATGTTATTTTCTTTCCCAACACATAGGACTTATTGAAAAGTAGAAGTTTTGACTCATGTGGGTAGGAGGAAGGTAACGGACAAACTGTAGCAGTACAGAGAATTGCTAAATAGATTCCAATGGTCAAGCCAGGAACTTGTTGTGCTGCTCTGTCAGGGTGGAGTGGTTAGCAGAGGAGGGCACACAATGAGCATATTAGAAATTAGGTATTACTCATTTCTACTCTCAGTTCACTGGCTTGTTACCTAATTAGAGTATTAAGATTCATGCCATTGTAGAACATGGAGCTAAAATTACTTTATCTCGTGGAGAGTTCTGAGATGTTGGGAGGACAGAGTTTCTATTCTTCCAGCTTGTTGATTATATAACATTAAACCTCAAATCTTGCATCAGTGTATATAGTGGGGCAGGTTGAAAGCTAGAGGGTAATACCTTTGCTACCTCACTACAGATGGCCCTTATGATGTAATAAGAATCAATGGTTATCCCAAAAGTGTCATCATGTTTGTTGTGTTCCTGATGTTCCTTCTGCTGTTTTCATTTGATGTTAGAGCTTTCATAGGAAGGAATTGTCCTCAACGTTATCCACCACATGAAATATTCAGGATGCAGTGCTTCCAAAGAAGGGAGACAAAGACTGAGATTTTTACTTTTTGATTTCCTCATATTCAGTCATGTTAAATGCTCAGTCACATTGTTGTCTTTTCTCCCCACCCCCCTTCTGTGTTTATTTTTATTTGATTTCCATTATTCTCTTCCTGTAGTGCATCAGTGTTCCTTTTCATTTTCCAGGTTCCTTTGCATTTCCTAAAGAAAAATGTTTTGGCTCAGGGGAGGAGTCTTATACCTTCTGAAAGGCATTTAGGATCTTGCCAGGAAGGAGAGTGGTGTATTAGGATACATAGCTGAAAGGGTGCCTTGCCATGGTGCTCTAGTTTTTCTTAAGACATTGTCACATATGTTGGGGTAAGTTTTTTCTCAAAAAGTCACTGTGCTGGGGCAGCTGGGTAGCTCAGTGGATTGAGAGCCAGGCCTAGAAACGGGAGGTCCTAGGTTCAAATCCGGCCTCAGACACTTCCCAGCTGTGTGACCCTGGGCAAGTCACTTGATCCCCATTGCCTACCCTTGCCAATCTTCCACCTATAAGTCAATACACAGAAGTTAAGGGTTTAAAATTAAAATAAAAAGTCACTGTGCCTAACGCTTGATTAGACTAGGAGAACAGAGTTTAAGTTATTAATAGAGATTCCTGATAATGTACCTTATACTAAGTCAGTATTCTTCAGACTTGACATATGCCCTTCTGCTTTGCCAGTCTTATCACCTATCTCACTTAAAACAACCTACTGACAAGATATATCTCTATTTAGAGTTGAGGGAAGCTCACTGCTTGAGCTAATGTTATATCCTAGCTGAGTATCTATCTATACTATTGCTAAGTAAATTTATTTATTTTTTGCTAAATATTTTATGATTTATGTGTATTTTTTTCCATTTCTGAGACTGAACCACTGGATTAGCTTCATTCAAGTCTAAATCACAATATAGTCCTAAAAATTGCCATCAACAGCCCATTTTAAAAAATACTCAAAGAAAAATATAGCAAGGGAGGTTAAATACAGTCAGTCTCTTAGCTCCTCTCCTAAAAAGCTTACTTCTATATAAAGGAAAGAAAAATTCATTGTTTTCAGTTGAAAGAATACTACAAGATAGTTACAAAAACATGGGCAGATTGATTAGAGACCTGTTAGATAAGCATACCATTTAAATGCTGGGTTGGTCTTGTGAGTGATTTTGAATACATGACTTTTTATCACTTCCTAGCCTGAAATTCTTTCCATTGGGCCTTTGTTCCTTTCCTATCTTCGGTGGACAAGTATCCTGAGATGAATAGATTTGGAAGCAACCTTGTGAGCCCAAGAGATATAGAGGTCAGTGAGAAGTAGTCTCCAGAAACTACTCCAAAGGTCTTAGAGAGGATGACAAAGGACAAGAGAAATGCTCTAAGATTGGTCATTTTACAAACAAATACTGGGAGTTGTTTGGAGAGATGAAATGTAAAATGCCTAATTGGGACTCCTGTAAAACTATTTTATTGTCTGAAGAGATTTAAATATTACTCTCTCAGCAGGTTGTAATAAGAGTTAGAAGCCAATTTACCAAAGTCTCTTATGTTTATCATTTCTTTTCTGTGTAGTAATAAATTACCTGTGTCAAATCTGATTTATTTTGTACTCTGAGTACTCCTTTAGTGTTTCTCTTTGGTAAAAATCTATAACTTAAGCTATGAATAAATATGTCTCTGAGATGTGGTGGTGGTGATGGTGGTGGTGTTGTTAATGAGCCAAGAAGTCTGAGAAAAAAGAGCCCTAGTCTCCTATCATTAACAGTCATGATCCTTAGGATTGTACCTGATCCAAATCACTTGCTTGACTACAAAATAGGAAATGATACAATATTATAGCCCAGCAAAGGTTACTCTCTCTGTCTCTCTCTGTAACTTTCTCTCTCTGTGTCTCTCTGTGTGCATTTCTGTGTCTCTGTGTCTTTCTCTGTATCTCTCTCTCTCTCTCTCTCTCTCTCTCTCTCTCTCTCTCTCTCTCTCTCTGTCTCTCCCTCTCTCCTTTCCTTTACTATTATCCCTATTTCACAGAAAAAGAAATAGAGTCTTGAGGGGAGAGTCAATTGGCTTGTCTGTGGTCACATAAATAGAAAGTGTCAGAGTTGACATTCAAAAATCAGCCATCTATTGACTTCAAGCCCAGTAATCTTTCACTTATACTTCAATTAAAATAATATTTAAATACAGAGGATCTGTACTAGGAAAAGCTATAATATAGAAGTTGCTAAATGTGTTTCATAAGGTATCCTCCATAGTGTGAGGTATTGGGAATATGTGAAATCAGGTGGAATACTTTATTTTTTTAATTGTGAACTAATTTTCATTTTTAAATATTTTTCCATGTTACATGATTCATTTTCTTCCCCACCCTCCCTCCCTCTCCCAGAGCTGACTAGCAATTTTCAGGTGGAATATTTTAGATGATGCAGGTCATGAGAATTTTTGTGATTGGGCAATATATATATATGTGTGTGTGTATACATATGTATACACACACACACACACACACATATATATATATATATACATCTTAAGGAAAATTGTCAATGGAATTTAATTAAAAATGTCTAAAATAATTAAAAATTGATCATTAAAATTGTATAAAAATGAACACAGAGGGAATTTCACAATTTATACTGCAAACTAATAAAATACTCCTTTATTTACTTCAGTCCATTCTGACTAGAGTCAAACTATTTAACCTTACAAGTAGTGATGTATGAGTGACAGGCTTCACATTTTAACACCTGCTGCTTTTTATGTCTGTGAAAAATGTCCCCATGTTTCTAGCTTCTCTGTACTCCCAGGAATTATAGGTCAGTGGTAACACTTGTACTGCAATCTTGCTTACAGATATGTGGAAGTATTGATAGGTTTCCTTACTGTTGTCTAATCAGAAAACTGTATTCTAAATTTGCATGAAGGCTAGTATCTTTCTGGATTAATATTTGATACATCTCTGGATTCGGTGCTAATAAGAACCAATAGTCTCTTTAAGAAAATCAGATTTGGAGATTCTCTTTTTTTCTAGTTCCAATGCACACAGATGGCCACCACAAACAAGCAAAGCCTCATGCTTATTCCATTTTTATTTAATTTCTTTTTCAGGCACCATTTTTTATGTTGTACCCATCTGGTGTTCTACAGGAGAGAACAGCAATAGCAGAGAGTTTCTACATATGAAGGAAGAACAATGCAGACAAGGGGCTACAGAAGAAAAGGCCTCAAAGTCAAAAGCAGCAGGAAATACTTAGGAAAATGACATGTTGCTACCGAGCTAGAATAAGAGTGAGGGATTCATAACCCAGTGCCAGGTGTCAAGGCATTTGTGTCAATAATGTATAGTACCATGTTATCACTTATGAAATCTTTTCTCCTCATGCCAGGTACAAAAAGTACCAGATGTAGAACAGCATGAGGCTCACTTTTGCCTTCTATTCCTGTAGAAAAATGCTTTGGGTCAGGGGAAGAGACTTATGTCGGAAAGTAGATTTTTGTCTGTTTTAATAAAACAGCTCTGTTTCCTCATTTTCTCAGGTGACTGGGTAATACACTTTCCATTTCTACTCATATGCCAAATGATATTCTGTATCTAGCAGAGAGGTGACTTGCTAATTATCTCCCCATTCCCAGTTGCTCCACACTCTAATCCATTCTCCACACAGCTGCCAAACTGATAAAGCACAGATCTATCTATGCCACTATCCGGCCCCAAAATCTTCAGTGTCTTTCTATTACAGCTTGATACAAAATCCTCAGCCTGTAACTGAAAGTCTTTCCCAGTCTGACTCCTATCTACTTTTCCAGTGTTATTTCATATTATTCCTTTAGTTTTGTTCTAATTAAACTGCCCCATTTGTTGTTCTATGTTTATAATATTCCACCTCCTACTGTGAGCTTTTACAACAGGCTTTCTCAGTTTCTGGAGTTCATCCTCCATTTTTGTATTTTAGCGTTCTTAGCTTTCATAGTTTGGGCAGCTATCTAGCTACAGTACAGTAGGTACAATAGATAGAGCATCAGACCTGAAGTCAGAAAGACCTGAATTCAAATCTGACCTCAGACACATACTAGCTGTGTAGCCCTGGGCAAGTCGCTTAACCCTGCTTGCCTCAGTTTTCCTTCTGTGAAATGAGCTGAAGAAGGAAAGGACAAACCTCTCTAGTATCTTTGCCGAGAAAACCCCAAATGAGGTCATGAAGAATTGGACATGAATGAAACAATTGAACAACAAAGCTTTCACAAATCAGCTTTCATTTCTTGCAAAAAACCTTACTTGAAGCTTCTAAGTGGTTAGTGTTCCCCTTGTCTTGAAATTACTTTGCATTTACTTATTGGAACAACTATTGTAACTCCTTATTAATATCTATGCTCCTTAAGGAGAGGAGCTGTCAAAATCTTTATATCTCCACAGTGCCCAGCTCACAGCCTGGTACGCAGTGGCACTTCATATATGTTGAATTGATCTGAATTTAGGTGATCACACTGTTAACAATTAGTATACTGGGGGAAGAATGATGTAAGAGAAAAGACGGTGACTGAGTGTTTCTTAATTAAAAAATTTATTGAAAAATTTACTCAACTAATATCTATGTTCATAGTCCTGAGGCACTTTGACAAAAATACTTTCTTAATCTGAAAAATCACCAGGGAAGGGAAGGAGTCAGTAAGCATTCTATCCTCTAGAGTAAGAATTCAGGGAATGAGTGACTTGACTAAATGTAGTACAAAAAGAATTTCCTCTGACACTAAAGTCAAAGTTAAGTTTAAAAATTTCTAATTAGGAGAAAAATGGAATTAATGGTGCCCTTTGTGTGATTAATTCATAGGCAAGGAGGTAAATAAACTGAAGGTTTACATTTGCTGATCAAGATGGAAGTTTCCATAGCATTTCTCTTCTTGACACATAAGTAATTAACCTTCACATAACAGACTCATATGAAACTTCCTATCTGGAAGGAAAGGGAGGGTTAAATCATAGCACTGAGAAGTGACCACAGAGCACAGTGACTACCATGACGGGAGGAGAGATCATTGCTACTGGCCCCTCTGCCATCACATTCACATATAAAGAGTTTCAACCATAAGAGCAGAAGGCTGTGTGAACTTCTGGGACTGACAACCACCTCTGATGTTGTTGCTACTTCGTGGTCACTACCTGGTGTTAATACAGACCATATGAGGACTGTTCTCATTGCTTAAGAACTATCAGTGATGAAACTCCTCTCTCACCTGTGGTCCCTCCTTCATGGGGAGAATGTATGACTGGTCTAAAGCTTATCCTTCCTTTTATAAAAGTTTATATTTCATATTGTTGTGCCTAGTCTCTATAAGCTGATATTAAGATCAAAACAGTGTTTAACCCAATTACTATTTTGTCAAATGAAAATAAGAGTATTGTTTGGGGGAAGAGGATTTGGTAAGTAGAAAATTTTTTCAGTAGTTTCTCTAAGCTAGTGGATTCAGGAAACTTTCCTTTTTAGCATTTCTACAGCAGGTTCAAAAGAAATATTCTTCAACTTAGCTTGAAATTGTTAGTGGAAACAAGAGAGATATTCACATCTGAAGAAAGGATTTGGGGAAAAAAGACCCCAGCCACATAAATATAAAAGAGAGAGAAAAAGCTTGAAGAGAGAAAGGATTGAGGGAGAGAGGAGAGGGAAGAAAGAGAGAGATTGAGATGAGAGAGAGAAAGAGAGAGAGAGAGAGAGATGGAGAGACACACACAGATAAAAGCTGGTTTTCTTCTTTAGCCCATCTCCAGCTACTAGTCAGAATGTTTCAATTTATTAATTCTAAATATTTGTTAAAAGGCAGAAGAGCAGTAAAGGCTAGGCAATTAGGTTTAAGTAACTTGCTTAAGTCACATAGCTAGGAAGACTCTGGGACCAGATCTGAATCCAGGACCTCCCCATCTCCAGGCCTGACTATCCACTGAGCAACCTATTTGCCCAACCATTCCTAAACTTAATTCCATCCCTTCTCAATTAACCACTGAACTGTAGAACTGGAAGACTCTTTAAAAACATTTTAGAGGTAAGGAAACTGAGCCCCAGGGAGATAAAGTTATTTGTCCAAAATCATACAACTATTAAGTGGCAGCGCTGAAGTTAGAATTGAGATCTCTTTATTTTTAGTTAGGTCTGCTTTCTAAGCATAGCATATTGCCAGATCATTGGTGTAAATGACAGGATTTTAGAGAGTTTAAGAGGACCTCTGGACTTGACATATTTTTCTCTGTGAAAATAGCAATTGCAAGTCTTTCACAGATAGGAAAATGCTAACTTTGAACATTAGAAAAGTAGCATTAATATTTGTTTTTTATGCTCTTGCTTAGGGTAAATGGGATACTATATTTCTCCAATTTCTTACCCAGGTGGACTTTCAACAACTCTTATTCCAATCCAATTTCTTCTATAAGGAATTAAAATAGGAGTTATGCAACTCACAAAGCAATTGTCTGAAATCAGAACACTTGAAGGGTGTATATATATATGCATATATATATAATATGCATATAAAATATATATGTATATATTACACCAGGATAGTTAATCTGTTAACACATACATGCAAATAGACTCACAGACACATACACTTTAAACAAAGAAGGAAGAAAATGAAAAATAAATGCATCTCATGTATGGAGAGAGATGACTTCTATTCATCAAATATAAGGAAAAGAAAAACAGATTGGCATAGCATATTTACAACACAGATGACACATAAAGTCTTAACATCTAAAATATAATAGGAACTTACAAATTCACAGGGGCAACTTTTAATCCACAATGGATAAATGGTCAAAAGATATGTTGAGGAAACATCCAAAAGAGGAAGTATGGGGCAGGTGATTGGCTTCATAACAGCATAGCTGTTTTCAACATAGCTCTTCCAACCCAACAACATCAAAAGAAGGAAAATATGTTAAGTAATTAAAATTGCAAGAATAAGAGAAGATGGAAGCAATTCTAGAATATATAAGGCCTTATGATATAACCTCAGGGATCCAAACTCCCTAACATTCTCACTAACTACCTTAGCTCCCTTTTTTGCTGGGAATAGCCAGTTCTAACAATATGACAAACTTCTGTGGTGGTCTTTCTTCTTTGCCTTCATGGCAGTGACTCAGACTAACCCCCTTAACTCCATAAGAATTAGAATACATTAATCCTGTCCCATCACACAAAAGAAAAAGTGATCTCTCCCCTCCCCTCCCCTCCCCTCTCCTCTCCTTTTCAGAAGTGCAGTCAACTAGAGATGAAGAGGTTTCTGTGTTCAGTGGAAAAGGACCTAGAAAATAAGCAGTGGTCTGACATCCATGGTGGAATTTACACAGAAAAAAAGGCACAGATGGATCTCTGGCACTTTCAGCTCTAGAAGGCTGAAGCCACCCAGACTGGATCACAGCAGCAGAAAAGGGTGAATTCAGACAATGAGGATAGCAGCCTGACACAAACTCCTTGGAAGATCAAACAAAAAGTTCAAAAGAGAAAATTTAGGCAAAAGTAGAGCTGAGCAAGCATTCCATAGGAATATACCACACAATGCATAAAAAGTGTGCTTTGAAGAAATGCAAATCAGAAACATCTAATAAAAATAGTAAGATAATAAATTCTGTAGTTTCCCCTGAGAGAATAAAAAAATAATAAGAAACTCCAGAATGGTTCTAAGGAAAAGGCCTTTGGACTGGATTGGTATAAAAAACTCCAGGATTAGGAAAGCCCTTCAACAGTCAAAGACTACCTTCTTTGCAATTAACAGTCTTAGAGAGCTTCCAAGAGCCCTGAGGATTAAGTGACTTGTCTAATTTTACACAGCCAATATTTGTGAGATATAAATGTTGAACCTAGGTCTCTTCTGGCTCAAAGTCTGACTATCCATGAAATCTTATTGCTCCTCCAAAAAGAAAAATAAAACCATCAAAGAAGAAGATAGATTGAAAATTAGGTCAAAAATCAGAATTCTCAAAGAAAAAAGAAAATAGAGTAGGTCACTTATAGTATAAGGAGAATTTCTTTGAAAGAGTAGAGGCTCTGAAAAAAGGAATGACAAATTAGCAAATCAAAAATACAGAAGTGGAAGAAAATTGGGAAGAAAACCAAAAGATAATTTTGAATGAATATGTGCATTCTATATAAGCCAAAGCAAGTGACTTTTAAAAAAAAAGATATAATTTGAGGATCAAAGGTTTCCTGAGGAATCCTGAGGCAGTAGATAGAGATTGGGATGCATCCAAAAATTATACTTTCTGCAAAGAGGATTGTAATGATCACTAAAGACAGATGCGCCTCCAGCAAAAGAATGGCACTTGAGTTATTCTTCCAAAAAAAAAAAAAAAGCAGATATGTGTAAAACATTCAACATACAAACTCTCTAAACATAATAAAGAATAAGATTTTTTTAAAGTGTTAAAAGAAAGAAAATTGAGATTTTAATAAATGATCAAATGGCTAAAGTTTTAGGAGAATTTAATGAGCCCTGAAAAGGAAAGGAGGAAGAATTGAAATAACATTTCATAGACTAAATCCCACATTCCTCCATAATTGAGCCAGCATTTTTTTGCAAGGGAAATAATACAGATTAATCATTTAATTGGGGGAAGGTGAGGCAAGATATATGGGAGAACCTACTTTGAGTACCAGGTATATAGTCAAACAGGATGCTTTATGTATAACCTATATCAAATTGCTCATCATCTCAAGAGGAGGGATTAGAAGGAGGGAAAGAATTTGGAACTCAAAATGTGAGAAAATGAATGTTAAAAATTGCTGGGGCACATAATGTTCATATCCCATAAACATGAATTCTATTAATTTGACTCAAACATTGAGATCTATGAGTCAGAGAAAAAACTTTAAAACATGTATTTTAACTGTATTCACAGCAGAAGAAATAGAATACCTAAATAATCCCATATCAGAAATAGAAATTGAACAAGCCATCAAAGAACTCCCTAAGAAAAAATCACCAGGACCTGATGGATTCACAAGTGAATTCTATCAGACATTCAAAGAACAACTAATCCCAATACTATACAAATTATTTGATATGATAAGCAAAGAAGGAGTCCTACCAAATTCCTTTTATGACACAAATATGGTACTGATCCCAAAGCCAGGTAGACCAAAAACAGAGAAAGAAAACTACAGACCAATCTCCCTAATGAACATAGATGCAAAAATCTTAAATAGAATATTAGCAAAGAGACTCCAGCAAGTAATTAAGAAGATCATCCACCATGATCAGGTGGGATTTATACCAGGAATGCAAGGATGGTTCAACATTAGGAAAACCATCCACATAATCTACCATATCAACAGTCTAACAAACAAAAATCACATGATTATCTCAATAGATGCTGAAAAAGCCTTTGACAAAATAAGCACCCATTCCTATTGAAAACACTGGAAAGTATAGAAATACAAGGTCCTTTCCTAAAAACAATAAACAGTATATACCTAAAACCATCAACAAGCATCATATGCAATGGGGATAAATTAGAAGCCTTCCCAATAAGATCATGAGTGAAACAAAGATGCCCATTATCTCCTCTATTATTTAACATTGTACTAGAAACACTAGCAGTAGCAATTAGAAAAGAGAAAGAAATTGAGGGTATTAAAATAGGCAATGAGGAGACTAAGCTATCACTCTTTGCAGATGATATGATGGTCTACTTAAAAAATTCTAGAGAATCAACTAAGAAGCTTGTAGAAATAATCAACAACTTTAGCAAAGTTGCAGGATACAAAATAAATGCACATAAATCAACAGCATTTCTATATATCTCCAACACATCACATCAGCAAGAAGTAGAAAGAGAAACACCATTTAAAATCACCCTAGACAATATAAAATACTTAGGAATCTATCTACCAAAACAAACACAGCAATTATACGAAAACAACTACAAAACACTTTCCAAACAAATAAAACTGGATCTCAACAATTGGAAAGCCATTAATTGTTCATGGATAGGATGAGCTAACATAATAAAAATGAACATTCTACCCAAATTAATATACCTATTTAGCGCCATACCTACCAAATTACCAAAAAACTTTACTGAATTAGGAAAAACTATAACAAATTTCATTTGGAATAACAAAAGATCAAGAATATCAAGGGAAATAATGAAAAAAATGTGAAGGAAGGGGGCCTAGCAGTACCAGATATCAAACTATACTATAAAGCAGCAGTCATCAAAACAATATGGTACTGACTAAGAGATAGAAGGGGGGATCAGTGGAATAGACTTGGGGTTAATGACATCAGCAAGACAGTGTATGACAAACCGAAAGAGTCCAACTTTTGGCACATGAATCCACTATTTGACAAAAACTGCTGGGAAATTTGGAAAACAATATGGGAGAGATTAGGTCTAGATCAACATCTCACACACTACACCAAGATAAATTCAGAATGGGTGAATGACTTGAAAATAAAGAGGGAAACTATAAATAAGTTAAGTGAACACAAAATAGTATACTTGTCAGATCTCTGGGAAAGAAAAGATTTTAAAACCAAGGAAGAGTTAGAGAAAATTACAAAATGTAAATTAAATGGTTTTGATTATATTAAGCTAAAAAGCTTTCGTACAAACAAAAAAAATGTAGTCAAAATCAGAAGGGAAACAACAATTTAGGAAAAAATCTTTATAACGAAAAACTCTGACAGGGGTCTAATTACTCAAATATACAAGGAGTTAAATCAATTGTATAAAAAATCAAGCCATTCCCCAATTGAAAAATGGACAAGAGACATGAATAGGCAATTTTCAGGTAAAGAAGTCAAAAGTATCAATAAGCACATGAGAAAGTGTTCTAAATCTCTAATAATTAGAGAAATGCAAATCAAAACAACTCTGAGGTATCACCTCACATCTAGCAGATTGGCTAAAATGAAAGAAGGGGAGAGTAATGAATGCTGGAGGGGATGTGGCAAAATTGGGACATTAATGCATTGCTGGTGGAGTTGTGAAATGATCCGGCCATTCTGGCTGGCAATTTGGAATCATGCTCAAAGGGCTATAAAAGAATGCCTGCCCTTTGATCCAGCCATAACATTATTGGGTTTGTACCCCAAAGAGATAAACAGACTTGTACGAAAATATTTAAAGCTGTGCTTTTTGTGGTGGCAAAGAACTGGAAAAGGAGGGTATGTCCTTCAATTGGGGAATGGCTGAACAAACTGTGGTATATGCTGGTGATGGAATACTATTGTGCTAAAAGGAATAATAAACTGGAGGAGTTCCAGGTGAACTGGAAAGACCTCCAGGAACTGATGCAGAGAGAAAGGAGCAGAGCCAGAAGAACACTGTACACAGAGACTGATATACTATGGTAAAATCGAATTTAATGGACTTCTGTACCAGCAACAATGCAATGACACAGGACAGCTCTGAGGGATTTATGGTAAAGAACGCCACCCACATTTAGAGGAAGGACTGCAGGAGAGGAAACATAGAAGATAAACAATTGCTTGAACGCATGGGTCGAAGCGGTCATGATTGGGTATGTGGACTGGAAACTACCACACCAATGCAACTAACAACAATTTGGAAATAGGCCCTGAACAAGGACACATGTTATAACCAGTGGAAATGTGCATCGGCCATGGGTGGGGGGAAAAAGGGGGGGGTGAAGGGGAAAGTAGGGGCATGAAGCATGTAACCATGTTAAAAATGAATATTAATAAATGTTTAAAATAAAGCTTTTTTCTGAGATTTCTAAGTGGTGGTGGTCTGACTCTCAAGGTAACCCATTCCACTTCTACTGAACTGATTTTATTTCTTAAGTTTTTTTTTATTATTATTCAACAAAATTTCCCCAATTACATGTAGAAACAATTTTTAACATTTCTTTTCTCATGTTTTGAATTGCAAATTCTTTTCCTTTCTCCCTTTCTGAGACCTTCCCTTGAGAGTAAGCAATTTGATATAGATTGTACATATGTTATTATGTAATCAATAATTCTATATGCATTTTGTGGAAGAAGAGATATGTTACTAAAAAATTCTTGAAGAAAATAAAGTAAAAACAGTATGCTTTGATCTACATTTAAACTCCATCAATTCTTTTTCTGGTGGTGGATAGCACCCATCACGAGTCCTTTGGAGTTGTTTTAGATCTTCATGTTACTGATAATATTTAAGTTATTCACAATTGATCATCATACAATATTGTTGTTATTGTCTAAATTATTCTCCTGGTTTTGTTCACTTCACTTTGGATCACTTCATGTAAGTCTTTCCAGATTTTTCTGAAATCTTCCTGTTCATCATTTCTTATATAATAATAGTATTCTATTACAATAATATACCACACTTTGTTCAGTCATTCCCAGTTGATGGAAATCCTTTCAATTTCCAATTCTTTGCCACCACAAAAGAGTTGCTATAAATATTTTATACAAATAGGCCCCTTTCCCTTAAAAAAAAAACTCTTTGGAATATGGACCCAGAAGGGCTGGTTCAAAGGGTATGCATGGCTTTATAACCCTTTCACTTTGCTTCCAAATTGCTTTCCTGAATGGAATTGAATCAGTCAGAGCTCCACCAACAGTGCATTGTTGTTCTGATTTTCCTGTATCCCCTTCAACATTTATTATTTTCCTTTTCTGTCATATTAGCTGATCTGCTATTGATATTTGAATTTCTCTAATAAATAGTAGTTTAAAAATTTTTTTCATATGACTAGAAATACCTTTGATTTCTTCATTTGAAAACTGCCTTTTCATATCCTGTACTGAGTTACTTTAATTTTTAGGAAGCTTTTTTCTTTTGGGGAACTTAAATCTGCCTCTTGAGAACTTTCATTCATTGCTTCTAGTTCTTCTCTCTTGAGCCAAACAGAACCAGTAAGTATTCTTACCATAAGACTGTAAGCTATTGCAGGTCATTATTTTTCTTTGTATCTCCAGTGTCACAGTATTCTCCACATAAGAGTCATTTAGTATATTTTTATTTAATTGAATGGCAGTTAAATAAGGAGATATGCTCATAATTATTTCAAATGGTGTACAAATTGAACTTAAGTTTGGAATTCAACCTTTTGGCCTGGATTATCCAACAGGAGAGGCAATGTGGTGAACATAGTGGGAAAGTGAATTGATAAAGTCCTGCATTTAAATCCCTCCTCAGATACTTATTTGCTGTGCACTTTGAGTGTCACTTAAGTATTCTTAGGCTAGGTTTTTTCACTTGTAAAATGGAACTAATAATAGCACCTACCTTACAGATGTGTTGGAAGGATCAAATGAGAAAGCAGTGTAAAGATTTCTGTAAGCCTTAAAGTGCTATAAAATATTGATTATTATTATCATCAGCAGAAAGTGTTGAACTTGAACTCTAGAGTAATTTGATTTTGAACATTGCCTCTGACATAAGTTCATGATGCTAGACAGTCACATAATCTTTCTCAGCTGAAGTTTCTTCACTTGTATATTAGTAATAATACTGTCTACACAGGGTGGATGATGATCAAATGAGTTTAAACATGTTAAACATTTGGGAAAGCTTTAATAACTGTTAACTATTGTTAAAAAAAATAACAAAGACTAGAATGTAATAAGGATAATCAAATTGACCTGTGACTTGAATATAACCTTTTTCTGGGAAGCTAAGGACAGGTTTTAAGCCTAGAGTCTAGAAAGTAGGTAACATGATATATATGTTTTTACATTTTAACTTAATATTTATTTTAACATTCATTTAAAAAAAGCTTTGAGTTCTAAATTTTCTCTCCCCATTCTCACTGAGAAGGCAAACAATATGACATTATAGATAATGTGATATTTTAATAACAATGGCATTCTTTTAAAAATGAAAGGACAACTTCTCACCATGGGATATCACTTTATGTATATACATTTCATAATCACTGCATATATGCTATTTATTAAAAACATATTAAGTGCCTACTATTTGAAAAACATTGTGCTAGGTACAGAAAGAAATAGAAAATAGAAACAAATAGTTCTTCGTCTCAAGGAGCTTATGACCTAGTAAAGGAAATGACAAGTACATAAATAACTTATACACATTAAAATGTAAATTCCTTGACAGAGGTATAAATAAACTGGTTTGGTGAACCCTTTTGGGGAGGACAAAGAATAAGTTAAAGAGGTAGCATTTAAGTTGATCTGTGAAAGATGAGAAAAGATTTTAATTAAAAAGACAAAAAAGTTTGGAGGCATCTAGATGGCGTTCAGTGGATTGAGGGCCAGGTCTAGAGATGGAAGGTCATGAGTTCAAATTTGAGCTCAGACCCTTCTTAGCTGGGTAACCCTGGGAAAGTCACTTAACCTCCATTGCCTAACCCTTACCTTTCTTTTGCCTTGGAACCAACACACAGCATTGATTCTAAGACAGAAGGTAAGGGTTTTAAAAAAGAAAAAAGCAAAAAAACACTCTAGAAATGATTAGAGTAGGAAGAAAAGGCAGGGAAGAAAGCAAGGGAAGTATTGGGCTGTAGTCCACTTTAATTATACTATAAAGTATGCCCATGGGAGTATTAGGAAATAATCCTGAAGTCCTGTGTAGATGGTGTATAGAATGTAGAAATCTTCCTCTAGTACAGGACTTATTAAATTACTCTCTACTGAATAAATTCTGGTGGCTCCCTATGACCTCTGAGATCATCTACAAAATCTTCTGTTTGTCATTTAAAACCCTTCACCCTGCCCCCATTTCCATTTCCTTATACCTTATACCCCACCATCTAATGACATTGTACTCCTTGCTTTTCTAGGAATTTATAGGGGCTGTCCCCATGCCTGTCAGTCTCTACCTTCTTTTGTCTACCTCCTGGCTTCTCTGGATTCCTTCAAGTCCCAGCTAAAAGTCCACTTTCTACAAGAAACTTTCTCATATCCCAGTTAATACTAGTGTCTTCTGTCTGTTGATTATTTGTAATTTATCCTGCATTTAGCTGGTTTGCACATAGCTATTCACATATTATTTCCCTCATTAGATTGTGAATTCTCTCTCTTTTTTAAATTTTGCTTTAATATTTCTTTCATTTCCAGAGCTTACAACAGAGCCTACCATAGAGTAAATACTTAATAAAGCTTTATTGACTGACTACCTAGAGAGAGAAAGAAAACTAGTCAAGAGGCTACAGCTACAATGGAGGTGCTATTCCCAGTTTCTCCTATTACTATTTTCTACTTCTTTGGCTTCCATATGAGAGAGGTTGAGTTCTTCCACTAGTGCCTTTTGTATCCACATTCATGTCCAGTTCAGTAGTCAGTTAAAAAGAATTTTCACCACCAGGAAGGAAGCCAACAGGAAACATAAAGAGAACTTTTCAGTCTTGAACCTCTGCAAATATGTTGAAGAGTTGTTATGACTTCAAGGTGTCATACTAACATGACATTTTATATGACAAATTTTGGCATTGTTTAAGCATTCATATTACATAAATCAAAGATTTTTAATTGTTTTTGTATCATGGACCCCCTGTGATGGTGTTGTGAAACCCATGCATCTCTTTTCAAAATAATGTTTTAAATGCATAAAATATATCTCATGGAATGATGAAGGAGGCCAAATTATATTTAAATGTATTATTTATTATTATGAATAATATTTTTAAAACAACTAAATCCACAATTACCAAACTAAAAACTTCTGAAGAGAGTTGTTATTAAGATGCTTGCTATTTTGAAAGAAAACTAGAAATATCATATTCTGTCTTTTATTGCTTTTCAGTATTTCTTATTTTTCCCAGCTAAGACTATATGTTCCCTCAGGGACAATGTGTTATAGTTTTGTGTTTTGCTAATGGAACCCAATTTACTATCAATAAATGAATGAGTGAATGAATGAGTCAAATGATCATTTGGCTTATTATTATACTACAATTAATTTGTGCCTTTATGAAAATAGTAGCTAGTCAAGAAATGTTGCTATTTAAAAAAATAAATTATAGAGAATAAATCCAGAGTATGTTTTTATTAGCTTAGGTACCAGAACCTAAAGGTACTAAAAAACTACATTTAAAAGTGAAAGAATAAATTAAGGTACTTTTAAAAGTAAGGAAAAAATTTTAGCAACCATGAACCATTCTCAATTATACAGGTATAGAAATAGATTTGCCTAAAACCAAGTAGCTAAGGAATTTTTCATTGCTATGAATATGGTTAAAATAAATCTGGGCAACAATGTAATGGATCAATAGTAATGAAGGAGTCTCTGAGAAATATGGATAACCAAGTACTGCAGAAATAATTTTAAAGGCAGGCATGAACTGGACCAGAGACTGTACATGTCCAACAGAGTGTGAAAATTCAAATTCGAAATGTCTCATCTGATATTCTAGTTAATGTTTATTTTTTAAAAAGTCTACTTCTAAGTGTTGCTAATGTCTTTCCTTTGTATGTCTTTGTAATTATGTTCTATTTAGAATTATGTTCTTATTTATGTTCCATAGGAATGAATATAAATATATTTTATTGTTATTACAATCTTTGACATTTTCACAAACTCAGACTTCTTTTCTTTCTTTTAGCATAATATAATGTGAGAGCCAGAATGGATCTTAAAGATAAGTTATTGTCAATTCTCTCATTTTATAGATGAGCAAACTGAGTTCCAAAGGAGTGAAATATTTGCTTAAAGTTATAGATTGATTGGTGTAGTGCGGTAGAGCCCGAAAAACCCCCATGGAACAAAGCTCTGGGAAACACAGACCCTCAGAAAAACTGAGGCCATAGCTCTGCTAAAGTTAGACATGTAACTCATTTCTCACCTGAGGTCTCACTTTCTGCTATAACTGAATGTTCCTACAAAAATCACTAGTGTATGCAGTCTCTAGTAATCTAGGCTAGATGGTTACATATTGCCATATTAACTTATTAATGTATAGAAAACTCTGTGTAGACTCAGTGAGGTAAACTAGATTACATTGTACCACTTTATGAATTATTTACCTTCATTGTGTAAGTAGAAATTTATGTAAATCCCTAGCATGCTTTCTCCTCATATAAAAGTAGATGTAACTTTTAATAAAGTGCTTCTGGTTGCTATTAGCACCTGTAGCCCTCCTGATCCCCAATTGTGTCTGTGTCATTTTCTTTAGCATCTTTTGGGGACCCTAACTGATTCTGTCAAGTTGGCATTTGGTAGACTTGACAGATTGGTACAGAGTTAAAATTCTTTCATCTCTTTTTTTCATAGTCCAGGGCTATTTAAATAATACATGATGATGCTTTTCCTTTCTTTCCCTTCCAACATAGTTTTGCTTGTACAAAGATATTTGCTAAACATATAATTTTATTTATACTCTCAGAAGATAATATTTACTGTGTCAAACTTGTGGGATTTGCTTGCCCTTGAGATATCCAGTTTGAATTCTGAAAAATCAGAACAGAAAAATTTTCATGACTAGATATTGAACACCCAAAGGAATGTTGTAATAGGGAGAAAATGAATTCTAGCATGTGCATTGTTGAACAGTTCATGTCAGTCTTAAAAATGACATATCCTTATGCCACATCTGGTTTTGAAACTATATTATTAGGACAGTAATCCTTTTCTTTAAATGCCCTGTGCTAGGAGTGCAGACACTTATCTAACTGGGGTTCCATTACATTTATATGTGTTCCTTCCAAATATATGCTGCTATTTTCACTTAGATGAACATAATATAATAACATAGAAACCTTTAACCCAACATTGCCCCTTATTCCTGATATAAATGGATGAGGGAAGGGTAACAATAATAAATAAAAGTATGCATTTTGTCTGCCAATTAGATTTTAACCTACTGGCAAGGTTTATATTATCTACCTTTATTTCCTCAACTTCTAAAAAATTCCCACAGAAGAAATCCTTTAAGGTGTACTAGGATTCTTGTTCAGAGAAAGGAAAACAGCCCATTAGGAAATAATTGTTGCATGTGTGTATGTGTATGTTGCAATGTGGATTGCTCAACTGTGACTATATTGGAATAATTAACTACTTAGGTTCTGGTAAGAATGTGTTTGACTGGGTTTTTGAAAATCTAAACAAATTCTTTAAACTAAAAGAAAGGGAGAAATGGAAAACTGCACATTTATTTACCAAAGATACTACTAGGAATTTTTGAAAATGTAACAAATAACACAATTGGCTCCTAGAAGAAACACAAAAAGGTGATCTGTTTTTTCATCAGTAATGTTTTATTTTTCCCCAATTACATGTAGAAACAATTTTTAACATCCATTTTCTCATATTTTGAGTTCAAGTTCTATCCTTCCCTCTCTCCTCACCTTCTTCCCTGAGATAGTAAGCAATTTGTTGTAGATTATATAAGTACTATCATGTAATACATATTTCCATATTCATCATGTTGGGGAAGATGATACATATCACTAGTTCCTTCTGAGTTGGAGGATAGCATTTTTCAACACAAGTCCTTTGGGATTGTCTTGAATGGTTATATTGCTGATAATAGCTAAATCATTTACAACTGATCATCATACAATATTGCTGTTATTGTATATAATATTCTTGTTCTGCTCAACTCACTTTGCATCACTTGATATGAAGTCCAGGTTTTTCTGAAGTCTTCTTATTCATCATTTCCATAATAGTATTCCATTATAATCATATACCACTATTTGTTCAGCTATTCACAATTGATGGAAATCCCTTTAATTTCCATTTCTTTGCCACTACAAAAGAGTGGCAAAAATATTTTGCCTAAATAAGTTTCCCTTCCCCCACAGTAAAAATTCTTTTTGGGATACAGATCTAGCAGTGGTATTGCTGAATCAAAGAATATGCATAGTCTTATAGCCCTTTGGTCATGCTTCCAAATTGTTTTCCAGGATGGTTGGTCAGTTTGCAACTCCACCAACATTGCATTAGTGTCCCAATTTTCCCACATCCCCTCCAACATTTTCCGATGGAGTGTGAAGGATACCATCCTAAGGTAGGGAGATTAAGATGCTGGAACACTTGTACAAAGCTGAGGAAGTTGACTCATTGAGTATGTACTGGGTGTAGCGTAGTGGGATGTGAAAGGAATTAAGGAAATGTTAGTGCCCTCTAAATTTGATTCCTGGGAGAATGTCTAGTTACCATACTATTGTTATGGCTAATATTCACCAAACTAGAAAATATCTAAAACTGTCTCATTTTATGGATGAGGAAACTGAAATCTGGAGAGGTTTGTATCTTTCCAAGGGTCATAAAACAAGTAAGTGTTTGAGAAACCATTCCAATACAGATCTTCCTAATTAAAAAAAAGAATCCGAGAATTTGAAAGAATCTTAGCAGTCATCTAGTTCAGTCAATGTGTGAAAAGAAGCCCCATTATAACATATCTAACAAGTGGTTGCATAGTCTCCTCTTAAAGGCCTTCAAGGCTCAGAAAACTATTACCTCTTGGGCAGCCCATTCCACTTTTGGGCAGCTCTAGTTATTAGGAAGTGTTTCCTAGCATCAAGTCTAAATTTGTCTTTTTGCATTACCTACCCTCTTCCTGATTCTGCCCTCTGGAACTAAACAGGACAAATCTTAGCTTACTTCTATATAATATCTCTTCAAAAATGGCTATCAGGTTCCCATGAGTCTTTTCTTCTATAGAACCAACATGGCCACTTCCTTGAAAAGATAGTCCTGTATCCCAGATTCAAGGTCCTTCAAGATCATAAAAGCCTTTCTCTGGATACTCTTTAGCTTACCAATGTCTTTTGAAATTTTTGGCACCCAGAAGTAAATATAATATCGCAGATGATGTCACCTCCCTATTTTTGGAGGCTATGTGCCTCTTAGTAATCTCATCAGCAATTTTGACTGTCAAATCACATTGTTGCTACATATTGAGCTTGCAGTGTGTTCTAAAATGCCCAGAATTTTTTTCAGAACAACCATTCACTATGCCTTATATATGTGAAGTTAATTTTTTAATGCCAAAATGCAAGATTTTTTTTCCCCAATCAACAAATGGTCAAGGGACATGAAATCAAAACTATCAATAAGCACATGAAAAAGTGTTAGAAATTCTTCCTGATTAGAGAAATGCAAATTAAAACAACTCTGAGGTACCACCTCACACCTAGCAGACTGGCCAATATGGTAGCAAAGGAAAGTGATAAGTGTTGGAAGGGATGTGGAAAAATTGGGACACTAATATACTGCTGGTGGAGTTGTGAATTGGTCTAACCATTCTGGAGGGCAATTTGAAACTATGCCTAAAGGGCTTTAAAAGAATGCCTAGGGGCAGCTGGGTAGCTCAGTGGATTGAGAGCCAGGCCTAGAGACAGGAGGTCCTAGGTTCAAATCCGGCCTCAGACACTTCCCAGCTGTGTGACCCTGGGCAAGTCACTTGACCCCCATTGCCTACCCTTACCAATCTTCCACCTATAAGTCAATACACAGAAGTTAAGGGTTTAAAAAAAAAAAGAATGCCTAGCCCAGCCCTCTACTGCTAGATTTGTACCCCACAGAGATAATGAGGAAAACGAAGACTTGTACAAAAATATTAGTGGCAAAAAATTAGAAAATGAGGGGATGCCCTTTGATTGGGGAATGACTGAACAAATTGTGGAATCTATTGTGAATTGTTTGTGTGAATTGTGTGAATACTATTGTGCTGAAAGAAATAATGAACTGGAGGGTTTCTATATGAACTGGAAAGACCTCCAGGAATTGATGCAGATCAAAACAAGCAGAACCAGGAGAACATTGTACACAGAGACAGATACTCTGTGGCACAATCAAATGTAATAGACTTTTCCACTAGCAGCAAGCAATGCAATGACACAGGATAATCCAGAGGAATTTAGGAGAAAGAATACTATCCACCTCCAGAGAAAGAACTGTGGGAAGACAGAAGAAAAACATAGGATCGATTACATAAGAAAAACATAGGGATTTGATAAGGGTTTTGATGTTAAAAGATCACTATACTGCAAATATGAATAACATGGAAATAGATTTTGAACAATGATACATGTATAATGCAATGGAATTGCTTGTCAGCTCAGGGAGGGGGACACAAATCATAAATCATGTAACAATGGAAAAATATTCTAAATAAAAAAGTAAGATTTTTCATTTATCCTTGTGAATTTCATTTTATTAGATTTGGTCCAATCCTTTTGGAACCTGACTCTGTCATCCACTGTGTTAACTATTCCTCCTAGATTTCTGCCATCAGCACACTTGATGAGTATGCTATCAATGTCTTTATCTAAGTCATTAATAAAAAAATGTTAGGCAGCATAAGGTCATATCTCCCTGGGATACTCCAAAAGAGTGAGGTACACCTGCTACATTGATATTAATACTTACTCTATGAGCCTGTCTATCCATCTAGTTCTGAATCTAATTTGATTCTGAATCTTTTGTATTATCATCTTATCCTTATCTCTCCACATTCTCCACTGTAATAGTATGAGATACAGCAAAAAATATTGCCAAAATTTTAGGTACCCATATATACAGCATCCCACCCATAATTCACTAATTTAGCAATCCTATTTAAAAAGAAAATGAGATCTTATCTGACCTAGTCTTGATAAAGCTATGGCAGTTCTTTATAATCTTTATTTTCCTAAATGTTCAAAAACCTTTTTCCTAATAATTTATTCTACAATTTTTTTAGGAATCAAAGTCAAGTTCACTGAATTATAGTATTTGAATCTCTACTTCATGTAAGAATGATATTAGGACACTTCCTCTTCCCATATCTTCTCATTCCTTTCTCATTTTCCATGATTCTTCATATATCACTGACTGATTCAATAATCATATCTGCCAGTTATGAGGATTCAGATTTCTCTGAGTCAGTGTTTTGAATGATCAGAGAACACTAAATGCTTTCTTACTGTCTCCATACTTGTCTTGATTATCAACTTCATGTTAAGCATTTGTCTTTCTGCAATTTCTAGTGTAAATAAATGATTTTTACCTTTGCAGGGAAAATAGAAACAAAATAAAAATAAAGACAATCTTTTCTCTAATTAGATCTGATGGGCCTATCAACTTCAAGTAAAATGTCTATTGCTTCTTTGATACTCTTTTCCTCCCAATATATCTATCTTTACCTCTTTTGTTTTCCTTTATTTTCATTGCCAGATTCAGGTACTTCTGAGGTTTAATTTTCATGACACTCATTTTATTAGACTATGCTATGCTCTTATAGTCCTCTTCACCTGCTTTGTTCTTGCTTCCATCTTCTGTATATTTCTTTTAAAATATAAGTTGATTGGTGAGTTTCTTGGACATCCACATTGATTCCTTCTATTTTCCTTCCTAGGTAGAATTATTTTCCTTTCTGTCTTCAAAATTTCATTCTTGATTATATTCTACATTTCCTGGCCTGAGTTCTCCTGAAATATTTAAGTTCAGAGGATCTAATTTATATTTCCTATGAACTCTTTGAAACCTGCTTTCCCAGCCTCTATGGTACAACTCACCTATGCTAGATTCCCTCTCTTCTATCATTACCTCCAGAAGGTAGAATTCCTATCAATCATTTCCATACCAGTAACTAGTTCTTCCTTATTAATGAGACCTAGAATCAAATACCTACCTTGTTAGTTTCTTCACTATATGAATTATTAAATTATCACCAAGGAAAATTAATATATTTTAGCTACTTTAATTTTGGCAGAGGGGAAGCTTTGCTAGTTATTTGGATAAATGAAATCCCCTATCACTATTATATCCTGGTACTATGCTAGGTTTTTGCTTTGTTTCTCAAACTCCTCACTGAGTTTTTTCTGTTAGGTGATCTGTAGTGTGCAAAATTGAAAAATAATTTCTGCTTCCCCCTCTTCATTTTTCATAATTCTCTTATCTTTTTCTTCTCTTCCTTCTTTTATCTCTTCTTTTTTCATTTCATTTCATTTCTTTCCTTTTTCCCAAGATTTATATTAAGCTTTAAGGTTTGCAAAATACTTTACATTTTTTTAGGAAATTTGACCACATACTTTCAAATAACATATACCCATCTAATACTATAGTCCAATTGTAAGCTTCACCTCATTGTCTCAGAGTTTCCAGTGTCAAATTTGTCTCCTTTTGTTAGGCTTTCTAATTCTTCTTTATGTTTAATAAACTTTGGGCATTTGTGTAGAGATATTTGAAACTTTTAATGTTTATTACTAGCTTTTTCTTAGATTTTTGTCTCCTGTGAATTTTTGGGTATCACATTTCTTTTTTGTGGTTACTCTTGATTTTAGCTAGCTTGAAGGTTATGAATAAACTTCTCTTTTCAATATCCTTTTTATTTAAAGTCCTTTTAAGGAGATTTAATTTTAAAAATCCAAGGAAATGCATTCTAACTCTTCTGTTAGGTAAAATCTGTGGCTGGCCAAATATTTATCAGTTCTGTATTGTAAGTGTTCCATTTCCATTGTGAAACAAGGTCTCCAAAGAGTTGTTTAACTTATTTGTATTCGTTTGGTAATCATAGGAAGTCTTTGGAGACAGGGATGATAAAACTGCCTGCTAGAAAGTTAAGTCTTCGGTATGTTGAAACCACTTCAAGCCTACCCTTCTAGAGCTGACTGTAAAAAACTTATGTTAACATTTATTTATTTATTTATTACTCCTTAAAATTACAAATCCCCAAAATCAAGTTGATAAAAAACAACAACTAGATCTGTTGCTTTTGCTGAGCCTTCTAGACTTCAGAAGTGATGGAGAGAATGTTAGTATTGCAGATTAAAGTTAAAAGTATGTAGTGAGTTTTTGGAGAGTTGGTTAAACATTTACTAGTCAACCCCTGAATTTAAGCCTTCTGGATTAAATATAAAAATATAAATATAAAAATAGCTCTTAAGGGGGAACAAAGAGTTCTTTAATAAGTATCCTGATGGTTGAGCCAAATAACTTCCAAAACATTCTACTTAAAAATAATGATGAAAGCTAATAGAACCAACTATTAATCATAACTACAAATCGTGTTATATGATTTTTTTTTGTGTGTGTAGGGAAGGGAAGAGTGGAGAAGAGCCATTGAGAGGAGGCAAGCAAAAATTGGATTTCCTAAGCCTTTAAAAATAATTTTTATTATTCTCTGTACAGGCCTCAGTACAGTAAGGAGCCCTGAGATACTAATTGATTATCATCTTTACTTTGTCATGACCACACTCTACATTTAAAACGCATTAATAAGGTAGCAAATTTATGTCATAGTTATATATGCACAACATTTTCTGGGGCATCTGGGTTAAATGAAGAAGACACTTGTGGTTGAGAATGAATGTCAAGATATTAGTGTTCATTTTCTCCTAACTGTTCCATTATGCTGGTACATTTAGCTTATTTTTTTACAATGTAGCCTATGTTATTTGCTTAAGGGCACAGGTCTCTTAAAATGTACCACTTTAAAGCATTCAAAATCATTGAATATTGTTTTCAACCTTTAAAACAATAAATCTTGTACGGTTTAATTCCTTAGGTAGGTTAAGAGGCAGACAGGAAAAAAAAGATTTGAATGAACTCTGTACCTTGTTAAGTTTCTTGCATGGTTACAGTTATGAACCTGTTTATTCTCAAATTTCTGTCCTGGAGATAACAGTGAGTTGACTTTTACTATAGAATTTATTCTACTTTTTAACATAGTGGTCCTTTGGTTTCTTTTTTACCTTTAGACAACTCTGATTTTGAGAGAAACATCTCATGTAGGGGAGATGTATATAGAAGAGTCTGGAGTTATAATTTAATTGGTGTATCCAACTCCATTTGAGGGGACTTACATTGCAAATTAGCCTCTGTTCTATAATTTGCAGCTTTAGAAAGTTGTCTGGAGAGTTGAGAGGTTAAGTGACTTGCATCTATGTCCTCCTGGCTTCAAGATCCATTATATCCATTAAGCCATGCTGCCTTTGCCTCAATTGTTAGAAATGATGAAATGGGAAGAAAATGTTTTGATTTTCCACAAGAATGTAAGTCAAGAAAAGAATAAAGGGGGCGTGAGAGTAGGATGAAACATTTGGAAAAGGGACTAGGCTATTTGGAGGCAAGAACTTAGAAACTATACAGAGAGAATGGAAAAAGTTCTCAACTAGGAATCAGGAAACTTGGATTTTTAATAACAAGTACACTTCTCACTGAGGCAAAGTGGCATAGTGGATAGAGTGCCGGGCATGGAATCAGGAAGAATTGAGTTTCACATGTAGCCTTAGACAATTGCTCATTGTGTGACCCTGGGCAAGTCACAGAGAAAGGATATAGTAAGAAGGAAGGAAATAGTAAACCATTCTAGCATCTGACAAGAAAAACCCAAATGGAGTCATGAAGAGTTAGATAAGACTGAACAACCACAACATGCCTCTCACTAGTTTATTAACTTGAAGAAGATAGTTTAACCTCAATGGTCCACAGTTTCCTTATCTTCATGAACAGATTGAACTAAATAAACTCCTTTTTTAATTGTTCAAGATTTATGTTTAAAATTTCTAAGAAGTCATTTATTTATATAAAGTTTTAAACCACATAGAGTCTGATGAATTCATGCATATATTTTATATATACATAAATATATTATATACATATGACTTAAAGAACAGGTGTAAGTTTTAAAATTAATATTCAATGCCTCCAAAGTATGATATTTATAAGGATTTATTAAAGCACAGGGAAAGAGTCCCAACTCACTCTTTACCATACCACCTCTGGATCCCAAAAAACCCCCTGACCACCCCAAAAAACCCATTACAATACTGCCTGTGAAAACCAATGACCAATAGGAAAAGGCTTAAGGAATTATGGGTATGGTGAAAGGGAGTTTGGGTTATGTAGTTTAAAGGGGTACAAGGTCTTTTCAACTTTACATTCCCCACTGTGATCCTTTGGGAGACCAGTCTCCCCAATGGATCATGAAAACATAATCAAATTAAAGTTTACAATAATTCAGAGATAAAAGGGAAATAAAAGGGAGAAAGAATAAAACCAATGTTCAGTGCATTGACAAGAAGCCATTTAGGGGGCAGTCCCCTCTCTGGCATAAAAGTGTCAATTCAAAATAAATACATTCAACCCCCCAGAGTTCAAATTTGCAATGTCTCGAAATTCACTCTGGATCTTCTGGTGCAGTGTGTGGTCTCTGCAGGCATCTTCATGGTGCCTTCTGGATTCTGGGAGGTAGTCTTCTGTTCTACATTAGTGCCAAATTCAAGTCCAATTTCAAAGCAATAACATAGTCCCCCCAGAGGAGAATAACTTTACATTCCCCCCTGAGGAAAATACAGGGATACACATGGGAATCACACAGGAATACATGGTCAATGCATAAGGTATATGAATTAATTTTCAAAACATCAAAGAGTCCAGAGAAAAATAAAAAGGAAAAAATAACCTCTGAGGGAAATATGGGATATTAAAAAAATGTGAAAGGAAAAAATTCTAGGAAAAAGAAAAAAAATAAAAAAAATTTACAAATCAAAGCAAGTTCCTATAGCAATCTACGTCCCATAAGCTTTGCAACAACAATCACTAAACCAATTTAGCAGCCTGGACTGCAGTAAGTTGTCACATCATGAAAGAAATAGAAAAAGGAGACTAGATCTTGAGGCAAATGGGAAATAGCATTTCCTGGTGCAATCTTTTTCTTCACTTTTAGAGATAATGGAGCCAGAACAATCGATGTCAAGTACTTGATATCAAGTGTGGTACAAGGAAGTCCTACGTCTTAACATATACTAAGTGTCACGCCCTCAAGTCTCACACAGGATCAAGTCTGCATAGAATGTCATCAATCCCTGTAGCATTAGTTTGGTCTCTTTCCTTTTATGTGCTCATTTGGCATGTTGCAAGTCAAAACTCTGTGCTCCTTTGTGATCCGATTTTCCTTGGATTAGACATAGTCATCGAGCAAAAGTCTCATAATAATTAAATAACTAGTGGCAGGTTTCTATAGTCCAAAGCTTTTTGGGTATAAATTTATATGCTAGGTAAATGGACATCTTAGCTTATTTTTATTGCAAAAATCAAAACAGTCAAAAGTCTATTTATGCTGGTGACATGTTTCCAATGTAAAAAATGAGAAAAAAGAAAGAAAAAAATCAAATTCTATATTGCACATGTAGGAGGAAAAACAAACAAAAATATAAAAAATTATGTAGTTTACACAATCACAGAGGTAAAGAATAGAGGTTAATTTTCAAAAATAAGATTCATTCCCTCTTTAACTTGCCATGATCTACAGTGTGAGTACAAATGAGGTAGACAAAGTCATGTGGGTGCAAATGAGGCATATAAAGCAATAATACATTCAAGAAAGTACAAAAGGAATGACAAAAGGCACAAAATGCACATCAGGTCAATATAGGTCACTAATACAGATATTCTGTTGTGAGGTAGTATGTGTATTGTTCAAGTACAAGGCACAGGTAAATTTAGAAGTCTTACTAGGCAATTGTTATATTCAGAGCAAACCTTTAATCCAATTGGACTAGCTGCTCAAAGAGCATGGCAGATTGTAACTACAAAACACAATGCTACAGATTTCTTTGAGGAGACAACTCCTCACCAAGAGGCTATAAAAGCATGCCAAGACATAAAAACTTTAGACCACAAGAATCTGATGGCAGATCGATTTAAAAAGACAAAACCTGTCTGCTTTGCTTGGCACAAAACTGGACATTTTACAGGATCCTGTCCCAAATTAAAGTTGAAGTGGACTCATAAATTTTTCAAAGGGTGTCCCAAAGTACAGCATCGGGCCTCACCATATCTCCAGAAAACACAGACTAGGACAGCCACAACCAAACAGCATTTAAACTGTTTGGGGGGCCAGCCTTGAGCCCCTTAAAAATTCAGGGCACCAGAGATAAGTCTTTGATTCCCCAAAAACTTAACTCAGGTAAGAGTAGAAGCCTCATTTCTCAGGGACTAAAAACCTGCCCTGAGGTCATTGGTGAAAATACTAAGGGAAAGATACTAGTCAAATCCAAAGCATTTCACATTTTTTCAATTGGAAATGACAAAAAACTTGCACAACTGATTCTATCTCCAAACAAATCTTTGCTAAATGCAAAAGTTAGTGTGAAGTCAAATTTAAAATTAAACATTTCAAATTTAAATTGGACACAACAAATTACTAATAAAAGATTGATTATGTTCTACATGAAAAGTAAGACATTTTCTGGTATTTTTCATATACCACAAGCTCTTTGGGAAAGAGATATTTTATCTGAAGTAAATTTTAGTCTAAATACTAGTACTATAGCACAAAAAGACTTTTCAATTAGACACGTGCTTAAGATCATAGCACAGACTTGTAATATCATATGTGACTTATATGTTGTTTATCTGATTATTTGTTTAAAGGCTGAAAAAATTAAACTAATGCAAGATACAGAAACTGTTCTGTTGTTTCACACCACACAAAATGCAATCTTGCAAAGTCAAAAGGAAAATTTTATTTGCTCTCACAATCTCCATAGACCTCAGACTGAGAGAATTTCAAAGGCAAATGGCCTAGTAACCACTACTTTGCAGGAAACGGTTAATTTGTACTCAATATTACATCAGAGTGCAAAATTTTGTGAACCTCAATTTTCTATACAAGTCAATGAAATTGATTGGCAATACAAATCTTGTGCTCCTTATTCTGACACTCCTCAAGGAGGCGACTGCAAAGTTGAAAGACCTGCACAATTGTGGCAAAGGGATGCATTACAATATGCCTCTTTTGTAAAAATAAAAAATGGATATGTAATTGGAGATAATTACTCTCATGCTGTATGGGCGAAAGCTCAAAATGGAGAAGTATGCAATGTTGTTGCACAACTTTCAAATATTCTTGCACATTTGGCTATTCCAAAAAAGTTAAAAAATTGGAATAATAACGCTTATACCAGCAAGAGATGGGCAAAATTGGACAAATCATGGAACATCTCTCTTAAGGCTGGTATCCCAGGAAATTGGGAATTACCCATTGGGAAAAGAGCTAAAGGAAATATAAAAGCCCAAATTCAAAATTCAAAAGCCCAAATTCAAAACCAAAAAGGATGTTATCAGGCACTTTCTAACAAACCAGTTCCAAGAAAAAGACCCAATGAGTTTTTCATTTGGGGTCGAGATTGTGCTTCTATTTTCACAGGTATCAAGAATGCATGGAAGAAAACCAGAGTCATTAAGCATTCCCAGAAAAGACCAACCCAGAGAGCAGAAAAAGCAGATGTCTGTCCAGCACTAACCATAGGACAGCACAGCTACCAGATCCCAGAAAAACAGCATATGAACAAACAAGGCACAGCCACTGACTTGAGAACAGGTCTAATGAACTATCCACACAGATGAACTTTTTCATTAAGAGACAGTTTAACTGCAAAAGACTTATTAACTTGCTTACAGACATTTTATTCTAAAAGCGTATGGGTATTTATTGAAGATCAACTTTTTACATGCACCCAAAAAAATTTAAATTGTATTGTACAATGTATATCTTGCAATTATTTTTGTTGGAATTGTTCCATGTTACTCAAATTTGATCTGAAAATTATTTTTCTATTGAAAGCATACAACCAATAATTCCAAAATCTCATCTTAACAATCCATTGTACAGAGATATTAGGGTATAATATTTAGGCAAAACTACAATATTATTGTAATATTGGCAGTTTCAAAATCTTACATTGGTCCTATTATTCTCTTATTATTGGTTCAATTATTCTCTTGCAAACAGAAATTGTTTCGATTCTTCCAAACACATGAGTCATAACAGCTTTTAGTCAGCTTTTATAATATGTATTTTCTATAGTTAGACTTGAACTGTTTTTGTAATTTCATAACAGTACATTGGATACTGTTCACTTGCATAAGAAATTGTTTCTATTGTCCTAAATATATGTGTTAATTCTCCTAACCTGTTTATGCTATATTTGAAAAAATATATATGTATATGTCTTTGCTAGAATTTAACTTGTATAAAAAACTATTTGGATAGAAATTGCTAAAACAAACAAACAAAAAAAAAAACAAAAAAAACCTACCTTTTAATTGAAAGGCAGATGTAATAATTCAGCAACCAAATAGTATGTTATAATTTAGGAATATTTGTACTTTTGTATGTGCATCAATTGTTGTATTATCCTGTGTTGAAAAACCCTTTACCTGGTGAAAAATCTCGTGCACTCACACTGTGAATTTGGTTTAGGAAACTGATCTTATTTTGAGTGAGAAACTTTTGGTTGGCTAAAAAATATTTCCACATGAAATGTGAGCCAACAGCCTAACATTTTTCATTGTTTATTTTATTTTTCATCTGTAATGAGGCATTTGATTTTACATTTTTCTTTTCTTTCCTTTATTTTTCCCATTTTATTTTTTCACTCTACTTTGGATACTGATGTGTGTGGGAATCAGTACCAAGATTCTGATTTTGTAGATTAAGATAATTTTTTATATATTGGCTCTATTTGTTTATCCAAAAGCTTAAGGATGTAGGAACCTGCAAGTATTTGGTAAACATCACGGGCCTAGTATGAATGATTATGTCTGATTTCAGAAGTAGGGACCGAAACAGAGCCTTTACAACTTGCCAGAAAGCCTAAGATCGAAAGAGACCTAAAATCCATAGAAGATAGATGGATGTCGGTTGCTAAGGTCCTGGTTGGAGGTAAAAGGACGCAGTGTTTTGACACCCTCAAACGCAGGTCGGACTTCTACCAAGTTTCCAACTAATATCTCAATGTGGCTGGCATCTTGGCTCCACCATCCCGAAAATCTGACATAAAATCAGACAGGGAAATAAAACTTCCCTTTTGTCTCAAACTAGACCCTTCTTTCACTTTAAAGGCTTGACAACTTCTTACACCCTTGACTGCCAATGGATAACATACTATACTATACCTCCCACATGTTTGGGAAACTTACGTTTCACATTAATTCGGGCCTTCTTACATCTTCTGATTTGAAATTTTATTCTCCAACATTATTATTTTTTTTTAACAAGAATCTTTTGATTGCTAGATTTCACTTTGCATCTTTTTCAAATTTTTAATCCTCTTCCTTCAATTACAGTTTTTACTTTTTTCTTTGAGATTTTCACTTTTCCCTTTTCCTTTTAGAATTTTCCATTCTTTTTCGTTTTTAAATTCATTTTTTCCCCACTCACTCTAATAATTTTTTTTTCTTCTTTAAAAAAAAAAAGGGGGATATGTAGCAATCCAGGTATACATTAATTGTGATATTATTTTAAAAAGTATTCAAAAACTTAACTCTTATACTGCTAATGATTGATCTCTGCAATCCTGAGTCAAATTGAAAGTTGACCTTGCCAAATCCCTAGCCCTTCCCTAAGGCCACACCCCAGAAGAGAGTTATCTCAGTCTCCTTACTTTTCCTTCAATGATCAATTAACATAGGTATCAAACATCAGTAGATGCCTTAGGCCCTATCCACCCTGGATCCTGATCTTAGCTCTACCTATTGTTTCAGATTTTGGCAGTTTGCATTTTATGATGATTACCTCATAATGTTAATGTATCAGGCCACCAGCCTCTCCCCTTCCCCCCATACTGTTGTATGTAACCCCAATAAAAGTGACAAGACATCAGTTGGCAAGAGAGCTCTCAACCATCAGAGCTCCTAACCATGAAGCTCTTGACCATCAGAGCTTACTCGCTGTCTGTCTACCTTATGCCAAAACTTTCTGTGTCTGCGTGTCTTTATTCTCGCCTTATGTTCTCTTTCCATTAATCCTTAACCCGTAGCCCATTTTCACTCAGTCCTTGGTTCCCCTTTCTGAGTGTCCAACCCACTAGGAATCTTCGTGGAGTCAGTGGACGGCTTCAGAAATCATAGTGGGAAAGCAAATATTAAATACTAAACTGGAAATAAAATAATTCTGGTAAAAAATTATACACATTTACATACATATATACACATGAAAATTATACACATTTAAAAATATATATGTACATATATATACATATCTCACATTTTAGTTGACAGAAAATATTCTTAAGATGAAAACTTTAAAAATATTAAAAAATTGAACTCCCAGAGGAAGAACTCACAGATGAAACATTTGGTTGTTTGTGACAAGTACCCTAATAACACTTATGAAGTCTTTCTCTACTAGAGGACTGGGTAGGAGCAGCTCCTGAAAAGTACAATATACAAGTAGCCCAGCAGGTGGCAATTGACGCATGAGCTATACCAGCTCTTTGAAAAATGGCATGTGCAAATGTACCTCCCATGTTCATGTCTTTTTATTATGGTTTGCATTAAATCTAAAGGTATCAGTTCATTTCCTTAAAATTCATAACTTAAAGCATCTAATCTCCAACTTGTTTGAAGTCCATCTTTCCCTTCTCAATGTAATTCTAAAGGGTTCATCCTATATTTAGCCTAAAATATAGTTATTAAATTGAAATCATAAGTAAAATGTAATAGTATCAAGATGCAAAGTGTTTTTAGTGACCAAAGTTTCTAAGAGCAGAATTTAAGTTTCTAATCTTCTGCCCCTTTTTCTTGTTATGCCTCATGTTCTCATAGCAGAAAGAGACACTCAAAGACTTTCCTTTTATTTGCATTCTTTTGTTCTTCCTTCCTTCCTTTCTTTTTTCTCTTTCCTTTCCTTTTTTCTTTTCTCCCCAAAATTTGAGCCAAACCAATTAACATACCAGCAACGTTCAACATGATATGTAATGCTCTGCACTTGTTGTCTCCCTTGCTCCCAGAAGGAGATTGAGTTCTCTCAGTTCTTCTTTGGGACCAAACTTGGTCATTTAGATTTTTTAAGATTCTATTTCCATGGCTTTGTTGTTGCTATTGTCCTAAAATTTTATATTATTTCAGTCATTGTGAATGTTATTTTCTTTATTCTGTTCACTTAATTTTATATGAGTTCATATAAATTTTCAAATGCTTCTCTAGATTCAGACATATTCAATATATTTATCATTCTTTCCTGTATAGCAATATTTTATTATATTAATGTATCGCAATTTGTTTATTAGTTCCCTAGGCAATTGATATTTCTTTATTTCTAGGTAGTAAAAACTTTCTTAAAAGCTTTGTAAATAAATGGAAGATTTTTATTATTACCCAAATTATTTATGTTTCTTTCCCCTGGAATTCTAAAACAAAAAAATTGGAGTGAGAAAAGGAGACAACTGGTTTAAAAGCTGGTAGTTTTCTCTGTTTCACTGTTTAAAGAACATTCATCTCTATTATTGGAAACAAAGGGAAATGCATATATATAACTCCTATATATCAATTCCAGGTTACGTGACCAACAAATCAAGGGACTAAACATTTTCTCTAATTTTCACATCCTCTCCAAAGCTTCCTAAAACTTGGATCATATGCAATCTCAACTTTCTTCATGGTATAAGACACCAAGAACCCTAACACTGTCAGTTTAATGAACCCACAGAGGAGAAAGTTAATCTCTAATCTTAAACACATTTACTTAGAATCTCCTTCCTTTCCCATAACTCTCTTCCAGCTAACTATTAACCCCAACTGCCTTTTCTCATTCATTCTTTGGCAGCGAGCAACAGAATGTAAATCTACCAACCCCTTTCACTGTTTAAAAGAAGTGGAGGTATATTAAGACAT
The DNA here is from genome assembly GCF_016433145.1 of Gracilinanus agilis. NCBI lineage: Eukaryota > Metazoa > Chordata > Mammalia > Didelphimorphia > Didelphidae > Gracilinanus > Gracilinanus agilis. Next base: position 307,559,909 of record NC_058130.1, on the reverse strand, counting down.
ATATGGTGCTCTGTAGCAGAATTTAGTCACAGAATTAATAAAGCTATGCATTGAAACAGAGCTCTCATGTGTTGTAAGGAAGGAAAAGGAACTGTCATTTGTGTGTAGTTTTTTTTTGGTCTCTCCAGAAGTCACTTGGGTCAGAGAGGGCAGTAAGAACTGAATTCCTCAGTATGGGAGATTTTTGAGGTCCTTTCCTCATGGATCCCCCATCTAGTGGGAAATAATCAGAAAGTGAGCAATAAGGGAAAAAAGGGCAAAAAAATTGAGATTTCCGAAGATGATAGGAGAAAGAAAACTTAATTTAAAACTTCAAGTTTAAGCAAATAAATAGGGAATATATTAATAAGAGAAGATGACCTCAAGGATATCCAAATGAGTCCAAACATCTCTGAATAAATTTTATAAGGCAAAGAAAACTAAGTTTATATTCAGTGAAACAGATAACTCATTGGATTCCCATGAATGCATGGAACCACAGCAGAATATCCCCTAATGGTTTAAGAGAGAAATAAGAATTGTTAAGGCAGAATTATTGGCCTGTATAGCAGAAATAATCTGGAGAACAGAAAAAATTGAATCCATGTTACCAAAGAAATAAAAGAAAGAAATGATTAGGAACACAAATACGTAGAAGTAAAAGTCAATTTGGAAGGAGAGAAGCAAAAGGCAATAACATTAAAAGAAAACATATGCCTGTGTAAGTAAAAAATATTAATCTAGAAGACAGGATACAAAGAGACATTTTAAGAATTAAAGATCTCACAGGGGAAAACACCATGGCAAAGCAAAAAACCTGCTTATCATGTGAGAAAAATTAAGACTTTTTAGAATTTCTGAACTTAGGAAGCAAAGTGTCAATCAAAAGAACCTACAGATTGCTTTCTGAAAAAAAAAAAAAAAAACAACAGCCTCAGTTGAAAGCACTAGGTCATATAGTAGTTAAGTTTAACAATTTCAATGACAAACATTAAATTTTGAAAGTAATTGGGAGAAAGTCCTTAGAAAATAAAGGAAAGGAAATTTTAATAACAAGAAATCTTTTACCTGTCAGAAACTTCTATATGGAACATAATAGTTTGTTCCAAAGAGCCAAGGAGCCCAAAATGCAACCTGAGGTGATATTCTTTCCAAATTTGAACCTATACTATTAATGGAAGAAAAAAAAGTCATTCAATAAAAGAGAGGTATTTAAAGCATTCTAACAAAAATAAAACTTTGACAGACAGATTATTTTCTTTGGGGACACTCTAGACAACAGAGATACAAGAAAAGTTAAAAATTATAACATAGCAACAAGGAAAGTCTTTACTTCTTTCTATAAAGTAAAAAAAAAAAGTTGTTCTGGGGGGAACAGGGTTAAAAAAAAACAAAAGAAAGAGAAAGACATCTATTTAATTAAAAACAATAAAGATGACCAAAAAAAGCACCATTAAGAGATTTCTTTATCAAAGTATACAGAGTCAAAGTGGAAATGGAAATGATATAGAAATGATAATGAAAGAAAAGGATGGAAATTATATAAACTATGCCCTATTCCATAAGTGAATGAATGTTTAGAAAGGGAGGCTACCTTCTAGGAGAGAAGAAAGGAAGAAGAGATAAGGGAAAGTGTGTTGTACTTTAATCAAGCTAGTGGTAAAGAATGAGGAAAAAATCACTCATATTGTCCTTCAAGAAGAAGAGGACCTACAGGAGAATTGGTGAGATGGCAAAGGACTGGATTTAAATAGGGAGAATTTAAATAAAGGGGAAAATTTCAATTGAACAAGAGGTGGTTGTACTGAAAAATGCTGCCATGGTGAAAGAAAGATATTTTATTATGGGAGATGGAGACCTTTAAATGGGTATGTTCTTTAGGAGTTTGGTGCTTAGAGGGACTACTTATTTCTGAGACAATGATGTGCTTCCATGGACAGCATCTTCTTCAGGAAAAGGAGAATGAAAACACCTAGGGACAATTGATATCCAGAAAAGTAGTAGGGCATAGAACCAGAAAGATTTGATGTCAAATAGGAAAAAGTGATCATGGAGAGGACATAGGATAGTAGTGAATTCAGAACCCAAGAAAATTTCCACAATGAGGCAATACTTCTATCCTTGTTATCTCCTGCTGAAATTGATGCTTCTAAGAGTGAGGCACAATAACAAAATGCGAAGAAAATATACTATACAACAATGCAGAAAATCTTTAGAAGGGCAAAAATAAAAGAGCCTACAAGTTTTAATTCTATGAAAAATATAGAGATGGAAGAAGAAATAAATAAGTGGGAGGAACATGAATTATAGGATAAAAGGTTAGAATAGACAGAAAAGGAGGAAAATTAATGAAGAGAACAAGGGAAAAAATCTTTTTTAGAAAATGACAGTGAAATTTAAAAAATTAACCAAGACAAAACAATCTGAAGGTGAGGTGAAAAAGGAAAGAAAAAAGCATTTATTAAATACCTACTATGTTCCAGGTACTAAAATAAGTACTTCATAATTCCTATTACATTTGATCCTCACAATCACCTTGGGAAGTAGGTATTACAATTATCCCCATTTTACAGTTGAGGAAACTGAAGTAGATAGAGGTTAAGTGACTTTCCCAGGAGCACATAGCTAGCAAGTACTGTAGGTTGGATTTGGACTCTGGAAGAAAATGGTAGGAGAAAATTAGATAACTAAATAAAAAGAAAGAGAAGGGTACTAATAAGTTAAGCAAACTCCAAAACAAGATAAAGGAATAGACAGTGGAAGAAAGAATAGAAAGGAATAGAAATGGAAGATGTCTTGAGGATAAAAAGAAGATTGCTGGTTCCGGGTTAAGATGGCGGCAGAGTAAGAAGCAGCTCTTAACCTCTCCTGACCAAAACACACAAAACTCCTCAAGGGGACATAAAAACAAGTCCAGACGAACGGAGGAACCCCACAACAGGGCACAGCGTGGAAGGTGTGTGGAATCAAGGCATTTCCATGCTATAAAGGGGTGAAACAGCTCTCACTAAATCGCAGGCTGAGCAACCACCCCACCCCCAACCCCTCCACACACACCACCTATAGCACTGAAGCCAGCTAAAAAGAAATAGAGCAAGTTTGGGGCACCCATCGAGTCATTGGCAGCTTCGGGGCCTGTTCCTGAGAGCAGCAAGATTTAGGACCCCAAAGCTAAAGAACACACACAAACTCTGAGCGTGGCAGCAGGGCACTGAGAGCGGACGCAGGGCGCAGAGGGCAGGCTCGGGCGGAGGTGTGGGTGGAGGCAGACATAGCCACAAGCTAACGCTCTGAAACCCTGAGTGGGGAACCAGTGCAGACGGGCATACAACTGTGGAAACAGCGCCCTGAGACTTATAATGAAACCTCCGGCAGAGGATCAAGCAAGGGGGTCCAACAGGGGGGTTTGACCTTGGAAAAAACCAGAACTCAGACCTCAGGACCGAAAAGACTGAGGACAGACCCTGAGTGTGAGGATAAACCTGAGAAGCTGCTGGGCTAACAATGGCTACCGAGTCTCAGGAAGTTCAGAAGAGAAAGATTAACAAGAAAAAGAAGTCTTTAACACTCGACAACTTTTACACAGAGAAAATCCAGACAACCGAGCAAACAGAGGAGGAGAACAAACAAGCATCTGGACCCTCCTTAAATAAGGAAAACTCCTCACAAGCAATGGAAGAGTTCAAAACTGAGATTTTGAGGAAAATGGAAGAGATCTGGCAAGAAAATAACAGTTTAAAAGGTAGAATCTTGCAACTGGAAAGTAAGGCTCAGAAACCAAATGAACTGATAAGCAAATTGAACACCAGAAATGACCAGATTGAAAAGGAATACCAGAAGCTTATAGCCGAAAACCAGAAGCTTATAGCCGAAAACCAGAAGATTATAGGCCAAAACCGAAAGATTATAGCTGAAAACCAATCCCTAAAGGCTAGAATTGAGCAATTAGAAGCTAATGATCTCTCAAGACAACAAGAACAAATAAAACAAAGTCAAACGACTGAAAAAATAGAAGGAAACATGAAATATCTCAATGAGAGAGTGACAGACCAAGAAAACTGGTCTAGAAGAGACAATTTGAGAATAATTGGTCTTCCAGAAAAACCAGAAATTACTAGAAACTTGGACTCCATACTAACAGAAATTATTCAGCAAAATTGCCCTGAAGTCCTACAACAAGAGGGCAATATAGACATTGAAAGGATCCATAGAACACCTGCGACATTCGATCCAGATAAGAAAACGCCCAGAAATATAATTGCCAAATTCAAAAGTTTCCAAGCAAAAGAAAAAATCTTACAAGAAGCCAGAAAGAGACAATTCAAATATCAAGGAGCACCAATCAGGATCACACAGGATCTGGCAGCCTCCACGCTAAAAGATAGCAAGGCTTGGAATACGATATTCAGAAAGGCAAGAGAGCTGGGCCAGCAACCACGGATCAACTACCCATCAAAATTGACTATATATTTCCAGGGGAAAGTATGGGCATTCAACAAAATTGAATAATTCCAGGTATTTGCACAGAAAAGACCAGGGCTAAATGGAAAGTTTGATATCCAACCACAAAAATCGAGAGAAACCTGAAAAGGTAAATAAGATACAGAGGGGAAAGAAAGAAAACTTATAATTTTTAAATTTGCCTTTTTAAGGGCCTCAGTGAGATCTAATTATCTGTATTCCTATGTAGAGAAATGTTATGTATAATTCTCTGTAGTGAACTCTATTCACTATTATAGTAGTCACTGTTATAGTAATCAGAAGAATCATTCACAGGGTGAGAGTGGAACACTAAATAATCTAAGATGACATGGGGGATGGGAAAGAGTGGGTGAATAGCAGGGGACACCAAGAGAAACTTGAGTGAATAAGAAAAATAGGATATTCTATTACACACAAAGAGGGCATGGGAAGGAGAGGGGACAAATACTATTATAAGAAGGAGAGGAAGAGAGCATTAAGAGGTAATAATCAAACCTTACTCGCAGTTTAATGAACCCGGAGAGGGAAGAGTAGCTATACTATCCATTGGGACATAAAACTCTTATCTAACCCTTCTGAGAAAGTTAGAAGGGATAAACCAAGGGGAGCAGGGGAGTGGGGAGGTCAAAAAAAGGGAGGGGAGAAGAGGGAGGGAATTCATAAGGCCTTTAAAAACAAAAAGAGGGGGAAAAATAAGGGAGGGGGTAGAAAGGGAAGTTAATCAAGGGAGGGAATAAGGGATAGCGGTTCAATAGCAAACCACTGATTTAAAAGGAAAAAGTATAAGGAAAAAGGGGATAGGAAGAGGGGAGTATTTGAAAATGTCAGCAAATGCACAACTGATGATTATAACTCTGAATGTGAATGGGATGAACTCGCTCATAAAACGGAAGCAAATAGCAGAGTGGATTAGAAACCAAAATCCCACCATATGTTGTCTACAAGAAACACATATGAGGCGGGTGGACATACACAAGTTTAAGGTTCAGGGTATGAGCAAAATCTTTTGGGCGTCAAATGAGAAAAAGAAGGCAGGAGTGGCTATTATGATTTCTGACAAAGCCAAAGTAAAAATAGATATGATTAAAAAAGACAGGGAAGGTCATTACATCCTGATTAAAGGCAGTATAAACAATGAGGAAATAACACTGATCAATATGTATGCACCAAGTGGCATAGCACCCAAATTCATAAAGGAGAAACTGGCAGAGCTCAAGAAGGAAATAGATAGTAAAACCATACTAGTGGGAGATCTAAATATTCCTCTGTCAGATCTAGATAAATCAAACCAAAAAATAAATAAGAAAGAGGTAAGAGAGGTGAATGAAGTCCTAGAAAAATTAGATTTAATTGATATGTGGAGAAAAATAAATAGGGACAAAAAGGAACACACCTTCTTCTCAGCTGCACATGGCACATTCACAAAGATTGACCATGTTATAGGGCATAGAATCATTGCAAACAAATGCAAAAGAGAAGAAATAATAAATGTAACCTTCTCAGATCATAATGCAATAAAAATAATAATTAGTAAGGGCACCTGGACAGGAAAATCAAAAACTAATTGGAAATTAAATAATATGATTCTCCAAAACCAATTTTTCAAA
>NC_058130.1:307499350-307553798 GCF_016433145.1 Gracilinanus agilis | reverse complement strand
GAGGGCAGAGATCAATGAATTGGGCATGCAACTCAAAAAATTAGAAAGTGAGCAAATCAAAAATCCCCAGATGAAAACTAAATTAGAAATACTAAAAACCAAGGGAGAAATTAATAAAATTGAAACTAAAAGAACTATTGAATTAATAAATAAGACTATAAGCTGGTACTTTAAAAAAACAAATAAAATAGACAAAGTACTGGTCAGTCTAATAAAAAAAGGAAAGAAGAAAACCAAATTGATTGTATCAAAGATGAAAAGGGAGACCTCACCTATAATGAAGGGGAAATTAAGGCAATTATTAAAAACTATTTTGCCCAATTATATGGCAATAAATATAACAATTTAGGAGTTATGGACGAATATTTACAAAAATATAAACTGCCTAGATTAACAGCAGAAGAAATGGAATACCTAAATTATCCCATATCAGAAAAGGAAATTGAACAAGCCATCAAAGAACACCCTAAGGAAAAATCGCCAGGGCCTGATGGATTCACAAGTGAATTCTATCAGACATTCAAAGAGCAAACAATCCCAATACTATACAAATTATTTGATATGATAAGCAAAGAAGGAGTCCTACCAAATTCCTTTGATGACACAAATATGGTACTGATTCCAAAGCCAGGTAGACCAAAAACAGAGAAAGAAAACTACAGACCAATCTCCCTAATGAACATAGATGTAAAAATCTTAAATAGAATACTAGCAAAGAGTCTCCAGCAAGTAATTAAGAAGATCATCCACCATGGTCAGGTGGGATTTATACCAGGAATGCAAGGTTGGTTCAACATTAGGAAAACCATCCACATAATCGACCATATCAACAGTCTAACAAACAAAAATCACATGATCTTCTCAATAGATGCTGAAAAAGCCTTTGACAAAATACAGCATCCATTCCTATTGAAAACACTGAAAAGTATAGGAATAGAAGGACCTTTCCTAAAAATAATAAACAGTATATACCTAAAACCATCAACAAACATCACATGCAATGGGGATAAATTAGAAGCCTTCCCAATAAGATCAGGAGTAAAACAAGGATGCCCAATATCACCTCTATTATTCAACATAGTACTAGAAACACTAGCAGTTACAATTAGAGAAGAAAAAGAAATTGAAGGTATCAAAATAGGCAAGGAGGAGACTAAGCTATCACTCTTTGCAGATGATATGATGGTCTACTTAAAAATCATAGAGAATCAACTAAGAAGCTTGTAGAAATAATCAACAACTTCAGCAAAGTTGCAGGATACAAAATAAATGCACATAAATCATCAGCATTCCTATACATTTCCAGCACACTAGAGCAGCAAGAAGTAGAAAGAGAAACACCATTTAAAATCACCCTAGACAATATAAAATACTTAGGAATCTATCTACTTAAACAAACATAGCAATTATATGAAAACAACTACAAAACACTTTCCAAACAAATAAAACTGGATCTAAACAATTGGAAAGCCATTGATTGCTTATGGGTAGGAAGAGCTAACATAATAAAAATGACAATTCTACCCAAATTAATTTACCTATTTAGCAACATACCTATCAAGCTACCAAAAAACTTCTTTACTGAATTAGAAAAAACTATAACAAATTTCATTTGGAATAACAAAAGATCAAGAATTTCAAGGGAAATAATGAAAAAAAAATATGAAGGAAGGGGGCCTAGCAGTACCAGATATCAAACTATACTATAAAGCAGCAGTCATCAAAACAATATGGTACTGACTAAGAGATAGAAGGGGGGATCAGTGGAATAGACTTGGGGTTAATGACATCAGCAAGACAGTGTATGACAAACCGAAAGAGTCCAACTTTTGGCACATGAATCCACTATTTGACAAAAACTGCTGGGAAATTTGGAAAACAATATGGGAGAGATTAGGTCTAGATCAACATCTCACACCCTACACCAAGATAAATTCAGAATGGGTGAATGACTTGAATATAAAGAGGGAAACTATAAACAAGTTAAGTGAATACAGAATAGTATACTTGTCAGATCTGTGGGAAAGGAAAGACTTTAAAACCAAGCAAGAGTTAGAGAAAATTACAAAATGTAAATTAAATGGTTTTGATTATATTAAACTAAAAAGTTTTTGTACAGGGGCAGCTGGGTAGCTCAGTGGAGTAAGAGTCAGGCCTAGAGGCAGGAGGTCCTTGGTTCAAACCCGGCCTCAGCCACTTCCCAGCTGTGTGACCCTGGGCAAGTCACTTGACCCCCATTGCCCACCCTTACCAATCTTCCACCCATGAGACAATATACCGAAGTAGAAGGGTTAAAAAAAAAGTTTTTGTACAAACAAAAACAATATAGTCAAAATCAGAAGGGAAACAAAAAATTGGGAAAAAATCTTTATAATGAAAAACTCTGACAGGGGTCTAATTACTCAAATATACAAGGAGTTAAAGCAATTGTATAAAAAATCAAGCCATTCCCCAATTGATAAATGGGCAAGAGACATGAATAGGCAATTTTCAGGTAAAGAAATCAAAAGTATCAATAAGCACATGAGAAAGTGTTCCAAATCTCTAATAATTAGAGAAATGCAAATCAAAGCAACTCTGAGGTATCACCTCACACCTAGCAGATTGGCTAAAATGAAAGAAGGGGAGAGTAATGAATGTTGGGGGAATGTGGCCAAATTGGGACATTAATGCATTGCTGGTGTAGTTGTGAACTGATCCAGCCATTCTGGATGGCAATTTGGAATCATGCTCAAAGGGCTATAAAAGAATGCCTGCCCTTTGATCCAGCCATACCATTGTTGGGTTTGTACCCCAAAGAGATCATAGATAAACAGACTTGTACGAAAATATTTATAGCTGTGCTTTTTGTGGTGGCAACAAACTGGAAAAGGAGGGTATGTCCTTCAATTGGGGAATGGCTGAACAAACTGTGGTATATGCTGGTGATGGAATACTATTGTGCTAAAAGGAAAAATAAACTGGAGGAATTCCAGGTGAGACCTCCAGGAACTGATGCAGAGCGAAAGGAGCAGAGCCAGAAGTACATTGTACACAGAGACTGATATACTATGGTAAAATTGAATGTAATGGACCTCTGTACCAGCAGTAATACAATGACCCAGGACAGCTCTGAGGGATTTATGGTAAAGAACGCTGCCCACATTCAGAGGAAGGACTGCAGGAGAGGAAACATATAAGAAAAACAACTGCTTCAATGCATGGGTCGGGGTGGACATGATTGAGGTTGTGGACTCGAAACTACCACACCAATGCAACTACCAACAATTTGGAAATAGGTCATGATTAAGGACACATGACAAAACTAGTGGAAATGTGCATAGGCCATGGGTGGGGGGAGTTTGGGGGCTGAAGGAGAAAATAGGAGCATGAATCATGTAACCATGTTAAAAATGAATATTAATAAATGTTTAAAAAATGAACAAGGAAAATATGTTTTACATGATAATACATGTATAACCCATATCAAACTTCCTATTTGCAGCAGGAAGCGGAAAGAAAGAGAAGGAGATATAAGTTTGATTAAATAACCTAAAAAATCTTTCATGGAAATTTGTATAACACATAATTAGTAATAAAGAAATAATTTTTTTAAAAACGTAAAAAAAAAAAGAAGAAGATTGCCCATGAGAATAGAATTGCCTTAAAGCAGATTAAGAAAATTATTAAAGGGACAGATTCCTTATTCATAAAAACAGTGAAGTAAATGGAAGGAAATATAAATATAATTCTCATAATTTTAAATGTGAATGGATTAAGCTAAACTACAAAATTAAAATAATAGTGACAATTTGGATGAGAAAATTTCCCTTAATGACAGGCTAGGAAAGAGGCTTAAGAACCTAAATGTCTAGTCAAGTTCCCTCATTTTTTAAAACTTTATTTTACTAATTTGTAAGGAAAATGAAAACCTTAGAAGTTATGTAACTTGGCCAAAGCCACACAGATAGCAAAAAGCAAAACTACAAATTCACGTCCTTAGACTTAAATCTATGGCTTTTTCTACTAATAAAATTGTTAAGCATTTAGCTTTCCCAAGGAAATGTCAAAATAGACTTTGGAAATAAAGATGTTTGGACTCATTAGATTCTTAAAGTGTGCCAGAGAGACTTCCTATATACAACACCTCTTTTTGGATATTATATTGGACAGGAATTTAGGTAACTATGAAGCTAATTGGATAGTCAAATACCTGTTGGAGCAGAGATATAATTCCTGATGGGATGAAATAGAAAGCAACATTTAGCAAGGTTCAGGCCCTATAATAATAAAAACAGAAATTATCAGTAGTATAGCCAAAACATGAGCTATGTTGGAAAAATGAGTTGTCCTCCCTCCATTCACATATTTCTGTGTCTCTTCCATGTGTATGCCCAGCATATGATCATTTTGCATGTTTACCTCTACCACCAAGATTATATGTATTTATGAGGATGAGGACTCAAGGTTTGTAGGAGAAATATGTGTTTGCTTTTATTATTATGCTATGACATAAAATCCATTTTCTTTTAATTAAGTGTATCCTCTTACGCATGAGTTCCTCATGCGTAAAAATAAACACATCAATGGGGCCTAGTGGGTTATGGTTTAGACAAAATTCTAATTCACAAAAATATCTAGAACTTAACTTAGAGGTCACGGTGGATCTGAGTGTTATCCTATGGAGATTTAAAAAAGTAACATTTATTAAACACATTAATATTTACAAAGTAATTTATTCACAGCTCTCTGGAGGAAGAGTACACATGTATTTTTATCTGTTGCTGAGTTACCAAATGATTCAAACAAAATTAAGCAATAAGGTCCTGATCTAAATATTAAGGGCAAAGGAATATGGAAAAGGGAAGAAAGGAGTTAATGGTAGAAAGGGGAATCTCAAATTCTGACCTTCCAGTTGTGATTACTGAACACTCAAAATGTTACATATATATCAAGAAGGCAATCACAAAACTTAAAGAAGAACCTCTAGACAACTGCAGGATAACCAATACAAATACTTCCTTCATTTTTACACCTGAGAGTCAAGGTGAAAATTACAAGGTGAGCATTCTGACATGTTAATAATGATATCAAAAGAAACCATGTTCCCTGACCTGAAACCCTCTGCAAGGAGGAAAACTGCTTCAACTCAGCCAAAAAGTATAAGTAATAAGAAAGATAAACTGCTTCATTGCCTTTTTCCAGTTAACTGTGGGCATGTAAGTCCATCAAATGATGCCATTTTCAGGGATGATGAAGGGCTAAAGGAACTCTGTCAACATATTATAGCATAGTCAATCTGTGCATTGCCTTGAAGTCATTACCACATCAACCTCTCTCCAGAATTTCAAGGAAAATCTCATTAAACAGGGGAAACAGGGTTTTCTTCCTACATATTTGAAGAAAATTCTAACATCTAAAAGGCCACATTGTTATCCATTGATCACCCTCACAATGACCCAACCGGGATTAATTCATTGACAGCAAATCACAAGGCCTTTGATTTTAAAATGTTTCCAAGAATAGCAAAAACAAACACTTGAAAATGCTATACTCATGGTACTGGCATAAAGGGAGGATCAGAAATACTAATTCTCCCCTCCCCTTCCAGCCTTTCTAAGTAAAGCTCCAGGAAATGGATTTGCATGGAATTACCAAGAAAATGTTAGGAGTTGAAGGGCATTTTTTCACTCTGATTTAAAGAGTAATTTATATTGAATTCAAATAATGGGAACATGCCATCCCTGACTATATGTGTTTCTTATGCTTTCTTATTTCTTTTTCTTAGGTGCCCCTCTGGCTATATGAATTCTCCTAGTGTATGCCCTTCTTACTCAGGCACTCCTACATGGGTCTTCCATGGCTATGCCCCCTTTTTGTGGGTCTATTTCCATGACTATACCTAAACTATGAATGAATGCATAGAAGGCTGCCGATGTATGTTTCCCTCTGGAAGAGGCTGGGAAGCCTACTTCTTGGAGAGTCATTATGGCAATGGATTGAGATTGCTTTGGATAATTTTGGAGCATATGCAGACAATCTGTAACTGGTCCTAGTTTATCAACTATGTAGTGAAGGAGTATCTCTTTGAATGGCTGTGCTAAAAGTGCCAAAACTGAGTGGGAGGGGGAGAGAAGAAGGGGAGAGAGACTCAGAAGGTACTAGTCACCCTTGTCAAACTAGTCAACATACTTTTACATGAGATTTCTTTCTTCCTGATAGCATTATGGTGAAAGAAGGCAGATTTAGTAAGGGAAAATGTCTTGGTCCTCCTCATCCAAGGATGCTGTGAATATGAACCTGGGTTCTTTGCCTCTCTGTGTGTGTGTGTGTGTGTGTGTGTGTGTGCGCGCACATGTTTTAGTTGAAGAATATTGTAGATAACTACATAACCTTTTGATTTTTGAGATCTTAGTAGATTGAGCTCTTTGAGATTTAGGAATTGAGTTCATTCTGGGGTTTTGTAACTGGCTCAGCATAAAAGTCTCTAGCACCCAGGCAGGGACTCATACAGGACCGATGCCATATTTGGATATGAACTTGGTGAGATATTCTATGTAGGATTGGTGTTATGTTTCATCCTTCTCTCTTTAAGACCAAGGTGAGACAGGGGAGAATATGTCCTTGAGTTGTTGGAGATAAATTTTTATGCTCCTATTCTTGCCTTACCTTCAAAATAAATATCCCTTATAAAAGCAAATGGTTGCTATTGAGTTTTCAGGGAGTGGAGGTGTGAGAAGGCACATTCAGAATCATGGTTCAAACTGATAATATTAGTGAAGAAAAAGCCCCAACTCTTTAGAGATACTCTTGGAACCCTAGAACTGAGATGTAACTAGTATTGCTTTGGAAGAATGAGATCAGAGTGTTCAATAAAATTATGAATCTCATCCAGAATAATTTTTTTTTCTATTTTTGGAGTTAAATACTATTTTAATTTTTTAAATTTGTTTTTATCATTGTTATTATTGATCTTGTCTGACTCTTTTAAATAAAGTTCTTTAGTTGTTATAAGTATTATTTATTTTAAATATTCTCATTATGAGAATCTTGGCTCTGATGCTTATTCAAGAGAAGACCAAGTGTTTTGTAATTGCCATAATATACCAATACCTGAGCCTGACACTATTATTACTGTTACTTATTTGCTTTGCTGAAAATTATCAAATGATTTAATTGAAGAGTTGCTCTTTGGCATTTAGGTAAATCTTGGCATTGTGGAACAATATTAAGAGGATATGAAAATGACAGAAAATTTATTGATTTTTAGTAATTAGAAAAACTAGCAATTTTGTGGAGGATGATATTCATAAGGTACTATCAAGTAGAATTTTGTTCATTAAGAAGAATATTACAAAGAGAAAATAAGAGAATGGAGATACTATAGTAAAGTAGACGATAGTAAAGTATATAAAGGAATAAAGTTGGAATCATCTTTTAAGAATATTCTATGTGAATTACTAGTTATTCCCACATTTAAGGATAGCTGAAAAAAATCCACATAAAGTGAAATACTTAGAAATTACTTCAGTTTTCTATTTGGAGGGAGAAGGAAGTTAAATAGTACATCAATTAATGGGAATACTGTTATGACTTAGCACAGCAACTGAGAGTTGGATTTGCAAAAATAGGTTTGACATTTCACCTGAATAGATTGTTTACAGAAGGACCTATTCAGCAAGAAACATATTTGAATCATGTTGAATATACATTCTGTTGGCCAATGTTGTTTCCCCTACTAACACATTTCCATGGAAGGTTAACTTCCCACATCAAAGAGCAGTTTGGTTTTGAGGAGAAGACCCAAAGATAGTTCTATAGTGGTGGATAGAGTCACTTCATAAGTAAGTCAGATGGTGACTAGGTCCCTGAAAGACATAGAGAAACATCTCCTATAGCTGGTTTTGCAAATTATCTGTATTGTTACAGACATAAAAGATGAATGCAATTTAAGCATATTTTTAGGAAAGAGTCTTAGTGCCCCTGAGGAGGAAAGAGTCTTAGTGCCCCTGAGGAAGATGCTATAAGGGCCCGGGCTGGTCTGCTTAATGGAAGCCTTACATGCTGCTGATGAAGTTTAACAACTGGTTTTTCAGAACATGCCCTTACAAGTATGTGAAGAATTGGTTCAAAAGATAAGATTTTTATAAATTGACTGGGCAAGTTAGAGAAATTACAATTTTCTAAAACAGAAGCAAGAAACTTTGCTATTCATCACCATATCAATGTTTTCTATTTTTTTCACTTCCAAATTCTTTTAAACTTTACTCTTTACCTTTCTTACATTCACCACCAATTATGTCTCTTGTCCTCTGCTCCTAAACACATTACATACTTACATAATGGAAGAGTGAGGCTGCTAATAATGAATGACTTCTATGTGAATTCGTTTCCCCATATCAGATGAGACAAGTAAGCTAACATTCATTGGGAAAAGTTGCCAAAACAACAAAATAACACAAAGCTCTTTGTTTTGGGAGAAGGGATGGAAGTAGCCATAACCATAAAAAGAAAATTAGGTGCAACATTTGGGGAATACTGAGGAATTCCAAAGAACCCAAACTGACCCATCTAATTTCATGTGGTATGAAGTGTCTATATCATTTGCTTCCTTCTCTCCTTATATTTCTGTTCATTCTATTCTGACTTCTCACTCTTAACACTCAAATGAAACTTCCTTTTCCAAGTTTATCCATAATCTCTTAATTGCACCTTTTCTCAGTCTTTATTCTTCTTAACTTCTCTGATGCATTTGATACTTGTGACTACCCTGCCTCCTGAATGAAGATGCTTCTCCCTTTTCACTCCCACAATCCTAATTCATCCCATTATTCTTCTGTACACTTTTGCAATGTCCTTCTAATTCAATTCCTACTTTATATACATGCTTCCCTTTTCAATCCACCCCAGACATAGTGGCCACTATAATCTTCCTAAAGCATAGATATGACTATGATAGGCTTCTGGTCAATAATTGTAAGTAGTTCTATGTTGCCTCTTGCCTTTTATTTAAATTAAAAAAAATTTTAAACCCTTACTTCTGTCTTGGAACCAACAGTGTGTATTGGTTCCAAAGCAGAAGAGTGGTAAGGGCTAGGCAAAATGGGAGTTAAGTGACTTGCCCTGAATCACACAGCTGGGAAGTGTCTGAGGCCGGATTTGAACCTAGGACCTCCTATCTCTAGGCCTGACTCTCAATCAACTGAGCTACCCAAATGGCTCCTGCCTCTTGCCTTTTACAAAGGGATTCCAATCTGTTGGAACATTTAACTTCTAGCTTCCATGGGAAAAGGTTGAAAGAGAAGGAATTGATGAATAGAGAAGGACTTGAGCCAAAATAATAAGGGTTTTTTTTGAGGGTAGACTAGTGAAGAAGACCAACAATTAAATTTGAGAGGAGAAATTGAGGAAAATATGAATCTCTAGATCCAGATCCTGATCCAGATTTTATTTCTGGAGTTCTGTGAAAGAATATTTTTAAAAAAGGAACAAGAATCAAGTAGGATTAAAGAACATACTAGAGAGGATTACAGAGGATCAAGGAGGATTACTGAATGAGGACCTAAAAACACCAAAAAAACAAGACTCAAGAAGGCTAAGGAGAAGGAAATTGCTAAGAAAAGGAAGTTGAGTCAGTTGTCAAGTTGTCAAGCAATGAAAATTGACTACAAAAATGTAAACCAAGAGCTTAACTTAACAAGTACAAAGAAGACTGGAAATGCCAGCTAGTAAGAAGAATAAATGAAATTGTGTAGTGACTTACACTGACATTGTGATGTTTGTATTTTTCATAGAGGAGTGACTATTTGATTGCTATCTTTGTTCTAAATGAATGCATCTTTCTGCCAAGGAAGGCAAAAGCTTCAAGCATCATTTTTCTGAACTTTTAGTTGTTATTTCTAAACTGAAGTTTCAAAGGGAGAAAAATAGAATCTGAAAATGAAAAAGCAAAATGTGACCAATTAGTTTAATTAAGAATGAAAGAATATTGCTAAGCTGGTTGTGGTGGTACATGCCTGCAATCTTTGCTGCTGGGGAGACAGCTTTTGTGAATCACTTGAGCTAGGTAGTTCTGAGCTGCAGTAGTCTAAGAAGATCATGTGTTTCCTCATCAAGTCTGGTACCCAATTTATCCAGAAGTTCTTAGGAGACAAAAATTGTAAAAGGATACGGTAGGAAAAACTCAACCCTAGAATGTCTGTATAGTTATATCCAAGATATTGTCAAAAAGAAAGCAAAATTATAAGTCTTAAAGCAAGGAGGTAAATTTGACCTGATTAAATATCACCAATGCATAGTCATATGAAAGCTAAAACTGGAATAAAATGGCTAGATTACTATATCTTACTAAGTAGAAACGGGATAAGTAAAAGGAAGCAGGAATTGTATGGCATATTAAGAAAAAATATTTATATAAGTGGTAGCATGACATATTTAATAGAGATGTGGATTTGGTGCCAGGAAGACATGAGTTCAAGTCCTTCCACTGACCTATACTCATTATGCAATCCTAGGCAAGTTATTTAACTTTTCAGTGGTCTAGAACTCTAGGAAACTCTTTAAGATTTTAAAATTCAGAGAAAGTACTGGTTCGGAGCAGTTCTTTACTAAGAATATTTTATACCAATAAAATCACATGTCCAATCCCTATGTTATTCCAGTATTTAAGTGAGGAAATATTACCAGAGAGCATTTAAATGGGTAAAGGGCAATTGTGGGGGAGAAATAAACATGATTTTTTTCATTAGATTATATTATAGATCACTTGAACAGAAAAGAAGAAATAGATGTGGTATCTTGGAAAAAAGTCACAACCCTGGCCACAGAGGCATTATTTAGGATACATTTTTCTAAATATATTCTAGTGCTAGCTCTTCTTTCTCCTCCCTCTTCTCTCCCTTCTTCTCTTTCTTCTTCTTCTTCCTCTTCTCTCTCCTCTTCTCCTCACCCTGTCCTCCCCTCCTCTTCTCTTTGTCTTTGTCTCTGTTTCTCTCTCTCTCTCACACACACAAGAAAAGCAGCTAGTAATTTCTTGACTTATGTTGGTGACAATTTCAACCTTCAATAGATGAAGAAATCAGCAAAGAGACATTCTTTTATTATTCTGCTTCTCACTAAAGAAGAGGAATTATGGTTGAGGCAGAAGTGATGGGAAATCTTAGGGGGAAAATGATAATTTCCTGTAAGAGTGTGTCAGAGAAGAGAGAACAAGAATACCAGAGTTTATCATGTCTAAACTTTAGAGAGACTACTATACTGAGCCCACAGTGGTCGAAGCACACACCCCTCTTTGTACCCTGTTCACTTGTTTGTGAATAGAATTCAGTCCTGGGGAACCATGAATTTTAATCATTGGGGTTAATCTTATTCTCATTCTTATTGATTCTTTAAAATAAAAACAACCCCAGAGAAAGTATCAATTTTATTTTTAAAAGATTGGAGTCTTGATCTCAAAGAAAAGAACAAAAACATAAATAATTTAAAATATGAACTGGATATAGAAGAGGTAACATATTTCCACACACGTTTACAATGGAGTGCTAAGTAAAAATAATTAGCACACATCAACAGAATAAAATTTGTAATAGAATTCAGTAACAACTTAAAACTATTGATACATGATATAATCGACTGGGAGACTTATATTTAACTTTAATTAGAATATGAAGCAGTTTTGTGATTCTGATAATTTGTGATTCTGAACATTTCATTCTGACAGTGAACTGATCAACCAAAACAAACCAAACAAATTTGGGTGGAATTTTTTTTCTTGTGACCACTCTCTCTCCAGTGAAGCTTTCCTTTCTGTCTTCCCATTCAGGTCACTATTAAAACAATAATTTTTCCAATTAATATTTCTGTGGCTACTGCTATTCTAATAGATGCCGCTCTAGGAGACAGACATCTTTACCTTTCAGACTTAGAAGGTTACCTATTCAAGGGAAGGAAAAGCAAAAGAAAGATAGTCCCAAAAGATAGGATGTTTACAGTTCCACAAAGACTAGTAGTGAGATAACTACTACCTTCACAAAACCTCTCATATATGATTATGAGTACACAAATGTACTCATAATACAAATTGAAGCAGTCCAAGGAAAGGAAAGAGTTGGAGAGAACACTAGGTCACTTTTCTATATCTGAGTCATTAGTTCCTTCACTTCAGTAGTCAATTAGCAAACTTTCCTCATTTTCTATTTTAGTCAGTTATACATGACAAAAAGCCATCTTCCAGAGTTCCCACATGATTAACCATGAACAGGTAGCGAATATCTGTAATACAAACCATCTTACAGATGTATGATAAGGCCAAGGTTTCCTCTATTTCCCCATAACTGAGACTGGCTTTCTCTAAAAGACATAAAAGCTGTCCCCCAACCTGACTGGCCTATGCTGCCCTTCAAGCATCTTCATTTGGCAATTAAAGGTTTAAAAATTCCTCCTTATGAACAATAAAAAATTAATCTGACTTGCTGGGTATCTGAAGATCACACAAATAAGCCCACCCTGCCTTGTTACACAGATACATTTCTTTCTAGAGACGGGGAACCACATCTTTAGAAGCTAAGTGTCAATGTGTTCTTATTGAACTTCCTTGCCTTGTTAGAGTAAAATAAACCTTTTATTAACTGCTCAATGCCTTACAAGTGCTTCATTTTGTTATAAAATCAAACATGAATTAATAGAATTCTGATATCTATATCACCTCCAACAACATTAATCCTAGATTTGTTGAAACTAAATTTTGAAAGTTTTAGAAGGATAGTTAGATTACTATGGCCTGAGATTGTGGAAGATGTTCCCAGAATGTAATTCTGAAGTCAAATGTCACAGCTACAATCACTGATTCAGTGCTTCTTATCTGCCAGGTATAGGGTTGAACATTGGGGAGTCAAATAAAGTAAAAATCAAAATCTCTGCCTTCAAGTTTTTGGATTTCTGAGAGATCAGTAGGCAAACAATTAGGTAGATACCTGATGTTTACAGAGTAGATGGAAGGCATTTTGAAAGGGTAATCTATTAACAGAGGATGGGGAGGAAGGACAAGAAGAAAGGTCTCCTAGAATACGTTCCACTTGAGCTGAGTCTTTAAGAAAGTTGCAGAAACCAAGAGGCAGAGATGGGAGAGAATAGAGAATTCTAGGAGTAGGGGACAACTAGTGTGAAGACTTGGAGATGAGCAATGGTTAGTTGTAATCAAAGAATTTTAATCAGGCCAATTCTGTTGCAATGCTTAATGTTTGGAGGATAGTAAAGGGTAAGAAGATATAAATTAGAAAGAGACTAGCTTATAATGAACCTTGAAAGCCAGTGGAGAACTTTTAATTTGATCCTGGTGATAATAGGAAGCTGCTGGAGTATATTGAGTAGAGGATGGACATAACCAGTCCTACACTAGAAAAATCACCTTGGCACCTGAGTGAAGAATCCATTAGAGTGGGAAGAGACTCAGCTAGCTAGATGTTTCTTGCAATAGTCCTAGTGAGAAATGGACTTGAATTAATGTTGTGGCTTTGTGAGTGGAGAGAAGGGGATCTCTAAGAGAGATTTTGTGAAGCTGGGTATCATGAAATTTGGCCATGGATTGGATATGTAGGGTGAATGAGAGAGAGAAATCGAAGATGACACCAAAGTCAGCATCCTGGGTGAGGAGGAGGATGATGGTCTCTTTGACAATAATAAGGAAGCTGGGAGGAAGTTGATGGGGTAGACCACCAGTGTGAATAGTCTAAGACACAGGAAAAAAAGGGATCACCTGAATGGACAGCGATATCATGAAAGTACAAGCAGCCTGGCAGTTGGTATGAAAAATGAGGCAGCACAGTGGAGAGAGCACAGGGCCTGGAGTAAAAAAAGACTTGAGTTCAAATCCAGGCTTATACATTTACTAGCTGTGTGATCCTGAGCAAGTCACTTTACCTTTTATTACTTTGGTTTCCACATGTGTAAAATGGAATTAATAATAACACCTATCTCCAAGCGTTGTTATATGAAGATCATATGAGATAATTATAAAGTCCTTAGCATAGTGCCTGGCTCATAGTAAGTGCTATATAAATATTAGCTATTATTATTAATGCATCAAAAGGCATATGCCTTGTTTTGAAGGGAATAGAGTACAATCCTTTCAGATCCTGCGTATCTCCTTCTACAAGGATTGGTTTTGGGTAGAATATCCTTTTTGGCTATCACCTTCTCCTCTGATTTCACCCTTTTCTTTTGGGTAAGAGGCAGAGACTTTTTGCATGAGTGACCCAGCCATTGAATTCTCTCCTCACTTTCTTGGGGTTGTGGACTTAGTGACCACTAGTGTGGTCTTCTATTATTTCTTTTATCCTGAGTGCCAGAAGAGATGACATAGCCATTACCACTGCTCTTCTCCAGCACTCTGTCATCTCTGTTATTATCAGTTGAATTCTCTATTCACAACTCCTTCAAGTTTCTAATTGGGTTGTATAATCTTGTACAATCTAGTATCAAGTTTCAAAATATAACTCATTCCTTCCATCTTTGATTAAAAAAGAGTAGGTACAATAAAACAACAAACAATTTTTAAAAATCTTGTTGCTGCTTAATACTTTTATCCCCTCCTCCCATACTTTGGATAAATCTATTTCCTTTAGTCCTACTTATAGATACCATTACTATCAAACCAATATTTAGAATGCCATAATTTTAGTATGCAAGAATTTGGGAAAGAATGTAATTAAAGTAGATTGCACCACAATACTCTCTCACCTCTGACAAAAACATCTTTTGATGTTTTTGAAAGCCTTTTCTGATACAGTGATGGATGAGAAACTCAACTATGTACATAGCAGTAAAAATAAATAAACAAAAACCAGAGTTTTAGTGATATAAAGAGATGAAGATCCCTCATTAAAAGGCAACTCTGACATTTTAAAAGGTTAAAGATGTTCCTTCAACATAATTTCAACTGGCAAAATTGAAGTGGCTGAAAATTTTAATAATATTTTCTTTAGGTCAATAGGATTCTTTTTTTTTATCATGAATCACATTATTTTCATACACCTCTTTTCTTGCTTCCCAACGTTTGCTCAGAAATAGTCAATGTCAGTAGTAGTATTTAACTTAGTAATACACCTTCCCTTAATTCCATGATCTATTTCTTTAATATTGCTAGTTGAAGATGGCCTTGGGCTTTAATGACACATTTGCAATGATTAATTGTATTTGAAATGTTGATATTTTCATATACTGTTTCACTCCTTAATAGATCACTTTAGTTCCCTATTTTACATGAAGCTTCATTAGAAGTAGCTGGGTCAGATTTAGGAGATCAATGAAGTCTCATTTTCTGATTCTCTTTGCTTTCTGAGGGAGTCAGTATGTTATATGTAAGACCATATGTAATCTTCACGGCTCTAATAATGTCTTACCACTTAGGCATCCTTCTGCAGTTTATACATTTGCATAAACTTTAAAAAGGCCTTCAGAAGATTCTTTTCTTTTTTTTTTGCTTGTAAAATGTCAGAAGTATTTTTGTAAGTAGGTCGTTTATGTATATTCATGATTCAAATGTTTCCAGATCTATTTATCTAGCCCTATTTTCTTTCCTGAGCTACATTCACACATCATCAATTGCCTCTTGCATACCTTGAGCTGGATGTCCCATATGCATTTCAGATTCAAATGTCCAAAACAAAATTGGTATTTTCTTTCAAACTTTTTCCTCTTCTAAAATTTTCCCATTACTGTTCAGGACACTATCATGATCCAATTTACCCACACACTCAAACATAGTTTCATCCTTGACTCTTCTCTCTCGCTCCACATATCTAATCCATTGCCCAAACTTGTCATTTCTATCTTCACATCATCTATTATACACATCCCCTTCTTTCCACTCATTTAGCCAGAACTGCAATTCAACACCCTATCACTTCTTACATGAACTATCAAAAAATCTTTCTTACTTGTCTCCCTTCTTTGAGTTTTTCTTCATTCCAATCTATTCTCCTCTCCAGGACCATCAAAATAATTTTTCAAAACATTTGCTTGGCTGTATCACCTCTCTGCTCAGTAAGCTCTAATGACTTTGATCACTCTCTCCCCACCAGCAATATAAGTTCTCTGCTTTTAATTTAAAGGTATTTAGAACTTGGGCCATTCCTACCTATCTGTCCTTATTTCTTTACTCTTCTCCATATAGTCTATGTTTCAATTATATGCTGACCTACTTATGATTCCTCAATTGAGACACTTTGTCAATTGTCTCTATGTCTTTGTACTCTCTGTCCCCCATTCCTGAAATGTTCTACCTCCTTGTCTCTGAATCTTTGTTTCCCCGGATTCATTCAAGAATCTAATGAAATCCTACCTTCTATAGGTATCCTTACTTGGTCCCTTCCAGCTACTAGTATTTTCCCTTTTCAGATTATCTTTTAAGATAGATGGATAGATGAATATATAGATAGATGCACCTCGAGTCTACCTAGTTATTTAACTTCATCTCTCTTCTCTCTCTCTCTCTCTCTCTCTCTCTCTCTCTCTCTTTCTCTCTCTCTCTCTCCTTTCTTTCTCTCTTCCTTTCTTCTTTTCCCCTTACTGTCTGATTTAGAATTGTTACTAGTAAGTATCCGATGCTAGGCAGAAGAGCAGTAAAGGCTAGGCAACTGGGGTTAAGTGACTTTCAAGGAAGTCCCTGAGGTCAGATTTGAACCCAGAATCTTTTGTCTCTAGGCCTAGCTCTCTAGCCACTCTCAATGAGCCACCTAGCTGCACCTAAGCATTACTTTTCCTAAATTACCTTGCAGCAGTTTTATACTCAAAGAAGAAAGTGATATTAACCAAATGAACCTTTAGTCCCTTGAGCAAACCAAGGTATGAATATGTTCTCAATACTTTTTAAGGTAAAACTTGCCTAACTTGCTCTGGAGGAGGGGTTAGAATATTCCTCCTACCACACCAGTGGAGAACAGAGACTTGCAATAAATTACTTCTTACTCACTCCATATAATGAAATAATTCTTTTGATATCCATTTCTTTTGTGACACCTTTATCCCATTTTACCTCTGTAACTCCTTGATTGTAATGTGTTGCAGCTTGCTCACATTCACCTATACTTCTTTAATGCCTTCTGGATAATACTCATTTTTTAAGTTGTAATGCATATTTTAATGTGCACTGATAGTGAACATTTCAGCACTGAAAGTTCCCAATACCAGTGAAATTACAAGTCTAGTCAATGTACAACCCTTCATTCCCTTACTATGTATGTATGTATGTATGTATGTATGTATGATGTATGTGTCTGTCTATCCTGTGAATTTAATATAAATCTCTTAGAGAGAACAATTTTGAAATAGCCTCACCTTTTGATTAGGTGAACATTCTATGGAAGGACACCTGGAAGGACACCATAGGCGCCTTGGCTTCCTGGCATCTTGGAAGATGCTTACCTCTTGTCTCCAATGACTCCTGGCATCCTGAACACTAGCCTCTGACCTGGAATGAGGTCAGGTGTGTCCAACCAGGGAGATGCAGAAGGAGTGACATCATTGGGATTATAAATTATTATAATTTATGGTGCAGAAGATAGAGCCCTGGACCAAAAATCAAGGAAGCCTTGCATCCAGATCCTTCTTCAGATATTTACTTAATTGTATGACCTTGAGTAAGTAATTTATCTTTATCTACTTCAATTTCCTCATGTGGACCACTGTAAAGAGAGTATACTGTGTGAGGCAGGCAACCAGTAAACTGAATTCTAATAGTGCCACAGTGTAAAAGCTAATGGAGATAGGAGACTCCCAGTCTCTGAGTCAGTGAAGTCATAATATACATGAATCTAGAGACTAAGCAGACAAACTATATTTCTCCTGCTTGCACTCACATGGTCCAACATTATCATTTTGGCACCATTCCTAACATGTGCATTGAAACTCCCCATGAATATTAGTTTTCTGGAAGATGTTTTTGATGCAGTGAATTCACTCAGATGTCTACAGAATTTTCCTTTCTCTTAAGTTCAATTTATTATGTTAGGGGTTTTGCCTTAATATTTACAAAATTTTTGTCTAAAAGTTAGATCTAGCAGACATCTGATCCCAAATCTAGGGATATTCAAGATCTTCAGGATAAATGAATGATGACCTAGATGACCTTATAAAGTGTCTGTAAAAGGCATCAAAAGAAATTCCCAACAGTTCCTTGGCTTTTAACTCTGGATATGCATGAATCACCTGATTTTGGCAACCTTTTGCAAGGCAGATATTCTTGACACTTTCTGCTTTCTTCTGTAGTGTTTTTCCTTTCATTTTTAGTTAGGTGCCAAGGAAATGGAAGAGGAGGTGGTAAGACTTAGCTGTCTTAAAGTATGACTGTCAAGGTCACTGATGCATTACTAAGTTCACATTGAATTTCAAAAAGACAAGGCAGTTATATGTGTATCTATGGAAGGTATTCTTAATTTTTTTCTTCTGCTTCATTGGTCCCACTGGCAATCTGATAAAGTTTAAGATGTTTTAAAATGCACAAAATAAAATGCATAAGGTTACAAAGGAAAATTATACTGAAACACAATTATGAAAATGAAAAGCAAACAAACAAAAATTAATCCATTGGCCCCAAGTTAAGAATTCCTGACATATGCAGATTTTTCTTCCCTAGGGAATTAGTAAGCTGCCAATTTGCAAGCTTATAGTGTGCTCTGAAAAACCTGGCTAGCCTGAAGAAAATTGTAGATATGAAGGAGATTCAAGAGAATACTCAGAATATGTTCCCGGAGAGAGTTGCTGGGTGGTTGATATACTTACTTTTTGACCAGGAGGCGAAAGTAGTTACTACTATAGTGGGAAGCAAGGACCTTCACTTAGCCTAAATAATCTGAATCTAGATGGTGTTAATATGGTTTCTTTATTTTCTCATGAAATTTTGAATGTAAAGCTATGATGAATGCCTTCCCTTCCTTAATTCCTGCCTCCAGAAAAAAAAGGCATTTTGATGTGTCAGGTGTACATTTGATCAGAAGAATGCTGGGGTAAAGTTGAGATTTCAGACCTTATTAGGATCAGGGTGTCACTGATCAGAGATTAAAAGACCCACATTGTAATTTTTTTCTTCCTGTTTTAAAGTTAAAATATCAATTGGATGAAAGAGAACATGGGCCAAATAAATGATGGATAATTTTGGGAATATTCACACTTGTCTGTGTGTGACCTTCGGCACTTAAAGTTCATATTACTCCCTGTGTTGCAGAGCAGTTGCTGATTATATTGGCAGAGATGATTTTCTTCAGGATCAGTCCCAGGTACCAATGAAGTCAGAGGTCTAGGGAAAGACAAAATCATGGCACTTAGGATGCACTAGATTCAATTCAGTTCCTGGGCACTAAAACAGCAAAAGCTAAAAGGTAAAAGGACATATCTGCACATGTACAGAGCATCCCTTGCCTTCTAATAAAGGACATAAAGCTTGGTTTTGCTTGACCCTACTTAGAGGAAATCATCTGAAGTAGTTTGAGCTCAGAGTATCTTCTGGTGGTTTAGTCAAGTCAACAAGGATTTATTAAGTGTTTGCTTAAGCATGAATTATCATATTTACTTAATTATATATTTACTTAAGCATGTATTCGAGATACAAAGACAAGAAAAAAGGGGAAAAAACAAAACTCCCTGCCTTTAAGAAGTTTCTCTTCTAATGGAGAAAGACAACATATAAAAGACAACTGAAAAGAGGAGGGGGAAAGTCCAGCATCTTTCAGGTGAGAAGGATGTTGGAAAATAAAGGAGGTCAGGAGAGAAAGGAAGGAGTGAGTATGGCTTATTTGGGTAGACTCTCAAAGTGTATTTTAGCTTGGTTTCTATACCAGTGTAAGAAAAGCTCTGTGGAATGGGACACAGTCTACTCACTGTACACTTAAAAACAAAATAAAAATTTAAAAAATAAGTCTAGGTTTATTGTTTCTTGAAAAATCAAGGGATGCTTATTATTTTAAAAGATATCGAATTTTCCTTTTCTAATTGGAAAATGATCACAATCAAAACTCAAGGAAATGGGGGCAGCTGGGTAGCTCAGTGGAGTGAGAGTCAGGCCTAGAGACAGGAGGTCCTAGATTCAAACCCGGCCCAGCCACTTCCCAGCTGTGTGACCCTGGGCAAGTCACTTGACCCCCATTGCCCACCCTTACCAATCTTCCACCTATGAGACAATACACCGAAGTACAAGGGTTTAAAAAAAAAACTCAAGGAAATGAAGTAGAGAATGGAAAAGAGTCATTATCATCTCATCATTTATTCCTATTTTGTATCTTTTCCCCTGCCATGTAAAAACTCTATAGAAATCTGCTTTTTTCTTTAGAGTACCTTTCCACTCCTCCCACCTCCCAACATATCTATTATGATGTATTAGAGAATTGTTCAAGACTTCTGGGCTTTAGCATTAAAAATAAAATCATTTTTAAAAGCCCTGCAGGACCCATTCTCCACTCAAAAGCCAAAATAAAACCAAAAAAATATACTTTAAGGGAAAACAAAAAGAGTAAAAATATTGCAAATGGATGTGAGAACACATAGTAGGAACTTGGTTTCACCAACCTTGACCAAAAAGCCTGTAGCTAGACTGCTAGACTCCAGAGGTTTTGCATAATTTCTTATGTACTTGAAAGAACATTGCTTGTTTTCAAAGCTCTTTCCCAAATCATATGGGTGATGTGTTTACTTCACAATAGCTCTGGATAAGTGCACTTATCATGGGGCTTTTTTATGAATATTGATTTTTTAAGTGATGACTGATCCTTTTGGCAGCTCTGACTTATATCCATTACACACATACTTAACCAGCAATCACTTGCAGGATTTGCTGCTGGGAACATTAACACAGGAGCAACTGCAAAGGAACCAGGAAAGGCTGTTTTAAAACCTCACATTGTGAGCCCTCAAGTTAATATCCCAATAGAGTATTTATGTAAATGAATTGAGAATCTTAGCATTAAGGGGTCTTTCAGGCTTTATGAGCAAAAGAAGTACTTTGACTTTTTTGTCATTTGTGTCTTTCCCTCTTCTGAGTTTTAGAAGTGAATTATACATGTCATAAATGTTAGCAATAATGTGCCAAGGTTTAATGTATCAATGAGAAGTAGCTCGATGAAATAACATTATGAGAAATATGAAGGAAATTGATATCTGCTTATGGTACAACATTCTATAAACATCTTTATATATTGTCTTACATTTACATAGTTTATAAAATTATTTCCTCAAAAAAATCCCATGAACCCTGAGATTCAGTTAAATAGCTTGCCTAAGGCCATAAATGTTATACCTTTTGAAAACTGTTATTGAACATGACTTCTGACTCTGTCTCTGCTTCTCCCTTCTTCCTTATCTCTGTCTCTGCCTCTGTCTCTCTCTTTTTCTTTTATTCTATCTCTCTAACTCTGATTCTGTCTTCTAATCTCTGTGCCTGCCTCTCTCAAATATGCAAATACATACGAATGCAGTGATGCATCCAACTATATATGCAGTAATTATTAAAGAAGTAGTGTGATTTTCAAGAAATGAGGTCAGTTGACTTCTAGGTTAAGATGCTGCAGAGTAAAATAGCGCACTTAACTCTCCTAACCACTGAGCACCAGCATACCTCCAAAGGACACAAAAATCAAATCCAGATGAAAGAAGGGACCCCACAATAGGGTGCAGAATTGAAGGTACATGGGATTTGGACATTTCCGTGCTATAAGAGGGGGAAATAGCTCCCATCAAAACGCGAGCTCATCAACCATCCTCCACCCCACCCACAGTATCAGAGTCAGAGGCTGCGCACCAGAGTCAGAGAGAATTGGAGGGGGGGGTCAAAATCTAGCTTCTCTGGCAACTTCTGGGACCACCAGGAGCTTGCCCTGGAGAACACCAAGACTTGAGACCCCAGAAGGCTAGAGAGTGCATACCTTGGGCATGGGAGTAGATGTGAGAGAGGCAGCAGACAGTGGAAGCAGCTCAGTGTACTGAGACACAGGGGAGAATCTCAGATGGAGGAGCAAGCATGGGCCAGTTTTTGGGCTATGGGCAGCTGACTAGAACCACCTGCAGCTTGACCCTGAGAACAGCTAGACTAGAGACCCCAGGAGGCTAGGGAGCTCAGACCTTGGGCACAGGAGTGAATCAGAGAGGGGCTGTGGACAGCAAATGCCTAGCAGACAATGGAAGCCAGGAGACTCACAAAGTAGCCTCAGGCAAAACTTTTCCTTAGCTCTATACACAGAGAGACTGCCTGCCCCATTCAGACTTCTGACTGAGAAAGAAAAACCAGCATAATGATGACAAGCAAGGCCCAAGAAATAACCACCAAAAAGACCAAGAAAAAAAGCTCTAACACTTGATAACTTTTGCACAGAAAAAATCCAGAAAGCAGAGGAGGACAAACAAGTAAAGACATCCAAACCTTCCCCAAAAATGAAAATGGGTCACAAGCTCTTGAAGAATTCAATCTGAGATCATGAGAAAGATGGAAGAGATCTGGCAAGAAAAGTAGGAAATAGTTCAGAAAGAAAATAATAGTTTAAAAGGCAGAATTTCACAACTGGAAATTGAGGTTCAGAAATCAAATGAAATGATGAGCCAATTGAATACCAGAAATGACCAGCTGGAAGCCATGAAGAGCCAGATAGACCAAACTGAAAAGGAAAACCAAAAGATTATAGCTGAAAACCAGTCGTTAAAGGCTAGAATTGGGCAAGTAGAAGCAAATGATCTCACAAGACAGCAAGAATTACTGAAACAAAGTCAAAAGACTGACAAAATAGAAGTAAATGTGAAATATCTCAATGAGAAGATGACAGATCAAGAAAACAGTTGTCGAAGAGACAACTTGAGAATTATTGGTCTTCTGGAAAAATAAGAGACAAATAGAAATCTAGATATCATACTACAAGAAATTATCTAATAAAACTGCCCTAATGTCCTTGAACAAGAGGGCAAAATAGACATTGAAAGAGCCCATAGAACACCCTATACATTAAATCCTCAGAAGACAACCCCCAGGATGTAATAGCCAAATTCAAAAGCTTCCAAGTTAAGGAGAAAATATTATAAGAAGCCAGAAAGACATAATTCAGATATCAAGGGACAGCAATCAGGATTACACAGGATCTGGCAGCCTCCAAACTACAAGTCCCCAAGACTTGGAACGTGATATTCAGAAAGGCAAGAGAATTGGGTCTACAACCAAGAATCACCTACCCATCAAAATTGATTATATACTTCCAGGGGAAAGTATGGGCATTCAACAAAATAGAAGATTTCCAAGTATTTGCACTGAAAAGACCAGGACTAAATGGAAAGTTTGATATCCAAACATAAACACCAAGAGAAATATGAAAAGGTAAATAAGAAAGAGAGGGGAAAGAAAGAAAACTCTTATCTTTAAATTGCCTTCTTCAAGGGCTTCAATAAGATCAAATTATTTATATTCCTATATGGAGAAATGTTATGTGTAATTCCAAAAAATTGTATTCACTATTATAGTAATTAGAAGAATTAGTCATAGGGAGAAGTTGGAGTACTAAATGGTCTAAGATGATATGGGGGAAAAAAGAGGTGGGGATAGAAGATGGCACCAAGAGAAACTTGAAGGAATAAGAAAAATAGGATAATCTATACCACACAAAGAGGTCATGGGAAGGGGAGCAGATGAATACTATTATAAGGAGAGGAAGAGAGGGTTAATAGGAACTACTTAAAACTTACTCTCAGCGGAATTAATCCTGAGAGGGAAGAGTAGCTAGATCCATTGCGATATCAAATTCTATATTACCCTACAGATAAAGTCAGAAGGGATAAACCAAGGGGGGCAGTGGGGTGTGGATTTGATAAAAGAAAGGGAAGAGAGGGGGGATGGAATTCATTAAGCCTTAAAAAATAATAAGAGGGGAATAAAAAGGTAGGGGGTGGAAAGGGAAGTAAACCAAAGAAGGGGACAAGGGGGACTGATTTAAAACAAACCACTAATTTAAAAGGAAATAGCATAGGAAGAAGGGGGTAGAAGTAGTAGAGGATGCCAAAATATTGGGAATACACAGCTGATAATTATAACTTTGAATGTGAATGGGATGAACTCATCCATAAAACAGAAGCAAATAGCAGAATGGAGTAGAAAACAAAATCCTACCATATGTTGTCTATAAGAAACACATGAGGCAGGTGGACATACACAGGG
This sequence comes from Gracilinanus agilis, assembly GCF_016433145.1. NCBI lineage: Eukaryota > Metazoa > Chordata > Mammalia > Didelphimorphia > Didelphidae > Gracilinanus > Gracilinanus agilis. Next base: position 307,529,644 of record NC_058130.1, on the reverse strand, counting down.
ATAAGGTCATGGGATGGGGCAAAATCTACTGGGCTTCAACTGAGAAAAAGAAGGCAGGAGTAGCAATCATGATTGCTGACAAAGCCAAAGTAAAAATAAATAAAAAAGAGATAAGAGAGGTGGATGAAATCCTAGAAAAATTAGAGTTAATAGATATGTGGAGAAAAATAAATAGGGACAAAAAGGAATACACCTTCTTTTCAGCTGCACATGATACATTCACAAGTATTAACCATGTAATAGGGCATAGAAACATGGCAAAAAATGCAAAAGGGCAGAAATAATAAATATAACATTTTCAGATCATAATGCAATAAAAATAATGATCAGTAAAAGCACATGGACAGGCAAATAAAAAACTAATTGGAAATTAATTAATATGATTCTCCAAAATTAGTTAGTTAAAGAACAAATCATAGAAACAATAATTTCGTTGAAGAGAAAGACAACGATGAGACATTCTACCAAACTCTGTGGGATGCAGCTAAGGCAATACTCAGGGGGAAATTTATATCCTTGATTGCATATATTAACAAATTACGGAGGGCAAAGATCAATGAACTGGGCATGCAAATCAAAACACTAGAAAGGGAACAAATTAAAAATTCCCAGATTTAGTTTAAAAACAAAATTAGAGATTACAAAAATTAAAGAAGTCAATAAAATTGAAAGTAAAAGAACTATTGAATTAATAAATAAGACTAGAAGCTGGGGCTTTGAAAAAATAAATAAAATTGGCAAAGTACTAATCAATCCAAGAAAAAAAAGGAAAGAAGAAAACCAAATTATCAGTATCAAAGATGAAAAGGGAGACCTCACCTCTAATGAAGAGGAAATCAAGGCAATCGTCAAAAACTATTTTGCCCAATTATATGGCAATAAATATAGTAATCTAGGTGATATAGATGAATATTTACAAAAATATAAATTGCCTAGATTAATAGCAAAAGAAATATAATGCTTAAATAATCCCATATCAGAAAAAGAAATTGAACAAGCCATCAAAAACTCCCTAAGAAAAAATCCCCAAGACCAGATGGATTCACAAGTGAATTCTATCAAACCTTCAAAGAACAATTAATTCCAATACTATATAAACTATTTGAAATAAGCAAAGAAGGAATTCTACCAAACTCCTTTTATGAAACAAATATGGCACTTCTCCCAAAGCCAGGTAGATCAAAATCAGAGAAAGAAAACTATAGACCAATCTCCTTAATGAACATAGATGCAAGAATTTTAAACAGAATGCTAGCAAAAAGACACAAGCAAGTGATCACAAGGGTTATTCATTATGGTCAGGGGGGATTTATACCAGGAATGCAAGGATGGTTCAACATTAGAAAAACCATCCACATAATTGACCATATCAACAAGCAAACTAACAAAAATCACATGATTATCTTAAAAGATGCTGAAAAAGCCTTTGACAAAATACAACACCCATTCCTACTGAAAACACTATAAAGTATAGGAATAGAAGGGCCTTTCCTAAAAATAATAAATGCTATATATCTAAAACCACCAACAAACATCATCTTCAAAGGGGATAAATTAGAAGCATCCCCAATAAAGATCAGGAGTCAAACAAAGATGCCCATTGTCACTTCTACTATTTAACTGGAAACTCTATTATTATTAACACTAGCAGTAGCAATTAGAGAAGAAAAAGAAATTGAAGGTATTAAAATAGACAATGAAGAGACCAAAATATCACTCTTTGCAGATGATATGATGGTCTACTTAAAAAATCCTAGAGTGGAAATAATCAACAACTTTAGCAAAGTCACAGGATATGTAATAAATGCACATAAATCATCAGCATTTCTATATATTTCCAGGACATTGCAGCAGCAAGAGCTAGAAAGAGAAATTCCATTTAAAATCATCCTAGACAATATAAAATATTTAGGAATCTATCTACCAAAACAAACAGAGGAATTATAAGAAAACAACTACAAAACCTTTCCACTCAATTAAAACTAGATCTAAACAATTGGAAAAAGATTGAGTGCTCATGGGTAGGATGAGCTAATATAATAAAAATGACCATCCTACCCAAATTAATTTACTTATTTTAGTGCTATACCTATCAAACTACCAAAAAACTTTTTTTACTGAATTAGAAAAAAACTATAACAAAGTTCATTTGGAAGAACAAAAGATCAAGAATATCAAGGGAAATAATGAAAAAAATATGAAGGAAGGTGGCCTAGCAGTACCAGATCTTAAACTGTTCTATAAAGCTATAGTCATCAAAACAATATGGTACTAGTGAGGAAACAGAAGGGAGGATCAGTGGAATAGACTAGGGGTAAGCAGCCTCAGCAAGACAGTCCTTGATAAACCGAAAGAACCCAGTTTTTGGAACAAAAACTGCTGGGAAAATTTGAAAACAATATGGGAGAGATTGGGTCTAGAACAACATCCCACAACCTATACCAAGATAAACTCAGAATGGGTGAATGGCTTGAATATAAAGAAGGAAACTACATAAGTAAATTAGGTGAGCACAGAATAGTATACTTGTCAGATCTCTGGGAAATGAAAGATTTTAAAGCCAAGAAAGAGTTAGAAAAAATTATAAAATGTAAAATAAATAATTCTGACTACATTGAACTAAAAAGTTTTTGTACAGACAAAACCAATGCAACCAAAATTAGAAGGGAAGCAACAAATTGGGAAAAAATCTTTATAACAAAAAGAACTCTGACAAAGGTCTAATTACTTGAATATACAAGTAGCTAAATAAATTGTACAAAAAATCAAGTCATCCCCCAATCAATAAATGGGCAAGGGACACGAATAGGCAATTTTTAGGTAAAGAAATCAAAACTATCAATAAGCACATGAGAAAGTGTTCTAAATTTCTAATAATTAGAGAAATACAAATCAAAACAACTCTGAGGTATCTCCTTACACCTAGCAGATTGGCTAAAATGAAAGAAGGGGAGAGTAGCGAATGTTGGAGGGGATGTGGCAAAATTGGGACCTTAATGCATTGCTGATGTAATTGTGAACTGATCCATCCATTGTGAATGGCAATTTGGAACTATGCCCAAAGGGCTTTATAAGACTATTTACCATTAGATCCAGCCATAGCACTACTTGGTTTATACTCCAAAGAGATGTGGTGGTAAAAAAATTGGAAAATGAGGGAATGTCCTTCAGTTGGGGAATGGCTGAAAAAAATTGTGGTATCTGTTGGTGATGAAATAGCGTTGTGCTCAAAGGAATAATGAACTGGAGGAATTCCATGTGAACTGGAATAACTTCCAGGAATTGATGCAGAGTGAAAGGAACAGATTCAGGAAAACATTATACACAGAGACGGATACACTGTGGTACAATCGAACATAAAGGACTTCTCTACTAGCAGCAATGCAAGAATCCAGAGCAAGGCTGAGGGACAAATGAGAAAGAAAACTATCCACATTCAGAGGAAGAACTATGGGAGGAGAAATATAGAAGAAAAAACCACTGCTTGAACACAAGGGCTGATGGGGATATTATCGGGGATGTAGACACTAAATGATAACTCTAGTCCAACTATCAATAATATGGAATTGTCTTAATCAATGATATATGTAAAATCTAGTGGAATTGTCCATTGGCTAAGGGGACCTAGGGGGAGTTGAGGGAGAGGGAAAAAACATGAAACATGTAACTATGGGAAAATATTCAAAATTAAAAAAAAAGAATGAAATGAGGTCAGTTGGTCACATACTAAGAAAGAAGCTTATTTTGAGATCCCCAAATACCAAGAAAAGAAGAGGAAAGCTTATAGCTAATTCTGATGATACTGTGGAGAATTTGTGTATGAAATATGAATTAGATGAGAATGTTGGATGAAAATTCATGGATGAACTGTCTTCTGTAGTGGTGGAAGGAATATCTTTGTATAATATGCTGTTCAAATTCTACTCAGCTTCTGTGGCAGGAGGTTTTGGGAGAAGTGGGAGATGAGAAGGACTTGACATGAATAAGGCAACAGAAATATTATAGGTGACTTGGTTGAGTTTTCAGCTTGTGAAGAACAGAGGTTGGATTTGGAGAGGAGATGTCTGGATGGAAAATTTTAATAAGAACAGTTACCATTTCCAGATTCTAGTTCTATGAGGTCATTTTGAAGAAGGAATAGAAATAAGATTAAGTAGTAGGTGACAAGATTGGAAGAGAAAGAGTCAAGGTTTGAAGATGAAGGGAAAGGAAATAGTTTGGAAGGCTAGTTCAGTAAGAAATGGTAAGTAGAACAACTTTGTAGTTCAAGTAAATGGATAAAGATTGTTGGGGCAAATTGGTGAAAGAAAGCTGTGAGGTGGGGGAAGGGAGTTGTGACTGTGGACTTGTTAATGAGATAAGGAATGGAAGTTGAGTGTGGTTGCTGTGTTATTGAAAGGTGATAATTGGGAATAAGAGTATAATGAGGTACTTAAGGATGACGTGTTAATATAATTAGATTAAAAAAAGGCTGAAAATTTTAATTAGTCAAGAGGGCAGGGACATTTTCGCATTTTCACTGAGGGTTCCATGTTTGCCTTTCTGCCCCAGTCAAGTGAATAGACTTTTTATTCCAAATCCAGGTAATTCTCCAAGGAAGAAAAGAAGGTGGAAAGACTTGGGGAATCTATCTCTGCTTACCAGGTTATTAGGGATCACAGGATAATAAATTTAAAGCTAGAGGGAATCTTGGAAAACATTTAGCTCAAACTTCTCATTTTACAGGTGAACAAATTGATACCCCAGGAAACTAAATGATTCACCCAAAGTACTACAGGCAGTGAGTATTAAAAGTTGGATCTGAACCTAGGTATTATGAGTACAGTCCAATGAAATGAAAAATAAAGATTAAAACAGAAAAATTGAAAAAGGGAAGCAGGGCTTCAAACATTTGATATGGAAAAAGGATAATTTTTTTGTGTGTTTGAGATTGAAGAATAGAAAACTGTTACACAAAGGAAGGAGACAACTTCAAACTTGGAATTAAAAAATCTGAGGCTTTTCCTGAAAGAGATCGAGCTGGATATTCTGAAAAGAAAATAAGTTTATTTTTTAAAGTCCTGTACTGTTTTTTTCTCTAGGAATGATAAAAAAGGAAAACAAACTATTAGGTGAGTGAGAGACCATGCATCCATGGTCAAAGGAAGTTGGGAATTAGTGGAAATTGGGGATTTCTTACTTAGTGCTAATGAGGAAGCAAATTGTCAACCTGACCATTGCAATAGTGAAATCTATTTCCTTTCTAGGGTAAGTGTCCTTGGAAAATAGAAAACTTAACAAGACTAATCCAAATGGATAATTACTCCTCACTTGTAAATGTTCACATGGAAACACATTATATTGACAGGAGGAACTTTTTAAAATGTCAAAGCTTAAGAATCACTTGGTAAATAAATCAAAGTTGTGGTAGGAGCAAAGTTTATGTTTTCCTTACTGTTGCCTGTGAAGGAAAGGAGAAGAGGGAAAAAATATTTAAGAATTATAGCTGCATAAAAGTGGTATCTGGAATTTAGATATCAGACATAATTTTAAATACAAGCCAAGGATGGAGCATCTCAAACAATGGTAAGAAAGGATACATGTATCTGGAATTTTGTAGTTAAAGCAAATTCAAGGTAAAAAAGATGGGGGAGTGAGCAGGCAGCCTATGTAAGATGTAGAAATTAATATTTTATTGTTCAATTCCATGTGAAAACAATTTTTTAACATTCATTAAAAATTTTTTGAGTTCCAAATTGTTCTTCTCACCTTCCCTCTCTGACCCCTTCCTGTCCTTTTCTCCTTTCTTAGATGATAAACAATTTCATATGGATTTTATTTACATAAGATACACCAAATTAGGTACTATAGAGAGTAGCTATAATGAATAGAAGAATTAAGAAAACCAAAAGTCCACTGGAGACCTAAGAGAGGAGTAAAAAAAAATTTAACCTCAAATATCCATTCATAAATGTATAAAGGTCAGGCATTAAACAAGAAGAAATAGAGGTTCTAATGCAAGGAGGCAACTTGGCCTTAAGATTTGGTAGAATGAAATCCATAACTAGACTATGGGTGGATATACTTTTTTCAAAAGAATCGAATAAGGTAAAAAAAAATTTGGAGGTAGGCAGTGTGGGCTGGTGGGGGGGGGGAACATTTTGTATTAAGAAGATATCCCAGAAACTACTGGGGAAACCAATTGGACAAAGATCAATACTGGGAGAAACAAGTGATTTTATTACTATATATGATACAGTTTATATTTTTAAAATATATTATAAACTTTTTGGACAGTACAATTAAAATATGTGAATAGTTTTGGAAACACCACAAACCTGGTAAGAAGAGCACAATATATAGTAGTGAAATATTTGTTTTTGGTCTATTACTGCTTCCACTCATGAATGGGTTGTCAGTGGGTGTCTGCTGTGTCTGTTTCTAGAGATAACTCTATAAGTGGCATGAGTATTGGTTGTGACATATTTTTGTTTTTTAACTCCACAACCTCTCTTGCAACCATTCCCTTTTCTTTGTTCACCAGACCACCACTCTTGTTCAGTCTCCCATCAATTCTCACCTGAATTATTTTGATAGTTTTCCAATTAACCTTCCTTTCTTCTTCCTCTGACCTATTCTACAAACAACTGCCAAAATGATATTTTTTAAGTGCAGGTCTTGCCAGTGTTAAAGAAGTTTTCTTAATCTCTCCCTCTGTCTCTTTAAGAGGCAGAGGAGGACAAACATTTCTCAGTAAGAATTAGTTAACTGACAGCCTCTGTGAAAGGGAGCAGAAGGTTCCGTTACCTGGAAACAAAGGAGGGATATAAGTAAAAGTGTCATTTGACAGAACTTTTGACTCTGGGTTTCCTACAGAGAAGGAGTCTGTCTCTGTGTCTCTGAAACTGGCAGTTTAGATTAAACTGGGAGGTTAGAGAAAATGGATTTAAGGCCTTAACAGCCTGTAAGAAGGTTGTAGGTGATTAATGCTTATTAATTAGCTTAGTTAGGTAGTTAGATAGTGATTAAATTCTTAGATAGTCAGTGTAGGTAGAGTAGACCGGGCCTGGCCCTGGCAGAAGAAACTGCCCTTGAAGGCAGATAGATTTAGGTTTTTTTTTTAGAACTTTTTAGTTAGGATTGAGATTTTAGGTAGAGTTATAAGATTACTCTCACTTTCCTCCTTTCTAACTCCTTTCTGAACTTTCCTCAAAATAAACTAATTATTTTGTATTTTATCAATCTGCTCTCCTGTCCTTTGTTCAAACTCCTACCAAAACTCTCCTTTGTTCAATAAACTACAGAGGCTTTTAGTATTAAATACATACTCCACTGTTTTTAATCTAAATTTTTTTACAATCTGGATCTGAGGTACATTTCCAAGTCTTTATTATACATTACTGCTTTGGCCCAATCTAGTATACAGTCAAACCGTCCTTGTTGTTGTTTTCACATTTCATACAAAACATTTCATTCCCTCTCTCTGTCTTTGTCCGAGCTATCCCTCATGCCAGGAATATACTGCCTCCTATTCTCTACAATTAGAATCTCTAGCTTTATTCTAAGCTCATTTTATTCTAAGCTAATATTTCAAATATTATTTCCCACATGAGGTCTTTCCTGTTCTCACCTATTCCTAGTGTTTCCTCTCTCTAATTTTTCCACCTATAAGAATGGACACTTAAAACATATATATATATATATATATAATATATATGTTGCTGTTTCCCATGAAAGCATATAATCTCATTAAAGACAGGTTCAGATTTTAGATTTGTCTTTGGATATCAAAAGCCTAACAGAATGCTTGACACAAAGTAGATGCTTAATAAATTCTTTATTCTTTCTTAATGGACCTCATCAAGTAGAGCCCAGATGGCCACAGTCAGGTTGGTACATGTAATAATGGATAATGTGGCTGATAACAGGGGAGTTGGTGGTACAAGTGTGTCACTTGGGCCTGAGAGCCAGTAACTTCAGTAGCAGGTGATTTGAGACTGTCAGGGATGTGTATGCCCAGTTGGTCTCCCTGCTACCTGTAGGCTCCTTTAAGGTAGAGAGTGAGGGGTCCCTCCCTGCTGGAGTGAAAGCAGAACTCAACAGGAAGTGAATGAAGCTCACACACTTCCTGAATAAAATGGATGCTTGCCCAGTACTTCCTTTAGAGTCAAGTGGTTGCTATTCTCCCCTCTCCTCAGCCCTTTAGCCCAAGATGATGTTATAATAACTACAGAAGTTCACAGTTTCAGGCTAAGAGTTTAATTTAACACGGAAGGGAAAACTGAGGCAAGAGGGCTCTTGAGAGACTGCCGCTAGGGGCAACTGGCAAGTGTTGGCTATGGACCTAGAAGTTAAGGCCAGGCTGAGGGAACCAGCCCTCAGCCAGAGATAGTTTAACACTGCCCTGATGTTGTTTGGTCCACCAGCTAGACAGATATAGTTGATGAGTTGGTTTAGGGGTGTCCCTGTTGCTAGGCTACTCTAATCTAAATCCTACCCACTTTCCACAAACCAAACCTCCCTTCAACCTCCCTTCAACCTCCTGGGGTCCCCAAGGGGAAGTCAGAGGTAGCTGGGTGTCTGGGTGAGGTAAAGGAAATCAGAACCCCCAGGTTGGTTCTGCAGGGGTTTTTATATTCCAAGCTCAAACTGTCAGCTCCTGAGACTAGCACCTGCTGGGCCAGAGTTCCATTCTCCTAACTGAGAGGATTGCCTAGGGTAATTTTGCAAATGTAAGAGATCTTACATAAATCCTGCATTACATACAACAAGCACTACTTTCAGGTGTGATATGGGCTACCTAGAAATAGATGCTTTGAGTAAAGAACTTACATTATGTCAGAGGAGATTCAGAGATTCTTTTATAGTTATTTTTCATGTGGTTTATTTTAGCATTAAGTATATTCATACTGATAAAATGGGCTATACTATAATAGAACATGGGATAAAATAATCATGATAGCAAACATGCATATAGTCCTTACTATGAACCCAACACTCTTCTAAGCACTTTTGGATCTCATTTGATCTTCACAGTAAGTGAGAAATAAGTGCTGACATTATCCCCATTTTACAGTATGTAATCATATTTTGACTCCTTGTAGGTAGCATTTTAAGCATTTCCTAAGGAATTATATAACATTAAAATTCTATTCAATATTAGATGCCTACTATAAGAGGGGTACCATAGCATAGAAGATAAAGAACTTGCCTTGGAGTTAGGAAGATTCCTGCCTTTGACACATGATGCTGTGTGGACATGGACAAGTCATGTAACTTTTTAGTGCCTCAAGTAATTTTCTAAAAATATAAGTTGCAGAGAAGATATAGGTTTGGACTCATAGAAGGCAGGATTTCCTTACAAGTTCCCTATTCCAATAATTGGGTCCATTGTGATAAAACAAAAATGTTTGTGCCATGTTGGGCAGAAAAACCATCCTATCTATAGTCATTTGCAAGTTCCTGGGAACAATCAATAGTTTTGATATGGTTACATTTTTATAATAGCAAGTTTGTTTGCTTCTACTGAAACTAGACTGACTAGTCTGACTTTGAATAGGTAAGACCAGATTTAGCTGGTTTTCCATATTGAGTTCATTTGCTGTTACTTGAGTGCTGAATTTCGTATGTGAGATACCACTAGAGTTTCACAGATACAACTTTTTTCTTCTCACCTACGTCATGATTAAATAGCTGCTAACCATTTTGATAAATGAAGACAAATCATGGGCAAAACAATGAAATAATTATAGTATGCAAGGTTTGGAAAATATAATTTTTATCAGTGAAATTCAGTTTTTTAATTTATGGCTATGTTAAAACCACTGTCAGAAGTAAAAGTGTAGTGGTAAGATGTGGGCCTTCAATCTCATTGTAAACTTATGGAGTATAAGCAAGGCTAGCCTAGGAAAAAAAGACATTGTTTCTCATATATATGTTAATATTCAAAGTGATAAAAATGGGGATTCATGGGAAGAAATAAAGGATTTGTGTCAAGATAATGTGACTTCAATGTCGTCTTGAAAAAGACAAATTTTTGCTACAAAATGAGTATATATTATATATTAAAAGTTGCTTTAAAATAGATATGATTTATTTTATGAGACAATACATTTAATTATTTTTCCTTGTCCTATTAATTTGCATCCATTACAGATATAATTTGTAGGTATTTGTAGATATAAGATAAGCAATCTATTACTAAGCTTTGCTAGTATTTTAGAGCTCTGAGTTATTCTATAAAGTTGATGATCTGTATATCCTTCTGTAGTTTTTCTGCCCTCCTTTTGTAGTTTATCCACTTTGTACTTTGGTGCAGCTGAACTTTCCTGCAGGTAACATTGCTCCCAAGTGGGCACATCAGTTTTTCTTATAACTGCTCAGAACTGCTGGCTTCTATGCTTTTAGTAGATGTATTTACATGCCTCCTGCCCTTGACTGGTTATAGAAATGTAAGGCAGCAATTCAGCCAATAATCCATATAATGCATTGTTTTATATTCTTCAGCCAAGAGCCCAGCTTCTGTAATAAAAGCCTTCAGAAGGCAGTGTGGCATGGAATGATCACCCAGTATTTGTGATGCTTTGGATGACAAGTCTCCTGAAATCCTTCGGTGAAGTATTTCCTGCATTCTCTTGCTCTGGCTTATTTTCTACAGTTAATATACACAGTCTTTCAGTTATTTTTTGAGTTACAACATTTTGCAATATGACAATAATCATTTTTCATTCATCTGCTCAATAAATTACTTCTGTGGAAGCAACTCTATTTAAGTAGAAAACTCATTAAAATGGCCTTTTTTGAAGAGGCTTACCCAGAAGTTAGACTCCTGTTCATAATCTTTACCTTTTTATCTAATAGTCTATTTGCATCTTCTAATTATTATTTATTCACTTCTTTTTAATATTGCATCAACATTCAAGCAGTTCCTTCTCATTAATTGGCCTGAGAAAATAAAAGAAATTAATGCAGAATTTAGTTTCCCTCTGGAAGCATGGTGCTCCAAGGATTCATTTATTATAAAGTATTAAGAATTAACATTATGGCAGTATCCTGGTGTGAAGCCCTTGGTCAGTCTTCCTTAAATAGAAAACGAAATCATTTTCAGAGAATGAGACAGCCAATCATGGTGTTATGAAAAGACTCTTCTTCTCCATGATATTGTTGAATACCAAGAAATCTGCAATAGAGTCCTTCAAAAGCACTAACAGAATACAGAAAGGAGGATTTAAAACATGAAAAAGAAAATCAGAAAACAGAAGGTAAGAAAGAGGACACAGAGTAATGGTAATCATTTGACACAAACACCTCCATTTTGTAACATTTGGCATCAATGAATTAATTTTGTAAGCAGAATTCACTTTAGGATTGAGTAATTTAGACAACAAGCAACTGTTGCTTTGACACATGTAAATAACTGTTAAATAAGGTGATTTACTATTTAGTGATAAACATAATTAGCAGATATAACATTGTCTTGCTAAGTTTTTTTTCTTGTTGTTTAGAGATAAGCTATATGTACCTTCAGATATATACTTATTAATGCTGGAAGGAAACTGCCAATAAAAAAAACCATTATGCAATTTAACCATCAATCAAAAAATCAGGTATAATCTGTTTATATTTTTATTGAGAAACATAAAAGACCTACTGCAGGTCTCTAACATTAACCTGTTACAGAGTGGCTCCCAGAGTAGACTCTTGTGTTGTGAATATGAATATCCCATATTGGCTGGTAGCAGTGCTGATTGATAGTGATGTGCTAAATCATCCCTATGGAAGAGAGATGCATGTCCTCTGGGTGGGAAGTAAAAGAATCTTGGCATGAATACTGGTATAAAACATGCTTAGTTGAGGCTGCAGGAAACATGTTGGTGGTTGTTTTCTAGAGGGATGGATGTTTGTATTGGAAAAAAAAGATAGCATTCACTGAGGATGGATAAATCAGGTAAATGTAAAACTCAGCTTTAATCAGCATATATAGTTGTAAATTCATTTTGAGAGTATTCTGAGTCCTTTAAAATTCTTTGTATTTGAATCAGAGGATTTGACCATTTCAGAGTTAGAAGGTACTTTAGAGATTATATAATACTACCTCATAATTTTAGAGAAAATCAGAGGTTCAGAAAATTTAAGTGATTGGAGATCATTGGTTTAGACTTTGAAGAGATTATAAAGATCATCTTCGCCAGTAGCTCATTTTACAGATGAAACTGCTAAGACCCAGATTAATTAAATTACTCTAGGCCATCCAGATAGTAAGTAGCAAGGTGAGGATTAGAACACACATTCTCTGACTTTATATTTGGGGTTCTTTTTATATACTATATTGCCATCTTTACTCAGCCTTTGGCTTTTCAAAACTCTTTTATATTCATGATCTCATTTAACTCAAAACATCTGGTAATGCAGATAGAAAGGATATTATTGCTAATTTACAGAAGACTTTATTGTTATTATTATATAAAGGAAGTTTGCCCTTCATTTTCTAAGAGGACCATTGACATTTTGGAATGTGAATTAGATTTAAGTGAGGCAGACTTGTGAAAAGTCATCAGCCTCACTCTTTCATCCAAATGGGGGTAAGTTATGTGTTCAAGGAAACACAAATAGTTCCAAATAAAGACAGAGCTAGTATCCAATTCTCCTTGTCCAATATTCTTTCCTCATATCTGAAATTACATTAGGAAAGGAAAAGTCATTATCCAGTGCTGAAAATTGGGCTGAAAAAGTTGAGCAGTGTAGTGGAGACATATCTGGTGTCATTCAGATATAGCCATTTTGATACATGCAAAGTTGTTTATATAGATTATCTCATTTTATCTTTGCATCAGTCATGTAAAGTAATTATGATAGGTAATTTTACAAAGTATGAAACAGTTTCATAGAGGTTGTAGAGCTCATTTCAGAGGTAGTTTTTAATTCAAGCCCTTCTTTTCTTTCTATTGTACCTACCATCATATCCTCTTGGAAAAAAATATTGGACTTGGGAAAAAATGGATATGATTTTGAATCCTGGCTTTGATACTATTTGAATAACCTAAGACAAATTACTTAGTGTCCCCAGGATCCAGTTTCCTCATTTGTAAAATGAATGGATTGAATAGTATTATTTGTGTCCTTGAATCACTATGGTCTACTCTAGACATTATAAGCTAACTGAGAGTTGAGAGTTAGATTTGGCAGTAGCAAAGAAAGATTAACGCAGAACTTGGAAAGAGAACTAAAATATTTTAAAAAGCAATCAGAGTCTAAAAGGCAGAGAGAAAGGACAGGTCTAAAAAGAAATCAGATAAAGTAACAAGGAGAGAGAAAAATGTTGAGAGAAGAAAAGAAAGGAAGAAAAAGGAAGAGCAATTAGGAAAGAGCCAAGGAACAGCTAAAGGAAAGTTAGCTTTGTAATCAGAGATGACAAGAGAGCAAGAGCAAGAGATCCCCTGATATCCTAATAGTTCTCTGTTCCATTCACTTCCTCTGCCAATGATATTCTGAGTTCTTTCCCAATCTTTACCCCATCAACCATGCTTTCATTCCATATCTTTAATTCTCAGTTGAAGCCAGATGCATCCAGCAGTGGAAACAAGGGTTGTTAAATGCTCAGAAAGGATAATTGAAGCACTGTTAAATGAAGAGTGCTTTTTACACTCTTAGGACAGGAGAGTTGCTTTGAAGCTTGGCAAATCACTTTAGTGCACTTATAGCACTCTTACACAAACTAATACAACTACAGTTAGTATACAAAAGGGCAACTGGATTTTAGTCTGCTAAAATGTACTATGCTAGAGCCAATAAGAGATTTACTAAAACAAGAGTTTTTGTGTTAGAAAGTTAGATCTTAGAACATTTACAAAGGTACTAGAGAGAAATAAATTTCTGCTTAGAAGTTCAAAAGCCCATGTTCAGGTCTGCTTTACTGGAGAGAAGATGATTCTTCTTTGTCAATATATTACTGTTCACTCCATGCAGATAGGTTCCGCTTGGTTGGTAGAGGGGTGGCAGGGGTAGATGCCTTGATCATTAGCAATTAACTCAGGATCATTCTTGTACAGAGTCTCCATTCTCACTCCCATTACTCTCATTACAAATAATTTGAACACTGACTGCCAAGGACTGTCAAGCTCAGTACTCATGCTAATAATCCATGACTCACTTGGTCTCTAGCAATCTATATATGAACAACCACCTTTATTCTAATACCTTTTCCACTCATTCTTTAATCTTATTGTGGTATGGCTATATACTCATACTATACTACCACAATTTTCTAATCTTCTTTTATGTTATTCTCTAAGGGTAGTGTTTCACACCCCCAAACTGTCTACCCAAAAGCACAAAGATAATTCTTGCTGCACCCCACCCCAAACTCTCATCCCCAAATTACAGACAAAAATTTTTCCTTTAAGTTTCCCTATGGGTAATCATGGAGAGATGGAGAGGAAATATTCCATAAGATGCATCTTTCTCTTTTTTGGCAACTTGAGACCCTGATCAATTTGGTTTAAAGCTGGGTTTCTTAATCTGAGATCAATATGCTACTGAGGGATCTGTTTATAGATTTCAGGATTTATGTGAATTTGAATTGGGGAAATACATATTATAGCTTTCTTTTCACTTACCTTTAGTTTGCTTTGTAATTCTATGCATTTTATTTTGTAAATTTAGAACCTTTACTCTGAAAAGGGCTCCATAGGCTTCATCAGACTTTCAAAGGGGTATATCACACATATTCTCTCTATCTGTCTCTCTGTCTATTTCTCTCTTACACACATACACATACACATATACATACACACAGAGATGGAGGTTCAGAATTCCTTGTCTAAAGAGAAGAATACAAGAAGTACAGGTCATTTCTCAGAAGACATGATAGCTTAGATAATTCAAGTAAAGAAGAAAAAAAGGTATAGTATGATATGATAAATAAAAATCAGAAATTATTCATAACATTGAAAACATTAAACTCAAACTGATGTTCATAAACCTTAGGTAGTTATAGAATCAAGGAGTTGAGAGCATGAAATTGTCAACCCATGGGGTAACCCATGCTATCTTTCATTAGACTATAAGAGTCTGCAGGATTGGAAAAGTCTTATTCTTCCTTGTAGCCTTCTGAGTTAATAGATGCAATGGTAAAAGCAGTTTAAACTATTAAAGGCATTAATGTGGCTGAGTAGGAGGAAGATATGACCTTGACCACTAAGGTTCATATTTGTTTCTGTGCCTTTCTCTCCTTGCATTATTTGTGTGGAGTTGAGAAATGGGGAAACCTCAAACCCTAAGAGCCCTTGAGAGTTTACTTGAAGTGTATCCTGTAAACTGGTGCTGCCTAGATAAAATTTATCAATTAGAAATTAATCAAGGAGTCACAAAGAATTTGTAACCTTAAGTCAGAATGCAGTTCCCAACAGAAATGCTGCCCTTGATGATAAGAAAGCCAAAGTTAATAAATAGACTTAATTCTGAATAGTTAGTCTGTGTTCCCAGTAGCTTGAAATTTGGAAGTGAAGAATCTTCTTCTAAAAAGGAAATGTTTATTCTAGCAAGGGTTGGAGGAAAATCCTCTGGTGGAAGTTTTCACTAGTTTGATAATTGGATGTCCTGTGACTTTACTTTTCTAAAAAAGCCACAGCAAAAAGCTTCTGGGCTTTAAGCTAAGAGTTCATTCTTCTGCCTAGGAGGAAGAGGTATTGCCTCAGCCTCAGTCAGTAGCTGGAAGAGAAGTTCTATAATGTCATGCTCAATAGATCCAAACCTGGAAGTGACCAGTAACAACCACAGGACAATGTCAAGTAATGACCGAATGGGGAGGGATGACTATTAGAGACAAAATATCCACATGCTTTATGGAGACTATAAGTCTGGTAAGTCTTGCAAGAGCTGCACAGTGACATCAATAGAAAATGTTGATGGCATTGTTTATTGAAAGTATGAATTGTCCAGCTAGGCATGTACCCTTTCCTTACATGTTTCCTGCATATGTGCTGCTCTCGTGAGTGCTCACTAATTTTTTTTGGCACATTCTCAATTTTATCACCTTTAAAAAAAGAAATGCTGACAGATGTTCTGTTTCATACTTCTTCCATTTATATTTGTTCAATCTAAGAGAGCATTTCAGGTTACTTTTCTTCTTATATCTAACTCTACCCTCTTTACTCTCTGTTCCTAAATTCTGAACACATATATACTGAGGGATAAAAAACAAAAACAAAAACAAAAAGTGTAATTGTAAGAAGTTGAATTATTCAAAATGTGTGATTCAGTAATGAAGTACATTTACACACATATGTATATGTGTGAGTGTATCTATATCCATATCTATAACAGCTAGGTGGCATAGTGGATAGAGTGCTAGGCTTAGAAGAAGGAAGTTTCATATTTCTGTGTTCAAATCTGGCCTCAGACACTTATTGTGTCAGTCTAGGAAAACCTTAGTTTTCCTCATCTGCAAAATGAGCTGGAGAAGGAAATGGCAAATCATTTCAGTCTCTTTGCCAAGAAACCCCCAAAAAACTCAAATGGGGTCCTGAAGAGTTGGACATGACAAAAAACAATTGAACCAACCTCTCTCAGACTAATATACCCACATGTCTTGGTAATTAATACATTGCTAGAGTTCAAAAAATTTATAAGAATGTCATTAATTCAAGGAAGCCTTTTCCTGCTTTTCTGTTATTTCAGTTATACTTTTCATTTAGGTGAGAGAATGGAAGGGAAAATAGAACTTGATATCAAAATTGACTTCTAAGACATAATTACAAATGATTGACTACAGCATTTGAAGATAGTTTATGAAAAGTTTTAAAAGAGAGAGCTTTTTCCCTACTCTCTGTCATCTGTAGTTGTAGAAATAAAAAAACAAGGTCAGAATTTCTGATACATTTCATATTTTAAGAAAAGAAAATATACATTAGGCCATGGATGTTTTAAATATATTAAATAAAATGCTTAGGAATATTTAGTAAACCAATTATATTGATAGATAGTTTATTAAAATGCATATTAAGTCACTTCTTCCTTCTTTTAGAAATTTATACAATTCTATATAATTCATTTTCAAAATAGAAACATTATAAAAATCCTTACCAATGATGTTCTTAGTATCTGGCACTTACAATGAATAAAATGTCTTTATATACAAATATTAGTAGAAAATTTAAAAATATTCTCATCTCATCCATTATTCCATGCAAATTTTTGAATAATAAAATGATTGATAAAAGTGAAATTTTTAAATAATATTTTATATGATGTCCCTTCCTTCCCTCCATAAGAGGCTTTGGGTTCTGAGAGCCAGATTTGATTCTAGTGCTCTGACTTTCAAAGTACTGTTATCTTTCTCTGCCCCAATATCAGAGTAAAACTTCAGGGAACTCTCTAAATCAAAGCTTAGATATGGCTCATGACTTCCCAAATGTGGCTAACAAGTTCCCCCTCACACAAATATATTTAAAGTACAATATGGGCTTAAGAAAAAGGACAAATTTTATTTTGTCTACTAGAGAAACTACATGTCACATAGAACTCAAAGGAAGGCAGACATGAACAGGAAAGAGAAAACACAAATAAACCATTCTGGGAATTAAAGACCTTTATTCAGGGATCTTAAACAGATAATTTACATTGAACTGAGACCTGCCTAGAGACCTTATTCTAGAAATACAATGCAGTTATCATGGAGGCACAGATCCCCTAGCTAGAATAGCACAATTCTTTTAACTATAGGATACTCCTCTTGGTGGTCTTCTTCTTTGAAAAATGTGTTGAGATATATATATATATATGTGTGTGTGTGTGTGTGTATTAATATATACGTATATCAATATATATACACATATATATTTTTTTCTTATCGTATCTTAAGCTCAGCCTAATAAGTAATCACCATGGTTCTTGTTCAGTTATTTCAGTCACGTCCTACTCTTCATAACCCCATTTTGGTATTTTCTTGGCAAAAATATAGGAGAGGTTTTCCATTTCCTTCTCCAGAGTGTTTTCATTTTACAGAGGAAGAACTGAAGCAAATAGAGTGACTTGCCCAATGTCACACAGGTAGTAAATGTCTAAATCCAGATTTGAACTGAGATCTTCCTGTCCCCAGGTCCCAGGACTCTGTACCACCTACCTGTTCAGATTCCTAGACATCAAGTCTAGAAATATTCATTTTTTAGAGTCACTGATTGCTGATTTATTTTAACTCTAGGTTTTCTGTGAAGTATGAGGGAAGCTATGCTTCCCTCACTTTTCTTCCCTAGAAGAAGGCTGTAACTCAGAGCTCTGCCTCTTCAACAAAGTTCAGTGTGTGTGTATTTGGGAGTGGGAGTGGAAGGATTTTCTTCTCTTGTCCTTCCTAGTCCCTTCTATATACTTTTAGGTAAAACAGGCAGAATTTAGCCTTCAGAACTGGCACTGAAGACTCACATCCTACATTGCCTGACTCCATTCAGTTTTTACCTATTTGAACTGTTTTTATCATGTTCCCAGGTTGCCACTGAAGGTCAAATTCCATACCATGTTCCTTCCATGTTCTCTTGAGCTCTGTGAGAGTAGGAATATGTGTGTTGGGGGCAAGGGTGGAGAAGAGAGGAAAACTATAATTCTAAGATGCTTACCTCTCATTTGACCTAGTGAGTGAGGTCTCTTGCCCTGTCTGTACCAGCTGGGTTTTAAATCTATACTCATAAACAATATTGTTTTCTCTTGGGTGAACCTCCTCTCTCCAATTACCATGAACAGCTCCCATGAGTTAGCATCACTCCTCTGAGCAGGGAAGACACTTTCCCCCAGCCTTCTTCTTTGCTATAAGATCAAGGTAGCAAAAACTCGTTTCAAGGGAGAATGGCTCAAAATAGAAAGGGCATAATTTTTCTCCTCCCTCTTAAACACTAGAGGAAGAGAAGTTCTCCTCAAAGGAATTTTCCCATCTCAATCATCTTAGTTGCTTTGGGAGACAAAGGCAATCAATCAGACAAGTCCATTGTGCTAACTCAGGTACTTCATGACTTTCATTAAGAGACTAGCTTCACGACATGGCAGGGAAAAAAAGGTATGTGTGTGCATGAGTATAACTTTGTATATAGCATAGGTGTCAGTGTCTTAATAGTGGAACCAGAATGTCCTGATGAAGAATTCAATAGGAGCATTTGATTTAAACATCCATATATTCAGCTAGGAAAAGATTCCAGCTAAAGTAAGTAATGTGACAGATTTTTAACCATTTAGTTATGATGTGCTGAATCATTTGAAGAATGTCTTCTATATTTGCATGGCCTTTTATCAATGCCTACTTATTTTACTAGGATGCTCTAAAGACAACTGGATAATGATGAAAAATTCTGAGGTCCTCTAAGAGATGCAGTTTTATATAAGCCACCTTATTGAATAATAAGGGAAATGTATAGAAATTATAAAATCTGTTTATATATCTTTTGCCTCAAAATTCTATCTTTCTAATACCCTCTTCAGTTCTTTTTCTGATTTAGGTACTTTTGAGTACTTGGGGAGGTTCTTAATCCCAGCTGTACATTTCCTCAAAACATAATTGTGTTAATCTTAAAATAGAAAAAAAAAACAATCCTCTATTTGTTTTTCTTCCAGCTACAACCTTGTCTCTTCTCACCTTCAGTCAACAAGAAGCAAAGCCACAGTCCACATATTTTTCAAACCAAGGTTCTTTCTTTACTCAGAACTTTTGCCCAGTCTAAATTGTATTATCCTGGGCCTCCTTTCTAAATATGCCAAGGTCACTTTCACAAGATATTTTCCCTGCTCAGTAGGTTATGATTCAGTCAGCCCTGCTCATATCATATGCAACTGAAGTCATAAAAACTCTAAATCCCCACAAGGGCTAATTATATGAAAATTTGTTAGTTATTATGCTAAATTTGCCCTTTGACCTGAGAAAATATTTCTAAAATGTTTTGTTCACAGAGAAATATAAATGAGATGCATCAAAAGTTTCTTAACTAATTGAGAAATGCTTGAATGATCTTGTCTATTTGACTGCTACCTACTGGGAGACATTTTATTCATGCTATGAAACTTCAGAATCAAAATCAGTAAAGCGAAGCACTTTCAAGCAAGTAATTTAAAAATATAAGAACTGCACAATTTAAACACATCCCAAGAAAGGAAGAAGAATACTATAGATTAGAAAAATGTGAGGAAAATGTGTTTATTTAAAAAAACATACAAAAGAATCAAACATTTAATTTTTAAATTATGCTATTGAGGAAACTCATGTGCAATATCCTGTTAGGGACCATTTTGCTACAGAGGAACATATGCTATCATTACTCCTTGTAGTTTCTGTCTCCTCCAATCCCTAGTTAAACTACTGTCAGCTTAATCTTCTTCAAGCATAAATCTGATTATGCCACTCCTCAACTCAATAGCTTTCAATAGTCCCCCATTGCCTATTGAATCAAATTTAAAGCCTTCAATCTGACATTCAAAACCCTCATTTTAATCATATTTTCCACACACTCCAACATTTACTTGTCAAAGCCAAAGAAACTCACTTCTCACTTCTGTGCTTGCCTAACTTGATATCTTTGCACATCTCAGTTATTCTCCCCAAATGCCCTCCCATATTTGCTTTTCGAAATCTTAACCACCTTTTTTTATTGTTTAGTCATTTTCTGTCATGTTTGACTCTGTGTCCCCATTTGGAGTTTTCTTAGCAAAGATACTAGAGTGCTTTGCCATTTCCATCTCTAGCTCATTTTACACATGAGAAAACAGAGGCAAACAGGGCTAATTAACTTGCCCAGAGTCACACAGATATTAAGAGTCTGAGGCCAGATTTGAACTTGGGAAGAAGAGTCTTCATGACTCCAGACCCATCATTCTATTCTTTGTGCTATCTAGCTGCCATAGGTATCTTTTATCGTGTCTTTTAAGGCGCAGCTATAATGTCATTTTTTCCAAAAAGACTTCTCTAATCGTTTCAGGCAGAAATAATCCTACACTCCTCAGAATTCTTTTAGCCCTAATTATCATAATTCCCATGTTTAATTTAAAGTTTTATGGTTCAATACCTAGATGTATTGGGTGATCTTATTGCTATGAGTATTCTTTTCAAAGGTTCATATTACAACCTCTGTGCTTTGTCATCTTGTGTATTTTTTCAATATCCTACTATAAATCATTCATAAAGAATGAACCAGTGCTGTGAAGACCTTACCATATTTGGGGGGTATTAATACAGACCTTGACTTGTCCATTCACTACAGATATGTCTAGCCAAACTCTTTTTAATTTGTTGCAAAGGTTCATCATTTGGTAATATTCTTATTATCCCCCAGTGAAACCCTCCCCCTACTTGCAGTACAGGATTCCGAAGGACTGGTAACCAAGAAAAATGTGAGCTTGCAATAGAATTTATATCTAGAGCACCTACAATGTGCTAGGCAACATCCCAAGTGCTTCACAAACATAATCTTATTTGATTCCCACAACAACCCTGAGAGGTAGTGCTCTGCTCTTTTTATCCTCATCTTACAGTGATAAAACATTGATAACATGTGACATTTTCTGCATATTTTTGCCATACTACCAGCTGCATCTATAATGATCTTGGAGCGACTTAGCTTATTTGTGTAACCCCATTCCTGCCCCCCAGTGGACGTGATTCCTTGAAGGACAGCCCTTTGCCATTACCCACTGCACATCCAAAATCCTTATTGGCTGAGAAACTTCTGGGGATGCAATATTGTGTACATGTGGAGAGACTTTGGAGGAGAGAGAAAAGCAGAATTCAAGGGTGACAGAAGAGAGAGACAGTGTATGAGGTAAGATACAAACTTTTTAATGGCAGATGGAGATCTTGGTGGAGTATCAGACATGCAGGGAAGCTGGTCTCTCTGACAAATCCCATTAAGTCTCAATGCTTGCAACCTCTCCCTCCAAAGTAGTATATATATTTTTTGCACATAGTAGATGCTCAAAAAATTATATGAATGAATAAATATTAAGGGAAGAACTTAGAGTATTTGCTGATTTATATTACTACAGTATTTAGCATAATTAAAAAAACATGAAATTGTGGAAGACAGTGTGAGCAGTAGAAAGAGTTCTGACTTTGGGATGAGAGGATCCGAGTTCAATGTCTATCTCTGCTAATAATGACCTGTGTGATCTTAGACAGTTGATTTCATTTCTAAGCTAGTTTCTTTATCATTATAATGATGGATGTAGACCAGAAAAAGTTTTAAATCTATTATCCTATAAATATAAACTTATGTGAGCACCCCACCCCATTTTTCTTTTGCTAATTCTTGATACTAACCTCTATGTGGGTGAAAGTGAAGGGATGGAGGTAGGTAGGATGGTAGGATGGATGGGAGAAAGGAGAGAGGAAGGTAGAGGAAGGGAAAGGAAGGTAGCAGTCCCAGCCCCAGCAGGGGGAATTGACCAGAGTCCTCAAATGAATGATCAGAGAGCAACTTTAGGGTTTGAATAGCTAGGATTTATTTTAATTAAATAGGGGAAGGTCTAGGGAAAACTAGGAGGTAGGAAGAAAGGGAAAAAGGTACCAAGAGACAGATTAAGGTTCAGGGTAGAAAGAGCCCAGGCAGCCTCCAAGGTCAAGAGAGAGAAAAGGTGCCAAACTTTCCCTTTTATACTTTCCCTGACACCTCCCCCAAAGGAAGTGGGCTGTGTCAGGGGGTGTTGTAGCAGAGAGAGTCCTGGGAGACGTAGTCTTCCAGGGCTTAAAATAATTTCCAATGACACATTCCCCCCTGTGATCCTTTAGGAGACCAATCTCCCCAATGGATCATAACAAACATAAATAAATTTACAATTACAATAAATAAAGGGTATATACATCAATACAAGGGGAGAAATGTAACAATTTTTACAATATAAAGAAATCAAATGGTGCTTCTTTTACAAAAAATATTCAGGGGGCAGTCCCCTTTTTTCACAACAAAATAGATATATGCATAAAACAAATTCATTTAAACAAAACAGATGAATTTAACAAAAAAATGAATTTTAAAAGACACAAATGAATTTAAAAACCAGACAAATGAATTTAAAACCCCCCAAAGTTCAAAATTTTTCACATCTGATTGCTCTCTTAGGCTCTTGGATCATTCTTTCTCCATGTGGTCTCTATAGGCATCTCCATATCAATTCCAGGAGGCAGTAAACTTCTTTTCTAAAACAACCTAAATCCTCCATATGAAATAAAAACATTCCCCCCTAAGGAGGATAGAAAAAATAATGAAATCACACAGAGTAAACATGGCTGAGGTGTGAGGCATATGAATCACTGCCAATCAAATTCATCAGAAAATTTATCACAAAAACCAAATAAGTAGTGGATGAAAAATTTTAAACATCCAATTTTAAATTTTATATGAAAAAAGTTCTAAATAAGGAAAAAATAGAAAATCACACTAGGTCTTTGAATAATGTCCAATTAAAGTAATCCATGTCCAATATCATGCACTTACTCACTTAGTAACCAGTACCACAGTCAACCACCATAGCAAGAAAGTTAGGAAAAAGGGACTAGATTTATATTTATTTGTCTGATATTATGTAGTTTCTCCTTTTCTTCTTTCTTCATTTCTTCTCAGGGATGTAATATGGAGCCAGAACAGCCAATTGTTAGGTCCTTGACATATAAATTTTCACAAAGAGTATGGTTCAAAGAGTCCTATGTTTTCATGTATGTTAAGCGTCGCAACCTTAATGCTCACACTAAGTTCAAGTCCTTTTTATTGGCATAGAAGTCTTAGCAATCCTAGTAGGATTGATTTCTCTTTTTGATCTGTGTACTCATTTTGCATCATGCAGGTATGTGCTTCTTTGGCACTATATTGATGAAATCTGTACTCCTTTGTTGATCTTATTTTGTTGAATCAGACATTTTGTTGAATCAGACATTTCATTGAATCAGACATATGTACTAAGTCCCATAATAGCAAAATGCCAATAGCAAAATACCAATGGCAGTTTCAATAGTTTAAGGCTTTTGGGCAGGTAGTTACAGTTAGAACAAATGGATATACTAAACCTACACTAATCTAATAATCAAAAACTGTCAATTTAGGTTACATGTGCTTCAAATACAAAAACTGCACATGAAATTTAAAAAATGTACTAAAATTTCCATATATATATCCTATAATCAGTGACAATGAGAAAAAAATTATAGGTATATGTATGTTGCAATTCATGTCACTTAAGGAGGGGTAAAATATAAAGGTTCTTACCCAAGAATTTAGATGCATTTTCTCTTAGCTTAGCCATGATCCACAATGTGAGTGCAATGCAATAATACATTTAAGAAAATACACAAATTTCACAAAAAGCAAATCAAGTCAAATTCAAATCAAGTCAATTCAATAGAGGTAATATATGTTCAAATACAGTGAAACAACAACAATAACAAAATGAAAAAAATACAAAGTACAGATGTAGCAAGTCACAAATACAATCAATAGTCAATTTCAATACAGGTCAGTTATTCAGTATCAACAGAAGGCATACTTCTTGCTTACACATGAATCCATGAGTCCTTCTCCCCAATATTAATAGCTGTTGGAGTAGTCCATAGGATCTGGAATGGTCCATCATAAGCAGGTTCAGTTGACCGAGTGTGTTTGAAGTTCTTTACGTACATGCTATCACTTGGGTTTAGATTGTGAAGCAAGAAGTCTATGGGGCCTGCCTGAACAGCAGCTCCAGAATTGTGGAACTCTTGCAATTTGGTTTGTAATTCTTTGATGTATGTGGCAATGGTTGTCTCCCCTCCTAATAATGAAGTATAGGCAGGGGTAAATGGTTGAGCCTGAATAGGTGGATGTCCAAATAGCATCTCAAATGGTGAGATGTGCAAATCACCTCTGGGCTGGCTTCTGAGATAAAATATAGTCAGAGGGAGAATTTTGGGCCATTTTAGAAAGTCTCCATGCACAATTTGCCAATCATAGTTTTAAGTTCCTTATCTATCTGTTCAACTTGGCTGGAGATCTGGGGATGATAAGGTATATGAAATTTAGAAGTTATCAACCAAAATGAATAAATTTGTGATAAGACCGAATCTGTAAAATGGGTTCCGCTATTCGAATCAATCCATGCTGGCAGTCCAAAATGAGGAATAATTTCTTTTAGGAGGATTTTGGCAACAAAAGCTGGTGTGGCCCAAGCAGTAGGAAAGGCTTCAGGACACCTGGTCAGCTGATCAACTGTGACCAGGCAAAATTTATACTGTCCAGCTTTTGGCATAGAGATAAAATAAATTTGTAAGTTCTCAAATGGTGTATAAGCAAGATGACGTCCACCAAAGGCTTTGCCATGAAAAGCATGTTGATTGAAGGCCTGACATGTAGGGTAAGCCGTACATATTTTGGAGGCAATTGTAGTTATTCCAGGTGCTACCCATAGTCTTTTAACAGAGTCTACAGTGCCTTGGGTGCTGAAATGACCATGTTTATGAATGGATTAACAAATTTGTGTGTAGAAATTTCTAGGGAGCAGGGGTTTGCTTTCTGATGATACCCATACTCCATTAACTTGCTTGGCTTTAAATTTCTTTTTCCATTGTTCCACTTCCTTGTCTGTATAGGAAAGGGATAGATCCAAATCATCAGTGATTGTCAGTGCCAAAAGGAGTTCAGGTCCTTCCAAGGCTGCTAGCTTTGCTGCGGCATCTGCTCGGTCATTTCCCCTTGAGACAGGGTCAGTACCACATGTATGTTCAGAGCAATGAACAATAGCTATGGCTTCAGGGAGCTGGAGAGCAGAAAGAAGTTCCATAATAAGGTTTCCATTAGCAATACATTTTCCAGCTGATGTCAGGAATCCCCTTTGAAGCCACAGCATGCTGGCAGCATGACATATGCCGAATGCATAATGGGAGTTGGTATAAATTGTGGCCCTCTTATCCTTTGCTATAATACAGGCATGTTTTAAAGCTGTGAGTTCTGCTCCTTGTGCGTTTACATTTGAGGGTACAGAAGCTGACCACAGAGTGGCAAATTCAGTAACTACTGCAGTTCCTGTATAGCGCATGTCATCCCTCATAAAGGATGAACCATCTGTAAATAATATTAATTCAGGGTTATCTAAAGGGGTGTTCAGTAAATCACTACAAGGTTTATCAGCAATGGACACCAAAGAGGTATAATCATGTAAAGGTTCTCCAGAAGTTGGCAAATCAGGGAGCAAGGTTGCAGGATTAAGAACTCCACAGTGCTTTATTGTGATATTTTCATTGTTTAAGAGAGTTATTTCATATTTTGTAATTCTCTGATCTGTAAATGCCTTGTGTCCTATTTTTCAATAATAATGCCTTAACTTCATGTGGGCACATTATGGTCAGAGGGCATCCTAATACTAGGTTGGCAGATTTAATCACTAATAGAACTGTTGCAGCTACTCCTCTAAGACATGGTGCTGCTCCTGAAGCTACTGGGTCCAACTGGGCCAAATAATAGGCTACTGAGTGTTGAGCAGGTCCCAAAAGTTGAGTCAGAACACCTGAAGCAACCCCTTGGTTTATCATAATTTGGGATGCCTAGAGCAGGGGCAGACAGGATAGCTTGTCATAAAGTAGAAAGAGCTGTCAGGTGTTCTGTTTTCAATTTAATTGGTTCAGAGACCGAATTTTTTGTAAGTGCTACAAGGGGTTTTGCGATTTCCCCATAGCAAGGGATCCACTGCCAACAGAATCTTATTGCTCCAAGAATTGCCCTTAATTGCTTTTTTGTGGCAGGACCACTTAGTTTTTGGATATTTTTGATATGTTTTGGTGAAATAAGATGGGACCCAGCAGTTAAAATGAAACCTAAATATTGGATCTTGGGGATACACCACTGAACTTTGTCTTTTGAGACCTTATGTCCTCTCTTATATAATTCCAAAAGGAGGTGCTTGCTATCCTCCTGACATGCTTCAGCACTTGGTGAAGCCAAGAGCAAATCATCTATATATCGGATTAAATTGCTGTGTTTGAATTTGATGGCATCTGTATCCACATTTAAGAATTGTGTAAATAATGTAGGGCTGTCCATGAACCCTTGAGGCAATCGAGTCCAGGACCACTAGAAACCTTTCCAGGTAAAATCATGACACACCTCTGTAGAGTGTCTGGGAAATATATACTTCTAATGTGATTAGATATTAGGATGAGTATTTTATTTACTCCGGACATACTGACATAATCTAAGGCTGAAAATGAGCGAGCAGTGTTGATTTTCTTCTAAGTCAAGAAGCATGGAGGTTTCTACTCACTTTTCAATGAAACAAAACAAAAAAGAACTCACTAAGCCTTGACTTTCAATCCAATAATTTATGATTAATTATGTTAATCAACTGAAGAATCAAAATGTGAAGACATCAGACTCATGAACCACATTTTAAAACACTATCAGGGAAGAATGCCAGTCAGTGTTATTAAAGTAAATGAACAGGGATGTTTTGGCTGCAAGAGGGAGTAAGGATGTTAAATTACATTGTATAATGCAAGAATATCCCATTGAATTTCAGTTGGATGTGTTTGGCAAGTTTCCTCCTGTGTGTTTGGGTTAATACACTGTAGTACATGTAGCCATCTGGTCCCTACTCTGAAGAAAGGGAAAAATTCCCCAAAGCTAAAAATGCTTTCTTTATGTGATTGGACAGGAAATTTTAGGCATCAGGTGATTTGTAATTCACTTTTCACCTTACAAATATATGGTTTTCTGTCCTAAATTGTTTATGCACATTTACTTTCAAGTTGTATAAAACTTTTGTTGAATGAAACTTGCTGTGCTTATTTTAAAATTGGGGGAGATTGGGAAGCTTATTCAATTTCCATGTTGAATTTACTTGAAAGGGGGAAAACTTGAGCTACATCATTTATTTTCTTTCAGATGATTCATAAGAGATTGCCTCATGTATTGTGTAATTAAGAATTTGTATCATGAATTTATAGAAAAAAGAAAAAATGACTTTTCTAATTCCATTTTTCAGCATATATGCTCTCTATATATTTGCTTTATCTATGTATATGAGACTTCTGTGTGTGTATGAGAGGGAGGGAGAAAGAGAGAGAGAGAAAGTTAATTTTTTGCCATGTGAAAAACAATACCTGGTTGTAGAGAGCAAATCTTTAGGCCAGTAAAACCTGAGTTCAAGTTTGGCTTCAGGGCTTCAGATAAATACCAGCTGTGTGACCTTGGGCAAATAAACACTTTTCAATGCTCTAGGCAACTCCTTAAGACTATAAAATGCAGAAAAGGTATAGATTTGCACTGAGAAACAAGAACTTCATCATTAGTTATTTCAGAAACAAACAAAAATCTCATTTTGGAAAAATGTGTAGTTTTTTTATAATAATTTATTTCAAGTCTTGTTTTATAATATACTTTATATTCATGGTTACTGGTGGTCTCTCTTGCTAAATTTCAAACGTTTCCCTAGTCCTTATCCTTAATCTTTTATCAGTTTTTGAGGCAGTTGATTACTCTCTTCTCCTTAGATGCTCTTTCCATTTACTGATACTGCTCACTCCAGGGCTTCCTAACCTTTTTACTGCTCCTTCTTATTCCCTATTCCCTGTCCAGTAATCATAGATAACTTGAAAAATTTTGTCCTGGGCTCTTTTTTCTTCTTCCTCTACCCTCCATTTCTTGATGATCTTTTTGACTCCTGTGGGTTAAATTATCTGCAAAGAATACACAAAATACAACTCATTATGTTTACCTTGTATTATTCCCCTCCTCCAAACTTCTTTATTTCTGTGGAGAGCATCTCCATCTTTCCAGTATTCTTGAATTACAATTTCAGTCATCCTTTACTCTTTCCTATCTCTCACCTCTGCACTAAATCACATGAGCAGTTTGGTTGCTGAAAAGGTCTGGAAATAACTTTCGTCTGCAAAATATAATCTGAGCAATGTGAAAAGAAATAGCTTCTCATCTAAAATGTTAGAAGAGAGAGACTGTTAGGTGGGCTAAATAGAGAATTTACTCTTAGATTAATAAATAATAATAATAATAATAAAGTAGACATATGTGAGGACAGTAAAATAACTGAGTCTTCAAAGCACTGTGGACTCAATATTTTGAATGTGTCATTTTTATTTAGTTCAGAAGATTATAATTTAAATGTTGTAATCCAAGTATTGGAGACAACAAGACTATTAAATAAGGACTATTTGTTTCACAGCTAATAGAAAGATGGATTTAATGAATAGTATCTTATAAGAGAATGATTTGTTACCAGAATACTCTGAGATGAGTCTCTTGAAGGTTGGTAAAGAACTGACTGGGACAATATGAAGAAGACAGACAGAAATTTAGCTATTAGGGAAAAGTTTCAGTGCTATTGTAAAGGCTTAAAAATAATTTCTTGTGGATTGGGGGTTTGAGCTATTAATTTGAGAGATGAAATCTCTGAATGTACCTGGCTATTCTTTACTCTCTCAGGTCTGAGAGTTTTTATGACTATTTTCCTGAGGTGTTGCATGGAGCCGATTGGATTGTGAAGAATCCTATTGAGTGAGAGATAGCTGGGCTTGTTTAAATTGTCCAAAGAATCAACCTGAGGAGCTTGGCAGTTTTTTAGCTTAAGGGAACTGAATATCATTACAACAGCATGACACTTTCTCTGCATCTTGTTAAGAATGATTGTGATTTAAAGACCTTGTCACTTATTTTTCAGTTCCAGAGCAGAAAAGGAGGGGAACAAGGGAGATTTTGGTGAAGACCAGAAACAGATTTTTATGGTGCAGACTGTGGATGAAGAGACTGAGAACATCAAGACTAGCAATTCAGATTTATCTTAGGCAGTTGGCCTTACCTACTTAGGTATCTTTCTACAAAGTTTCTGTAAATACTTGCCTACATCACATTTATTGTTTATTATCTTGGTGGGGGAGTATGAACCAAATTTATCTATGGACTGTGTTGTCTTGATTATTCCCAGGTTTATCTCATATTGAATAACTATGAAGTTATGATTATTTTCACTTTTGCCATCTAGCTAAGTGAATGTTTTATGTTTAATACTTAATGGCAAAATGATTTTGTGTAAGTGTACATCAACTCATTGGGAATTTAGCTGCTATAATGGTGACTAAAAGGAAATAAATCTTCACCACAACAGAATTATCCTTATGACCTTAAGGACTTTGTGAACTTCAGATCTGCCAATGTGAAAGCAGGGTAAAGAACCAACCAGGAGAGTAAGGGAGGTTGGTGAGCCCACATGAGGTGCTATATGATCAATTACTGGTCAAGCTTTCTTGATTCTGCTTCCAACTCATCTTTCAAACTTTCTCTCTCTCTCTCTCTCTCTCTCTCTCTCTCTCTCTCTCTC